>NC_091284.1:724893563-725197492 GCF_032444005.1 Ranitomeya imitator | reverse complement strand
CTTTTCGGGTTGAGGATGGAGTGAAGCTCAACTCCCAGACCTACTGCCAGTTTCTGGAAGACAACTTCTTCAAGCAGTGGTACAGGAAGATGTTGCCTAATAATTCTGCACAGTAATAGTTACCTGCACAAACAGATATCCTCCTAAGATAGCCAAATCTAAAAAAAAACCACTCTAACTTCAAAAAATATTAAGCTTTGATATTTATGAGTCTTTTGGGTTGATTGAGAACATAGAGGATTTTTTTTTATTGTTGATCAACATCTAAAATATAACTTGCCTAATAATTCTGCACACAGTGTAGAAATCATTTGTGTTCTCACATCACAGAAGTGACCAATGCAGGATTTTCTCATCTAATTAGCACAATCAAGAAGATAATTTTCACTCCATCTCCCCTTACATATAAAGTACAAATATATGTGGAAAATATTGTATATGTGTTCTAAAAAATGGTGCTATGGGAAATAAAGATGTGATCACTGGGGCAGACATTTTTCTGAAATTGCCCTCTCTTCCTTGTATGTAAATTCAGTTTTTTTTTAGTCAAATGGGTGTGGTCATCAGCTCTTCTCTATGGGAAGTTTCTTAAAGACTATGCCCAGTTGACTAAAGGCTATATTTGTTTACAGTGAAGAAATTACCTTATCTCAGGAATGGACACAATATAAACAATGGCAGATTTAGGAGAACGGTGGCGCTCACACCAGGTAAACGAATAATATATCTATGGCAAGTGATATCACTTGGAATCTATCATCGGGTTTTTGCTTCCCCATCTGAGAGCAGCATAATGTAGGGACAGGGACCCTGATTCCAGCTAAATGACACTTACTGGGCTGTTTGCTTCAGTTTTTGATGAAATCACTGTTTTATCTGTTGCAAGTCTATCAGCTCTCTAAATGCTGAGCTCTATATTACCCCGCCCACATCACTGATTGGCAGTTTTCCTGTGTGCAATGTGCATAGGCAGAAAGCTGTCAATCAGTGGTGGGGGTGCGGTTATATGGAGCTCATGGGTATGGAGGACTACATTTATTTAGTCAAAACTACAGCAAGAAGCCTATTAAATGACACTTCAATGGAAACCATATATTATCCCACTCTCAGATTAGGCAGCAAATACCTGGTGACAGATTCCCTTTAATAATTTCATCATAGACTGGTATGGACAAATGGGAGACACCGGCAAGAATATTTGGAAACTAGCAAATGTGCTCATTCTTCATTGTGGCCTAACAGTACAATATTTCCTGTGCTGCTTGGCTTCCAACAACATATTTTTATATACTAATTTTTATTAAAGGAATTGTATTTTTCTATACAGACATATCCCCTTAGATGTATGATAGACAGTCACACTAAAATTCATTTTTCATCCTTTGGAGACACAGTGGTTTGTTCTCTCTACATCTGTTATGGCATGTTGTACCTTGTAGGAGCCAGCGGTTCAATAAGTCAAGGTTGTGAAATGGATTATCATTTATGATCTCACCGGAGGAGAAGCTACAGGGAGAATCCTGACGGAGGCTCGGAGTGACTCTGTGTGACATACAGCCCATTAGGGTAACAAAGGAGATGCGCTCAGTGCTCCTTCTCTCCGGTGCAGGGTCAGTAGGACAAGTCTCCCAGGGGCCGGGAAGATGCAGCTGCTTTATGGATTTATTACTTGCTTTTAGTGTTACCCATAACCTCTAACTTAAATGCAGGCGGAGATGATAGGATGCGACGATTCAATGTCTGGAAACCGCTCCATATGTGTATAACAATGACCCCATGTGAGACAGTGATGGACAAACGTCTGTGTCATGAATGAAGGTTTCCTGCAAAATCGGTGACGGCACCAGTGTTCCATGATTTTACATGTTCAGCTACAGACTTCTCCAAGTCATAATTGTACTTCTCCTAAAATGTATAAATTCCTCATTGTAGTAGAGTGAGTCACGCGAATTCCATTATTATGTATTGTAGAATCATTAGACTAGAAATTTGATACTAAATGTGAGTACAAGCACAGATCGGTGTGCCTTTAAGTGAAAAACATATAATAGAGCTCTATAGATTAGAATATATTCATTTATTATTCATTAATAACAGTAGTATATTAAAGCTTAAGATGGGAATGAGTAGATTTGCAAAAAAAAAAATGTTTGTAATTATTAAGGCGCAGTACCGCCTAACAGCCTTTAGATGGCGCCGTGTGCTTTAGCGATAACAGCAGCTTCAGCAGGGCCATGATTAGATTTTGAGACTCCAGATGGACTCATGTACAAGAAGCAGATCATATGCATATACTACACACATATATATAATAATAGACGTTACACTGGAGAATTGTAGGACAAGCAAAATGATTTCACAAACCACATGTGAAAAAATACACCATCTGCCTGCACACACAGTAATAAGATCAAAGGGGAAGAATGTCGCCCAAAATGGCAGCACGAGACCATTACATAGTCGTTAGGAGCGCTTTATCCGGCTCCTAATACCCTTCTTAATGATGCCTTTGTTACAACTGTTAGGGCTCGTGTACACGATCGCTTTTCTCACACTGGCGCAATTCGTGGTGATGACGGATCGCACTCCTATTTCTATGGGGCACATGTCCGGTTTTTGTTTTTCTACTCGGTCCGCGGAAATAATTGGAGACATGTCCAATTGTGATCCAAGTGTCTGATCAAATTTGGCAATGCAAGTCTATGGGTCCTCGAAAAAAATTAGACCTCACTCAGATGATAACTAAATACAGTCTGATTTTCATGGACTGACGGAAAGGAGAAGGTGGAGAAACATTTTGTTTTTCTCTTCCAATCTGAGAAAACCTGATGCTTCATATCTGATCAGAATAATCGGACCGCTATTCTCAGATGTGGAGTCGTGTGACCCAACCCTTAGGCTAAGTTCACACAATGATATTTTTGGCATCAGCAGTGGCGTAGTGCCAATGGCGGTGGGCCCCGTGACTGCTATGGGGACCGAGAGCCTGGGATCCCCGATGCCAGCACCTTCAATGGGCCGTCACCTCATGAGCAATGATGGTGGAGAGAGAGTCAGCTGATGCTTCCTCCCCCATCATTCTACCTCAGCGTCTGACGTTTCAGAGCAGTAGGCACCATGAGGCCTTTACAAGCGCGCCCGCTGTACTGAGATGTGCGGCACTTCACACCACAGGCTCAGCAGACCGGAACATCGATTGGAACTAAGAGATGGGAGTATTGTATCTTTTTTTTTTTTTTTTTAAATCAGTGACTGATGGCCATAATAGAGTATGGAGGACCATGGGGAGAGCATTATATTCTATGGAGGACAATGGGGAGTGCATTATATTCTATGGAGAACTATGGAGAGAGCATTATATTCTATGGAGGACCATGGAGAGAGCATTATATTCTATGGAGGACCATAGAGAGAGCATTATATTCTATGGAGGACCATGGGGAGTGCATTATATTCTATGGAGGACCATGGGGAGAGCATTATATTCTATGGAAGACCATGGATAGAGCATTATATTCTATGGGGAACCAGGGAGAGAGCATTATATTATATGGAGGACCATGGGGAGAGCATTGTATTCTATGGGGAACCATGGAGAGAGCATTATATTCTATGGAGGACCATGGGGAGAGCATTATATTCTATGGAGGACCCTGGGTTGTGCATTATATTCTATGGAGAACTATGGGGATTGCATTATATTCTATGGAGGACCATGGAGAGAGCATTATATTCTATGGAGGACCATGGAGAGAGCATTATATTCTATGGAGGACCATGGGGAGAGCATTATATTCTATGGAGGACAATGGGGAGTGCATTATATTCTATGGAGGACCATGGAGAGAGCATTATATTCTATGGAGGACCATGGAGAGAGCATTATATTCTATGGAGGACCATGGAGAGAGCATTATATTCTATGCAGGACCATGGAGAGAGCATTATATTCTATGGAGGACCATGGAGAGAATTATATTATATGGAGGACCATGGGGAGAGCATTATATTATATGGAGGGCCATGGGGAGAGCATTATATTATATGGAGGACCATGGGGAGTGCATTATTTTCTATGGAGGACAATGGGGAGTGCATTATATTCTATGGAGGACAATGGGGAGTGCATTATATTCTATAGAGTACCATGGAGAGAGCATTATATTCTATGGAGGACCATGGAGAGAGCATTATATTCTATGGGGAACCATGGAGGGAGCATTATTTTCTATGGAGGACCATGGGGAGTGCATTATATTCTATGGAGGACCATGGAGAGAGCATTATATTCTATGGAGGACCATGGAGAGAGCATTATATTCTATGGAGGACCATGGAGAGTGCATTATATTCTATGGAGGACCATGGAGAGAGCATTATATTCTATGGAGGACCATGGAGAGAGCATTATATTCTATGGGGAACCATGGAGAGAGCATTATATTCTATGGAGGACCATGGAGAGAGCATTATATTCTATGGGGAACCATGGAGAGAGCATTATATTCTATGGAGGACCATGGGGAGAGCATTATATTATATGGAAGACAATGGGGAGTGCATTATATTCTATGGAGGACCATGGGGAGTGCATTATATTCTATGGAGGACCATGGGGAGAGCATTATATTCTATAGAGGACCCTGGGGTGTGCATTATATTCTATGGAGGACCATGGAGAGAGCATTATATTCTATGGAGGACAATGGGGAGTGCATTATATTCTATGGAGGACCATGGAGAGAGCATTATATTCTATGGAGGACCATGGGGAGAGCATTATATTATATGGAGGACAATGGGGAGAGCATTATATTCTATGGAGGACCATGGGGAGAGCATTATATTCTATGGAAGACCATGGAGAGAGCATTATATTCTATGGGGAACCAGGGAGAGAGCATTATATTATATGGAGGACCATGGGGAGAGCATTGTATTCTATGGGGAACCATGGAGAGAGCATTATATTCTATGGAGGACCATGGGGAGAGCATTATATTCTATGGAGGACCCTGGGGTGTGCATTATATTCTATGGAGAACTATGGGGATTGCATTATATTCTATGGAGGACCATGGAGAGAGCATTATATTCTATGGAGGACCATGGAGAGAGCATTATATTCTATGGAGGACCATGGGGAGAGCATTATATTCTATGGAGGACAATGGGGAGTGCATTATATTCTATGGAGGACCATGGAGAGAGCATTATATTCTATGGAGGACCATGGAGAGAGCATTATATTCTATGGAGGACCATGGAGAGAGCATTATATTCTATGCAGGACCATGGAGAGAGCATTATATTCTATGGAGGACCATGGAGAGAATTATATTATATGGAGGACCATGGGGAGAGCATTATATTATATGGAGGGCCATGGGGAGAGCATTATATTATATGGAGGACCATGGAGAGTGCATTATTTTCTATGGAGGACAATGGGGAGTGCATTATATTCTATGGAGGACAATGGGGAGTGCATTATATTCTATAGAGTACCATGGAGAGAGCATTATATTCTATGGAGGACCATGGAGAGAGCATTATATTCTATGGGGAACCATGGAGGGAGCATTATGTTCTATGGAGGACCATGGGGAGTGCATTATATTCTATGGAGGACCATGGAGAGAGCATTATATTCTATGGAGGACCATGGAGAGAGCATTATATTCTATGGAGGACCATGGAGAGTGCATTATATTCTATGGAGGACCATGGAGAGAGCATTATATTCTATGGAGGACCATGGAGAGAGCATTATATTCTATGGGGAACCATGGAGAGAGCATTATATTCTATGGAGGACCATGGAGAGAGCATTATATTCTATGGGGAACCATGGAGAGAGCATTATATTCTATGGGGAACCATGGGGAGTGCATTATATTCTATGGGGAACCATGGAGAGATCATTATATTCTATGGGGAACCATGGGGAGAGCATTATATTCTATGGGGAACCATGGGGAGTGCATTATATTCTATGGAGGACCATGGAGAGAGCATTATATTCTATGGGGAACCATGGAGAGAGCATTATATTCTATGGGGAACCATGGGGAGTGCATTATATTCTATAGAGGACCATGGTGAGAGCATTATATTCTATGGAGGACCATGGAGAGAGCATTATATTCTATGGGGAACCATGGAGAGAGCATTATATTCTATGGAGGACCATGGGGAGTGCATTATATTCTATAGAGGACTGTTGTGAATTCTGTGGCAGAGTTCACTCCTGTGGTCACAAGTGGTACTTCGGCTGATTCTCTCTGGGAGCTTCCGTTTGTGGAGGAAAGTGGTACTGCAGCTTCTGAGTTTCCTCCCTCAGGTGATCTGGTGAGGTCGTTAGCTGCTTCTCTACTTAACTCCACCTAATGCTTTGATTCATGCTTCCTGTCAATGTTCCAGTGTAGGACTTGTGTTTCTCTGGATCATTCCTGTGGCCTGCTGCTCTGCATAGCTAAGTGCTTCTTTGCTATTTGTTGCTATTTTTTCTGTCCAGCTTGTCTATTTGTTTTGCTGGAAGCTCTGGGACGCAAGGGGTGTACCTCCGTGCCGTTAGTTCGGTACGGAGGGTCTTTTTGCCCCCTTTGCGTGGTTTTCTTTAGGGTTTTGTGTAGACCGCAAAGTTATCTTTCCTATCCTCGTTCTGTCTAGAATATCGGGCCTCACTTTGCTGAATCTATTTCATCCCTATGTTTGTCTTTTCATCTTACTCACAGTCATTATATGTGGGGGGCTGCCTTTTCCTTTGGGGTATTTCTCTGAGGCAAGGTAGGCTTATTTTTCTATCTTCAGGCTAGTCAGTTTCTCAGGCTGTGCCAAGTTGCATAGGGAGCATTAGGCGCAATCCACAGCTGCCTCTAGTTGTGTTTGGAGAGGATTAGGAATTGCGGTCTACAGAGTTCCCACGTCTCAGAGCTCGTTCTATTATTTTGGGTTGTTGTCAGATCACTGTGTGTGCTCTGATCGCTATTTACATTGTGTTCCTGAATTGCCTATCATAACAGTACAGGAAGCCAAAAGTACTAATGTTTCTCAATAGAGGGAAAAAAGAAGTTCTGAGACCATTTTTTTTCCTTTGCACTGTGTTTTGTCTTTTTTTTCCCCTAGACATTTGGGTGGTTCAGGACACAGGTGTGGACATGGATATTCAGGGTCTGTGCTCTTCAATGGATAATCTCGTTATAAATGTACAAAAGATTCAAGACTTGGTGGTTCAGAAGCCTATGTTAGAACCAAAAATTCCTATTCCTGATTTGTTTTTTGGTGATAGAGTCAAGTTTATGAATTTCAAAAATAATTGCAAGCTGTTTTTGGCCTTGAAACCTCACTCCTCTGGTGACCCAGCTCAACAAGTGAGAATTATTATTTCTTTTTTGCGTGGGGACCCTCAAGACTGGGCATTTTCCCTTGCGCCGGGAGATCCTGCATTGGGTAATATTGATGCGTTTTTCCTGGCGCTCGGATTGCTGTACGATGAGCCTAATTCAGTGGATCAGGCAGAGAAAAATTTGCTGGCTTTGTGTCAGGGTCAGGATGAGATAGAGGTATACTGTCAGAAATTTAGAAAGTGGTCTGTACTCACTCAATGGAATGAAGCTGCGCTCGCAGCGATTGTCAGAAAGGGTCTCTCTGAAGCCCTTAAAGATGTCATGGTGGGATTTCCTATGCCTGATGGTCTGAATGAATCTATGTCTTTGGCCATTCAGATCGGTCGGCGCTTGCGTGAGCGTAAAGCTGTGCACCATTTGGCGGTATTACCTGAGATTAAACCTAGGCCTATGCAGTGCGATAGGACTTTGTCCAGAGTTGAACGGCATGAACACAGACGTCTGAATGGTCTGTGTTTCTACTGTGGTGATTCCACTCATGCCATTTCTGATTGTCCTAAGCGCTCTAAGCGGTTCGCTAGGTTTGCCACCATTGGTACAGTACAGTCAAAATTTCTTCTGTCCGTTACCTTGATATGCTCTTTGTCATCATATTCTGTCATGGCGTTTGTGGATTCGGGCGCTGCCCTGAATTTGATGGACTTGGATTATGCTAAGCGTTGTGGGTTTTTCTTGGAGCCCTTGCAGTGTCCTATTCCATTAAGAGGAATTGATGCTACACCTTTGGCCAAGAATAAGCCTCAGTACTGGACCCAGCTGACCATGTGCATGGCTCCTGCACATCAGGAGGATATTCGCTTTCTGGTGTTGCATAATCTGCATGATGTGGTCGTGTTGGGGTTGCCATGGCTACAAGTCCATAATCCAGTATTAGATTGGAAATCCATGTCGGTGTCCAGCTGGGGTTGTCAGGGGGTACATGGTGATGTTCCATTTCTGTCAATTTCGTCATCCACCCCTTCTGAGGTCCCAGAGTTTTTGTCTGATTACCGGGATGTATTTGATGAGCCCAAGTCCGATACCCTACCTCCGCATAGGGATTGTGATTGTGCTATCAATTTGATTCCTGGTAGTAAATTCCCAAAAGGTCGATTGTTTAATTTATCCGTACCTGAGCACACCGCTATGCGCAGTTATGTGAAGGAATCCCTGGAGAAGGGGCATATTCGCCCGTCATCGTCGCCATTAGGAGCAGGGTTCTTTTTTGTAGCCAAGAAGGATGGTTCGCTGAGACCTTGTATAGATTACCGCCTTCTTAATAAGATCACGGTTAAATTTCAGTACCCCTTGCCATTGTTATCTGACCTGTTTGCTCGGATTAAGGGGGCTAGTTGGTTCACAAAGATAGATCTTCGTGGTGCGTATAATCTGGTGCGAATTAAGCAAGGCGATGAATGGAAAACTGCATTTAATACGCCCGAGGGTCATTTTGAGTATCTAGTGATGCCGTTCGGACTTGCCAATGCTCCATCAGTGTTTCAGTCCTTTATGCATGACATCTTCCGAGAGTACCTGGATAAATTCCTGATTGTGTACTTGGATGACATTTTGATCTTCTCGGATGATTGGGAGTCTCATGTGAAGCAGGTCAGAACGGTTTTTCAGGTCCTGCGTGCTAATTCTTTGTTTGTGAAGGGATCAAAGTGTCTCTTTGGTGTGCAGAAGGTTTCATTTTTGGGGTTCATCTTTTCCCCTTCTACGATCGAGATGGATCCTGTTAAGGTCCAGGCCATCCATGATTGGACTCAGCCGACATCTCTGAAAAGTCTGCAAAAGTTCCTGGGCTTTGCTAATTTTTATCGTCGCTTCATCTGCAATTTCTCTAGTATTGCTAAACGATTGACCGATTTGACCAAGGGTGCTGATTTGGTCAATTGGTCTTCTGCTGCTGTGGAAGCTTTTCAAGAGTTGAAGCGTCGTTTTTCTTCTGCCCCTGTGTTGTGTCAACCAGATGTTTCTCTTCCGTTTCAGGTCGAGGTTGATGCTTCTGAGATTGGAGCAGGGGCTGTTTTGTCGCAGAGAGGTTCTGATTGCTCAGTGATGAAACCATGCGCTTTCTTTTCCAGGAAGTTTTCGCCTGCTGAGCGAAATTATGATGTGGGCAACCGAGAGTTGCTGGCCATGAAGTGGGCATTCGAGGAGTGGCGTCATTGGCTTGAAGGAGCTAAGCATCGCGTGGTGGTATTGACTGATCATAAGAACTTGACTTATCTCGAGTCTGCCAAGCGCTTGAATCCTAGACAAGCTCGTTGGTCGTTGTTTTTTGCCCATTTTGACTTTGTGATTTCGTACCTTCCGGGCTCTAAAAATGTGAAGGCGGATGCTCTGTCTAGGAGTTTTGTGCCCGACTCTCCGGGTTTATCTGAGCCGGCGGGTATCCTCAAGGAAGGAGTAATTGTGTCTGCTATCTCCCCTGATTTGCGGCGGGTGCTGCAAAAATTTCAGGCTAATAAACCTGATCGTTGCCCAGCGGAGAAACTGTTTGTCCCTGATAGGTGGACGAATAGAGTTATCTCTGAACTTCATTGTTCGGTGTTGGCTGGTCATCCTGGAATCTTTGGTACCAGAGAGTTAGTGGCTAGATCCTTTTGGTGGCCGTCTCTGTCGCGGGATGTGCGTACTTTTGTGCAGTCCTGTGGGATTTGTGCTCGGGCTAAGCCCTGCTGTTCTCGTGCCAGTGGGTTGCTTTTGCCCTTGCCGGTCCCGAAGAGGCCTTGGACACATATCTCTATGGATTTTATTTCTGACCTTCCCGTTTCTCAAAAGATGTCAGTCATTTGGGTGGTCTGTGATCGCTTTTCTAAGATGGTCCATCTGGTACCCTTGTCTAAATTGCCTTCCTCCTCTGATTTGGTGCCATTGTTCTTCCAGCATGTGGTTCGTTTGCATGGCATTCCAGAGAATATTGTTTCTGACAGAGGTTCCCAGTTTGTTTCGAGGTTTTGGCGAGCCTTTTGTGGTAGGATGGGCATTGACTTGTCTTTTTCCTCAGCTTTCCATCCTCAGACTAATGGCCAGACCGAACGAACCAATCAGACCTTGGAAACATATCTGAGATGCTTTGTTTCTGCTGATCAGGATGACTGGGTGTCCTTTTTGCCTTTGGCTGAGTTCGCCCTTAATAATCGGGCCAGCTCGGCTACCCTGGTTTCACCGTTTTTCTGCAATTCTGGGTTCCATCCTCGTTTCTCTTCAGGACAGGTTGAGTCTTCGGACTGTCCTGGTGTGGATACTGTGGTGGACAGGTTGCAGCAGATTTGGACTCAGGTAGTGGACAATTTGACCTTGTCCCAGGAGAAGGCTCAACTTTTCGCTAATCGCAGACGCCGTGTGGGTCCCCGACTTCGTGTTGGGGATCTGGTTTGGTTATCTTCTCGTCATATTCCTATGAAGGTTTCCTCTCCTAAGTTTAAACCTCGTTTTATTGGTCCGTATAGGATTTCTGAGGTTCTTAATCCTGTGTCTTTTCGTCTGATTCTCCCAGATTCTTTTTCCATACATAACGTATTCCATAGGTCATTGTTGCGGAGATACGTGGCACCTATGGTTCCATCTGTTGACCCTCCTGCCCCGGTTTTGGTGGAGGGGGAATTGGAGTATATTGTGGAGAAGATTTTGGATTCTCGTGTTTCAAGACGGAAACTCCAGTATCTGGTTAAATGGAAGGGTTATGCTCAGGAAGATAATTCCTGGGTTTTTGCCTCTGATGTCCATGCTCCCGATCTTGTTCGTGCCTTTCATGTGGCTCCTGGTCGGCGTGGGGGCTCTGGTGAGGGTTCGGTGACCCCTCCTCAAGGGGGGGGGGTACTGTTGTGAATTCTGTGGCAGAGTTCACTCCTGTGGTCACAAGTGGTACTTCGGCTGATTCTCTCTGGGAGCTTCCGTTTGTGGAGGAAAGTGGTACTGCAGCTTCTGAGTTTCCTCCCTCAGGTGATCTGGTGAGGTCATTAGCTGCTTCTCTACTTAACTCCACCTAATGCTTTGATTCATGCTTCCTGTCAATGTTCCAGTGTAGGACTTGTGTTTCTCTGGATCATTCCTGTGGCCTGCTGCTCTGCATAGCTAAGTGCTTCTTTGCTATTTGTTGCTATTTTTTCTGTCCAGCTTGTCTATTTGTTTTGCTGGAAGCTCTGGGACGCAAGGGGTGTACCTCCGTGCCGTTAGTTCGGTACGGAGGGTCTTTTTGCCCCCTTTGCGTGGTTTTCTTTAGGGTTTTGTGTAGACCGCAAAGTTATCTTTCCTATCCTCGTTCTGTCTAGAATATCGGGCCTCACTTTGCTGAATCTATTTCATCCCTATGTTTGTCTTTTCATCTTACTCACAGTCATTATATGTGGGAGGCTGCCTTTTCCTTTGGGGTATTTCTCTGAGGCAAGGTAGGCTTATTTTTCTATCTTCAGGCTAGTCAGTTTCTCAGGCTGTGCCGAGTTGCATAGGGAGCGTTAGGCGCAATCCACAGCTGCCTCTAGTTGTGTTTGGAGAGGATTAGGAATTGCGGTCTACAGAGTTCCCACGTCTCAGAGCTCGTTCTATTATTTTGGGTTGTTGTCAGATCACTGTGTGTGCTCTGATCGCTATTTACATTGTGTTCCTGAATTGCCTATCATAACAGAGGACCATGGAGAGAGCATTATATTCTATGGAGGACCATGGAGAGAGCATTATATTCCATGGGGAACCATGGAGAGAGCATTAAATTCTATGGAGGACCAGGCAGAGAGCATTATATTCTATGGAGGACCCTGGGGTGTGCATTATATTCTATGGAGGACCATGGGGATTGCATTATATTCTATGGAGGACCATGGGGAGAGCATTATATTCTACGGGGGACCATGGAGAGAGCATTATATTCTATGGAGGACCATGGAGAGAGCATTATATTCTATGGGGAACCATGGAGAGAGCATTATATTCTATGGAGGACCATGGAGAGTGCATTATATTCTATGGAGGACAATGGGGAGTGCATTATATTCTTTGGAGGACCATGGAGAGAGTATTATATTCTATGGGGAACCATGGAGAGAGCATTATATTCTATAGAGGACCATGGAGAGTGCATTATATTCTATAGAGGGCCATGGAGAGTGTATTTTATTCTATGGAGAACCATGGAAATAGCATTATATTCTATGGAGGACCATGGGGAGTGCATTAAATTCTATGGAGGACCGTGGAGAGAGCATTGTTTTTTTCTATGGGGAACCATGGAGAGAGCATCATATTTTATGGCGAACCATGGAGAGAGCATTATATTCTATAGAGGACCATGGGGAGTGCATTATGTTCTATGGAGGACCATGGGGAGAGCATTATGTTCTATAGAGGACCATGGGGAGTGCATTATATTATATGGAGGACCATGGAGAGAGTATTATATTCTATGGGGAACCATGGAGAGAGGATTATATTCTATGGAGGACCATGGAGAGAGCATTATATTCCATAAAGGACCATGGAGAGAGCATTATATAGTATGGAGGACCATGGAGAGAGCATTATATTCTATGGAGGACCCTGGAGTATTATATTCTATGGGGAACCATGGAGAGAGCATTATATTCTATAGAGGACCATGGAGAGTGTATTTTATTCTATGGAGAACCATGGAAATAGCATTATATTATATGGAGGACCATGGGGAGTGCATTATATTCTATGGAGGACCGTGGAGAGAGCATTGTTTTTTTCTATGGGGAACCATGGAGAGAGCATCATATTTTATGGCGAACCATGGAGAGAGCATTATATTCTATAGAGGACCATGGGGAGTGCATTATATTCTATGGATGACCATGGGGATAGTATTATACTATATGGAGGATTATATGGGGGGGGGCATTTTATTATGTGAAGGACTATGTGGAGCCATTATAATATATGGAGGGCTATGTGGGGGTCTATTTTTCTGTGTGGAGGGCTAATGCAGGCCTTTATTCAGTGTGGAGAAGTATGGGCCGTTATACTGTATGCAAGCAATTATACAGAGTGAAGGTTTCTGTGGGGTCCAGTATACTGTGTGGAGGGTTATGTGGGGGGCATTATATTGCATGGAGGGCTAATGCAGGCCATTATACAGGGTGGAGAAATATGGGCCATCATACTGTATGTAGGTCCATTAGAGTCATTGGAGGGCTGTGTGGGGGGTCACAGTTGGGGGATCATACTGTGTTAAGGTCACCATACTTTACCTTGGGAGTTGTTATGGGATACAGTAGGTCATTATACGTGGAGGCTAATGTGGAGGAATTTACCATGAGGGTATCATACTGTGCTTCGGAGGCACTTCATCATGCTTTATGGGGGCAATGAAAGAGGAATATGGGACTTCAGGAGGCGTAAAATAACTTTGTAAAGACTGCAAAGTTGTGAGCTATGGTCTTGTGTGACCCCTACAAATATAAATATTTTTTGGGGGTGGGGGGCAATTAGAACTTCTGCTATGGGGCCCCATGATTTCCATGTACCAGTGCTGTCCTTGAAACGCTTCAGAGCACTCGGACCAATGTTATTCAGTAGGGTCGCCCAGATAACCTTTTTTCTTGCACAGTCTGAATATCTAAGTGAAACAAATCACAACATGCACTATTCTCTTCTGTATTTTGGGTGAAACTTGCCTAATTCATGTCTATTGATACGCATGAAAAATTGGATTCCATACAGATCATGGTTGTAGCATGTTATTTTTATGGATACATTGCAGACAACTGTGTCTGTTCTTGTCAATTAGTAACTGCTGATATATAAATACAAATGCCATATGGATGACAATGCAAATAACAAAAATCATCGGTTTTTCCTAGATGAGAATCTAGATGAAATTGTTGTATATGTGTAACACCCAAGGTAACCGGTTGTTACAGTGATGTTGCCTTCCTTTTGGGAAGGGCGATATCATGCTTGGAGGCAAGGAGGATTCTCTTTACCAGGTAAGCACCTACACACAACAAATTCTGAATCCAGGCCAGAAGGGGGAGCTCAGGACCCGGATTCAGGGGAGCTTCCCTCAGGTTTAAGTATTCTGGTCTGGAGTAGGAGTTAGGTTAGCTGGAGAGAGACACTGAGGAGAAAGAAGTCTGGAGCAGAGTGCAGACTATGGTGCCGTGCAGCCAGGACTGAGCTTCAGCTCCAAGAAAGGACAAGAACCCGAGGGGTTGTTTTATGTAGTGGAGCCATTGAGGGAAGGAGCACAGAAGTGAAAAAAGGGCTCAGAGGGGAACTGTGACCGGGCACCCTCACAGCCGAAGCGCAGAAATCGGGCACCGGGAGCCCGAGGCTGTTGTGGGACTCTAGGACACTAAGCAGAATCGGAGGGCTTAGAACTGTATGTGATATGCCCACACCACACCTGGAGGTGAAGCAGCACCTGAAGAGCCCGGGTCGTGATAGAGACCCTGTAAAACGGCTCAAGTTGCCCATCATATGGGTACCTGTTATAGGACCGGAGTCAGAGGACTTGCCAGCAAGCTACAGGCAGCGGAGACCTCGCATATTAGCGCAGTAGGAAGGCTTATGGACCTCACCTGGGAGAGGGATCACCTTTGCCTCGAAGCCGGATGGACCACATCATCACCCGTGCCTGGTACCCTGGACTTTGGACTGCTCCTACCAGTAAACCAGGTAAAGACTTAACAACTCTGTGTCCTCCACTTATTTGCCGGCATCCACCATCTTTGCCATATACTTTGGGAGCCCTGGGGACCCCGCTTCACCTGTGGGAAGCGTCACCATTTTGCTGCAACAACATCACCCCAGAGGACCCCTTTAAGCAGTGTCTGTCCCACTGACCGAGAACCACAGGTGGCATCACGAATAGACTTTATTACCAAACTCCCTTTAAAGACCTTTCCCCTTTTATTGAGTGCCCAGGGCCACGGACCGGGTCGCAGCCACCGTGACATCCGCTTTAAGAGCGACCGGACCCGATACCGAGTATCCCCATTGCCCTGGTGGGCGACTCAAATGCTTATGTGAACATTGCCATAGGGTGGTGTGTAAGATCGGGTTCTTATGAGTATATGAAAAATCCTCTAATTTTTATCCAGAAAACTGGAGCTATTGTCATCCGTATTCCATCTGTGTCATCAATGTATCCGTTTCCTCCATCCGTGTGACATATGTATTTAAATAGCAGCAGTGTAAAGTGTCCACAATCAAATACAGTTTTCTAGCTTAGTATGTGCAATGTATCCATACAAATCTGATGCTATATGGATGATCTGTATGGGATTCGATTTTTTTTGCACCCGCATAGACTTGAATGGGCAAGTCTCATCTAAATGATCTGAACATCCCTACCGAATTACACTGGTCAGTGTGGTGTCCGATTTTGACACGAGCAGCACATGTCCGTATAATGTGCTTGTCTTAACGAGCCCGAAAACTAATGCGTAATCCTGGCGTCTATGTAGTCTCACTAGTCTGGGAGAGCCATCACACGTCCCTGCAGCCGCTGGTGTCATGCAAACAGCAGCGTAATTTACAAAGCAGAATGTGCAAGAAGGGACTTGTTCTCCTCCTTACTGTTCTCCCTGCACACGTGGATATGTCAATCATGCTGCTGTGGGCGTGATATTAGCGACCTGCAGGGAAGTGACAGACTAGTCTGGGTTCAAGTGAGCCAAGACTGAACAGTATTTTTACGCACACTGCACTAACAGGTAGGTACAATAAAGGCATCCTTAAAACTATTATTAGGAGCCTGATGAAACGCTGATAATACATTTTTCGGTAAATTTACTTGACAGGATTCCTTTAAAAGGAACTTGTCAGACGCTTTTTGCCATGTAATCCAAGGACAGTATGATGTAGGGGTTAAAACACGGAATGCAGAGATGTGTCACTTATTAGGTATTGTGTTGTTTACCTACAATCAATGTTTTATCAGCAGGAGATTATCATTGCTGGACTACAGCAGCACTGATTTCTGGTCTGACCACGCCCCTCCTCTGATAAGAAGCTCACTGTCAATAGACCATGTACACAGAAAGCTGTGATGTGGGCGGGGCTAGCTTTCTGAGCTCTGCTTCATGTTACATCTAAAAACTCTGTGCCACAGCTGCTGCACCTAGTAAATTAAGTGATACATCTCTGGAATCAGAGTCTCGTTTCCTACATTATGCTGCTCTCAGATGAGGTAACAACAACCTAGTAACAGCACATGGTAGACGGAGGGGGCATACACTTCAAAATATTTGCATGCAAGAGCTTACAGTCATGCTAAACAACAGTTCTGATTCTGCATTCCTGTGATTGAATCACAAAAGTGTGGATGTTTATGCAAAGTCTGTCCAGTTTCTGGTGATCTTGGTATGGAGCTTAAAGGGAATCTATCACCATGTTTTTGGTACTCCATCTGAGAACAGTGTAAGGCTACTTTCACACATCAGGTTTTCGCTATCAGACTAAATCCGGCTAAATTTCAAAAAATGGATCCGGCAAATGTTGCCGCCGGATCCAGTTTTTTCCCATAGATTTGCATTAGTGCCGGATTGCGCTGGATGACATTGCGTTTTGTCCGGTTTTCGCCGGATCCGGCAAATCTGCCGTTTCCTGGAAAAAATGTTCATAGCAACGTTTTTTGTCTCCGGCAAAAAAGCCGGAAGCGCAGCATCCAGCGCTTCCGGCTGTTTGCTAGAATGGAAGCCTATGGGAGCCGGAAGGTGCCAGATTCAGAAAATGACGGATTCCGGTGCCGGATTCTGGTTTTTGAAACTGAGCATGCTCCAAAATTTTTTTTATCCAATAATCTAGATATGCTAGCCGGATCCGTTGAAAAAATGGATCCGTCGCATCAGTTTTTCACAATCTGCGCCGGATCCGGTTTTTCCAACATTCGCCGGATTGTGCCTGATGCAAAAAACCTGATGTGTGAAAGTAGCCTAAGAAGGTAGACATGCTGCCCACACTCCTTTAATAATTTTTGTTGATATAATGTATTATTTTACACATTTACTGTAGTGAGTAGGCACTGACAGAGTTAACAGCTGTGACTAGCTGGGAGGGGCTATGTGAAAAGACAGGGGAAGACATCCTGGCAAAAGATGGGATAGGGCCCAGCTTGCAGCTGTAGCAGACCCCAAGTCTGGCTAGTCAGCAGAACCGCATGTAGTGGGTGTCCCTGTGGCAAGAGGGAGACCAGTTAGGCAGATAGTAAGACTCTGCAGAGTAAAGACAACTCAAAGAGAAGCGAGTAGCAATACAAAGATGGAACAAGTGTTGGGGCCTGAGGAAGGAAGTCTAGCAGGATGGTATGAACTTTACAACCGGAAAGGTAACGGAACATAAAAGGGAAAGGGAAGCTAAAAGAAGAGAGAAAATGCCCTGCATGGTAGTTTGGTGGCATCAATAGCAAATGAAACTAAGTAGCCACCATATTGGCACAGAAACTCTCCTACGGAGAGAAGGACGCAATGTCATGAGTTGTAGCTTAGGACTCTCGCTTACTAGACTGTAGTGCCGTTATTGAGAATGAGGGAAGCCCCCGATAGTGTGCTGGGCTGTATTAAGAGAAGAGATAGTAACGGAGAAAGACAGGAGCGAATCCAGAATTGAAGTAAATGTGTGTGATGATGTTCCGTGTTACAAAGGAAACGTCCATGAAGATGTACTGTATGCCTTGTACCTGCTGTACATAGTTCCTACTAAGTTATCCAGTAAAGTAAAACAGCAGCATGTGGTCTGCAGAGGCGAATTGCCGAGATAGTCAAAGTCCACACACACGCCCAACCATTACTCCCATTTTCATGTAGGATGCCGGGGCATGGAAAATGAGTACCTCACCCACGGCTACCGCCCTATGCTACGCTACAGCATATACGCTAGAGACCAAGATAATGATTCCAGTGATGTTTCACTTACTGGGCTGCTAGATTCAGTTTTGATAAAATCCCTTTTTTATCTGCTGCAGATCTAGCAGTTCTCTGAATGCTGAGCTCGGTATAACCCCGCCCACACCACTGATTGGCAGCTTTCTGCGAGGCATAGACAGAAAGCTGCCAATAAAATGTGGGGGTGGGGTTTTACAGAGCTCATAAATATGGGGGACTAAGCGGCAGCAGGTTAACTAGTCCTCTAGTGATAATTTTCTCTTGATATAGCAGTGATTTTAATGAAACTACAGCAAAGCAGTGAATAAGTGACACATCGCTGGAATCAGGGTATCTTTTCTTACATTAGGCTGCTCTAGGATTGCACAGGGTGGTTCTTACCTTGTCAGTTCAGAAGCACCCCACTCCCTAGTCTCCCGCCACACTCCTGATGACTGACACTTGGTTGCGCTGCTGGACTGAATTGTGAGCTGATACACAGGCCATCCGTGGCACAGAAGCTGGAGTTATGTGTGCTGCTTCTCTCAGTTACATATTATCTCCTGTCATTGCAACTACATTGTAACTACTGTAATTGCACACATCT
This sequence comes from Ranitomeya imitator, assembly GCF_032444005.1. Lineage (NCBI taxonomy): Eukaryota > Metazoa > Chordata > Amphibia > Anura > Dendrobatidae > Ranitomeya > Ranitomeya imitator. The sequence continues at coordinate 725,178,665 of NC_091284.1, read as the reverse complement.
CAAAGATGAGAAAATAAAATTGCACATTGTAGGCGAACATTCTTCTTTTTTTTTCTTCCAGTAATGTGTTTATGAAGACAGATTAATTATATAGACATATATCTATGCCTGAAGGTTTGCTGGAAGAGGAGATGCCAACTCCATTGCTCACATATTTTACAGCAAAAACAGCTGTCACTCAAGTGAAGATGTCAGTGCCCCTAGTATATGTGTTATAGGTCAAGATTTACTGCTGTAAGCAATAATCAAAAATAAGACGATTCTGTTGTTAAATGGGATTTCCGGGATTAGACATGGGCCTTCTATTGGCCAAAAACAACAAGTGTGAGGTTTTACAACTGTGTTCACGTTAATGAAGATGACCTGAAATATCGGACGCAACCCATAGACAGGCGTGTGCTTGACTTAATATTTTTGGATTTTAGGTGATTAGAAATTTATAATAAAACCTAGAAACTCCCTTTAAATTAAGAGGGTAAGTTATCAAGTCAGGAGACCTACGATCGGGCCGGGTGCTGCTGTCTAAGAATATCATGTTCACCCAGTGGGGCTGAATCTGGCAAAAGCACCTTAATAAGTCGCAATATTTTTGCGCAATACAGCAGTTGTGCAAAAAATATTACTTTTTTTTGTGTTTATACACCAGTCCCTGCCAACTACGCTAGTATGGGCATAGCATGAGCAGTACGGGGTGTGGTCACATCCACCCATCAAATAATGATTTACGCTACTAAAGTGGTGAAAGTTACTCCAGGAATATACCCCAGCCCCAGCGCACGTTATCAGATATACCTGATTAGATCCATGTGATGCATGCCATTTAATGTACTCCAAGAAGTGAGTCGCCCCACCAGGGCCGTGGGGTACTCGGTACCGGGTCCTGCGTTCACAGGGGGATGTCACGGTGGCGATGTAAAAGGGAAAGGTCTTTAAAGGGAATAAAGTTTATGTTCGTGACGGCACCTGTGGTACTCGGTCAGTGGGGACCGACGCTGCTTTAAGGGGTCCTCTGGGGTGATGTTATGGCAGCTAGATGCCATACCTTCCCATAGGTGAAGTGTATCCCCAGGGCTCCTGGTGTGTAGATGGAAGATGGTGAGAGGTGCAGTGAAGAACGAGACACAGGTTTGCAGTCTCTTTACCTTGTTTACTGAAGTCTTCAGGCAGCCACAGTCCAGGGCACCAGATTACAGGGCAGGTAGAGTCCAGCCGGCTTGGAGGCAAGTTAGGAGTCCCCTTACCCAGGTGGAAATCAAAGCCTTCCTCTAGAGCAATGGTGTTGTAGTCCCTTACTGCCTAGGGCTTCAAGTAAGGTCCTCACAGGTGTTTTATTGTTCTCTCTGTCCCCCATATAGGATAGGACATGACCCGTATGACTGGTGACTTGAGGCAGTTTATAGGGACTCTAGCACGCCCCAGCCTCTTAGGGTGTCACCGTGCCTCCTGGATACTAAGGCGGACAGGTAACGTGGAGTTCAGCTGTCCTGCTGGTCTCTGATGTAAGCCATGGAGGGCCTTACGATCCTCAGTGTTCCGGCTACCGGTTTCTGCGCCTCAGAAGGAGGCAGCCTGCTCGGGGCTGGTCTCCCCCTGGTATCCTCTCCAGTGCTTTGCTCTCCTGCACGTTCACTGCAATCAATTTGGCTTTCTCAATGTCTTTCCAGGAACTGCTGCACTGCGGCTACAGAGCTCCATAAACCCTCTTCTGCCTCAGACTGATCCAGTCTGTGTCCTGGCAAGACTGACTCACTTTCCCTACAGACTACAATATATATGGGGAGTCACCTACTAAATAGGATCAAAAGCTCCCCCTGGTGACCTGGAGTGTGAATGTGTTGCATGCTTGTGGTTATCTGGTTACAGTTATCCCTTCTTGCCTTCAAGCATAAAATCACTCTCCCCGTGAGGAAAGCAATGCTACTGTGATGACCAGGACCCTGGGGCGCCATAGAAGCGCTACACTAATCTTAATGAATCGCTCTCTGTGTTTTCTTCCTACATTTTTTTTTTAGCGGAATTTGCCAGAAAAAGAGTTGGAAAAAAAATCAGTCAAGAAAATGGAACTATTCATTTTTATGTCAAAACGACTTGCTGTTTACATGTTTATACCTTTGAGCATCTCTTAAATGCTTCAGGCTTTCAAAGATGTTAAGCATTTAAAAGAAGTGACATGTACATTCTTCTACCATATTCCTCTAGGAAGACGCTCAATACTTACACTACTAGTTAATGGGAAGGCCAAAAAGACACCCACAAGCCCCCAGTGAGCCTTTTGGAGCATTTTGTCAGGTTTATTCATCGTTTTTTTTACAAGTTTTTTGTGTGCCTTTTTATACATACATGCATTGTTCCATGCAGATATATTCCTAAATTTATAGGTAAAATGCATGAAAAAATACTATTGCTAGAGCATGTTTATTTTGTAGAAATTAAACCCAGGACGCCAAAAAGTGCACCAAAATGTACTAATCTTTCCAGTGTTTGTAATAACTTATATTGTTTTAAGAGTTATATATTTTTTGTCACTATTTTTACTTGACATCGATATACCCTGATGCCGGATTTACGTGCCAGTTTTTTTTTTCTAGTATGTGAAAAATATTTCCCTTTTTTTTTCAGTGTGCCAGTTAAATTTTTGGTCCATGTGTTTTTATTGTATGGAAAAAAAATAACATTTTTATTAACACATATCTGAAAAATTCCCCTAAATAATGTCTTACTTTGATAACTGGTGGGCCAAAAAAAAAAAAAAAAAGAAGTGTTAAAAGGCACATTAATTGTAGTGGGTTAGTGAGCTATCTCTATAATAAAAAACATGGCACGAAAAGCAAAAAAAATAATCCTGAAAGAGTCCTAAGGCTGGGATTATACAAGCATTTTCTTGATGTAGAATTTTGGGCCAAAGCCAGAAATGCATTTAAAAGGATTGGAAAACATAAAGGAAAGGTTGATTCTTCTTCTTCCTGCTGGGTTGATTTTTATGGTTTGTGTTAAAAATCAAAAAACTTTCATGTGTGAATCCTGCCATAACTGTGAATTTTAGACGTTGCGCCCATTGTCCCCGTAGTTTCAAGTCCCGTTCCTCACTATGACTCATTTTGTAAACCTGATGAAAGAAATCTATTCTTTGTGCACAAGAATAATCCCAAATCAAAGCCATTAGTGATTAATTTTCTGTAGGTTTATTTACAGCTCTTAATAAAATGAGTCATCTCTGTCTTGATTAGACGGAGCCGGCAGGAGATGAGGTCCCATCTGCAACATGTCCTCGGGAAGATTATTTAGTGCAGATGAAAGCTAAATGTGTGCGTGCAAGTATGTGTGCCTGTGTGCCAGCAACGTGGGTCTAATGTGAGGCTGGCCTATTAGGAAGGGTCACACATAATGACAGATGGACACTAATCCCACACCCATCTTATGGCTCATCTCCATAGTAACACCGCCTGCCCCTGTGTGCCAATGATAATACCCCCTCCCCCCAAAACCTCCCCACCATACCAAGATTAACAGGAACTGGTACAGGAGAGACGAAACAATGACATGTCAGGGATGTCTGACAAGAAAACATGGGATCAAAAGTTAGGGGAAATGAAGAGTCCTGTAGAGGACGGAGGGCACCAGCACAATACAATACATATCCAATTCTTGTGCTAGAAATGAATAGGCAGTTGGTATCGAAATGTGGTTTTGTACAATCACTTCAAAAAATATTCATTCCGTTGCTAAGGTCATGTTTCCACGTAGTATAATGGCGGTGTTTTTTTACGCTGGATTTTTTTTCCGTGTGTATAAAATTTGCTGCATTTATCAGTTTGAGGAAAGTAGATGTAATTTCATGAAAACTCGCGCCCACTGTGCGCATAAAGATGCTGATAAACTGTATATTTTAAGTGCGTTTTTATTTACAGGCTTCAATAACGAAGCTAAAAACATGCACATAAAAAATCTAGCTGGAATAAAGCATGACTCCAACATTTTTTTTATTCCAGTTCTGGAGTGGTACCACTAACGCAAATTCCTTGCCTCTAGTATTATATTTAACAGCTGTTGTCTTCAACTCTTCATGGCGCCGCTCCGATCCTGCGCTGCCATCTTGTGACCACAACTTCTGAGTGACCGGAAGTAAAAAAAATAATGGTCATAATTAGGGATGGGCGAACCCGAACTATAAAGTTCTGGACCTGTACCGAACACATAGTGTTCGGGCAAAAGGTCCCGAACATGGGTTTCCATGGGAAACCCGTGTTACAGTTCAGGTTCAGTTCGGGTCCAGGGCCTGTAAAAGCATAAAATTAATAATAAACATTATAATTATACTTACCTGTCCAGCAACGCGTCCTCCCGTTCGGCTGTCTCTCGACTGCATCTGCTTCCGGGGCTGCTCATTAACTTCCGGCAGTATTCACTGCACTGGCAGTCTTTGGCTTTTTCCGGCAGTGTTCGTGCGGTGACGTTATGGCTAGGGACATGAACTGGGGTGAACCCTGACGTCACTGCACTAACACTGCCGACGCCGGCCGAAAATTGTCAGGCGCCGAGCAGTGGAGTGAATAACCAGGAAGTTAATGAGCGGCTACGGAGGTAGATGCGACCATGAGACAGCGGGACGGGAGGATGCGTCGCTGGACTGGTAAGTATAATTATAATGTTATAATTAATTATTAATTTTATGCTTTGTATTACAGCCCCCCCTTCCGCCCCATCCCATATCTGTAAAGTCCAAGCTCGGGGTTCGGACACAAGTTCGCGTCATCTCCGGCCCTGAGCTCGAACTTTACAAAAAACCTCGTGCGAACCCGCCGATCCCGATCATCGGGAGTTCGCCCATCACTAGTCATTATCTCTCAGTGTGAGCTTATGAGGGCCTCCTTCAGGCTGTCGTAGACTTACAATGAGTTGTGACTTCCGTCTCACCCAGCAAACACTGGAGCAATCCAGCAGTCATTGTAACTGATTCAATAATGGCAACCTTGACTGAATATAGCCAAGGCTCATGTACACAACTCTATATAGTATGGCATCATGATACATCCACATATTTCTCTGCCACCCTTCTGTACAGTTCTAGATTTTCATTTGGAGGCATATTGGGCTTCCTTTTTCAAGTCAACTCTTTTTGGAACAGTGAAGAGAGGTGATTCCCAGCACTAAAACCAGTGTGCTGGTATCAGTGGCTTAAATTGAAACTCATGGGCCCCGATGCAAAAGCGCCAATTGGGCTCCCAAATATTTAAAATCTTTAATAGCAATAGTCTTTTTCTATAGGCCAAAGGGACTTTTAGGGCCCCCTCGGCTCCAGGGCCTGGGTGCGATTGCAACCCCTGCACCTGTTGTAGTTATGCCTCTGGCTGGTATATATTGCCCAATGCAGGAGTGTTGAGGTGATCCAGGAATAAAATTAAAACTCAGGCATTTGCCACGAAGAAAGAGTAACAGTATTGTCCATGAACAGAAAAAAGGCAGCACTAACCATTCAATGCAATACTTTATACAGTAGCAAACATTCATGACTTTTATTCAAAGGACCTTTCGATCCATAGAGTAGCACGCAGCGCGGAATGGCTGTAGTCCGCATTTGCTTACACGCATGTCTCCCACTGCCATGAATGTACGCTACAGAATATAGGATTGCACCAGGAACGGTGAGTGCTGCCTTTTTCTATTTATCAACTCTGTATTGGTCTGACAAAAAAAGACATCATGTCATGTTTCCTTAGGTAAAGAAAGAAAGAAATATGGTACACCGCACACTCTATGCGCATATTTGCAAGGTGATGGAAAGTTTATTTAACAGGTTTAATTTATAATGCAAGGAAAGCGACCAGAGGTAATAATTATTGACGTTTCGGCCCAACCTGGGCCCTAATCATATAATCGCTAGAGAAAAAAATAAAGCAAAAACAACAAAATAAACATGTGGTATATACAATAAATCATACTGTAAAACAAAAAACAAAAAATACAATCACGTTCCCAGCCTGGAAAGAAGAGACAATGGAATGCATAAATAGGAGAATCGGTAGATCCAAATGGAGAAGAATACACAGGCAGTGACATAGCATGTTACATGCGTATAGCGAAACACCACATATGTTCCCCAAATAGAGAAGAGGGAAGATAAGAAGGGGGGCTTGTTCGCAGGGCTAGACCAAGACAATGGAAGCCAGACCTTATGACAATCAATATCAAGGATACAGAGAACAGAGGCATTACCTTTAATGTGCATATAAAGGGGGGAGGAGAAGGTCCTTGTGGATGGAGGCACACACTGCAGGAGAGATGAGATAGGTACATGAGATTGGGTAGGTACACAGAGGATAGGGTGTATGAGAGAATATGAGATGTACCTTAAATGCCTGATGATAATGCGTGTAGTAACGCAATAACAGCCCTGAGATGGGTGCTGTGGAGACACAGGAGATGGGCGCATAAGGGGCATTGATATAATGTGGCTAAAATGGTAAGGCAGTACCGGTGGCAGTATTAATGGGTAAAGTAGGGGAATGAGTTACCTGGTGGATGGAGGAACTGAGCGGCGCTCCCGCACCCTGCTGACGGTGTGTAGCGTGGCCGGGGCTGTAATGTTTTAATGGCGCAAACCGGAAGTAGGACCTGCGGCACCGGAAGTGACGCGGGCGGTCCGGGAACGCAACTGCGCATGCGCAGCCGGCGATTCAGTGAGGGCCCGGTTGCTAAGAGACCATGGCGCTGTAAATGTCAGCGGCTGCTGTGGGGCTTATGTGTCTATGTAGGCAACCAGGGGTAGAGGTGAAAAATGTCAGGGGAGCCATGCTATAATATATAAGATGACAGGGTAGTCCTGCTATAAGTATACAGCGTTATGCTTAAGATAATGGAGTGCCCATGAATATCTGTCAGTGGCTGCTGATAATGAAAGGGCGGCGTGTATGGCTATGAAAACGCTAAGGCTGACTGTAAAAAGCTAGGGAGGGGGGACAGGGGCTAATGATAGTTAATATAGAAGTATTACCCATGGCCAGAATGGAACTAAAATGATACACTGGCTATAGCTGAGGTAACCGTAGGGGATCAAATGGAGACTGAGGAGAGGATACCACTGGAAGTGTTGTATGTGATGTAGACATAAGTAAATAAATGGGTAGTGTACCTCTAAGGGAATTCACCAGGAGAACTTTTGCAACGAACAGACATGTCTCAGAATGCCATATCCTTCTGCCTCGAACTCTTACGTATGGTTCTCTTTGAGAATTATTTCCTTTTTGAAGACACCTATTATGCCCAAGTATGCGGGACCGCTATGGGTTCGAACGTGGCTCCGGCCTACGCCAATGCATATATGGATCACTTTGAAACCCAACACGTCTATACACATGAGCTTTTTACCCAACATGTCCTTGATTACTGTAGGTACATAGACGATATTTTTTTGATATGGACAGGGCCATCCAGTACCCTCGATATATTCTACTCTACCCTTAATTCCACTTTCCAAGAGCTTAAGTTTACCATCCACACCCATGAAGCCCAAATAGCCTTCCTGGATACCTTGGTACTGAAAGATGCCAGTGGATTCCTAAAAACGGATCTCTACACTAAACCCATGGACTGTAACAGTTTGTTACTCTATTCTAGCTGCCATCCAACCACTACCAAAAACAGTCTGCCTAGGTCACAGTTTAAAAGAGTTTCCCGCATAGTCACAGACCCTGAGACGCGACAAATTCGTCTCAATACCATAGCACAAAAGTTCAGCGATAGGAACTACCCCTCGACTCTCTTAAGACAAGAACTCAATAGGTCCTCTGGTCCTCCTACGAGTCCCACACCACGTCAATCCCAAGAAAGGATACCGTTCGTACACACTCACCATCCTTTCATGACTAAGGTGTACTCAGTAATTAAAAAACACTGGCCCCTCCTGGGCAGAGCCCATCCGGAAATCCCGTCCTTCGGGGTACCAGCGCTCATGAGCAAGAGGAGACCTCCCAATATTCGTGACCAATTAGTCAGGGCAGACATGGGTAGCACACTTCGTGTACCTACACAGCAATTTTTAAGCTCACGCCGCAATGGGACTTTCCCATGCTTGAATTGTGCCGCTTGCTCCAATGTGATAAAGTCAGATAATGTTACACACCCCAGGACAGGGAAATCTTACCCCATTCGTGGATTCTTTACCTGCGATTCTAATTTTGTAGTCTATGTCATTAAGTGCCCCTGCGGACTACTCTACGTTGGCGAGACCACACAACATATACGGGATAGAATCGCAAGCCACAAATCTACCATCAGGTGCAACAAAATCTGGCTTCCCCTACCAGACCACTTTATGAAAGCTACACACACAGTGGCCCAACTTAAATTTCAGGTTCTGGAGCATGTACCCCGCCCCAGACGGGGCGGTAACCACATCAAACGTCTTAAATCCAGGGAAACCTGGTGGATATACACATTGGACACCCTCGCACCTAGGTGCTTGAATAGAGAAATAGATTGGTCAATCTAGTATAGTTTTCTAATCTCTTTCTTTTCCCTTACAGATCCGTTGACTCTCCTGGTGAATTCCCTTAGAGGTACACTACCCATTTATTTACTTATGTCTACATCACATACAACACTTCCAGTGGTATCCTCTCCTCAGTCTCCATTTGATCCCCTACGGTTACCTCAGCTATAGCCAGTGTATCATTTTAGTTCCATTCTGGCCATGGGTAATACTTCTATATTAACTATCATTAGCCCCTGTCCCCCCTCCCTAGCTTTTTACAGTCAGCCTTAGCGTTTTCATAGCCATACACGCCGCCCTTTCATTATCAGCAGCCACTGACAGATATTCATGGGCACTCCATTATCTTAAGCATAACGCTGTATACTTATAGCAGGACTACCCTGTCATCTTATATATTATAGCATGGCTCCCCTGACATTTTTCACCTCTACCCCTGGTTGCCTACATAGACACATAAGCCCCACAGCAGCCGCTGACATTTACAGCGCCATGGTCTCTTAGCAACCGGGTCCTCACTGAATCGCCGGCTGCGCATGCGCAGTTGCGTTCCCGGACCGCCCGCGTCACTTCCGGTGCCGCAGGTCCTACTTCCGGTTTGCGCCATTAAAACATTACAGCGCCGGCCACGCTACACACCGTCAGCAGGGCGCGGGAGCGCCGCTCAGTTCCTCCATCCACCAGGTAACTCATTCCCCTACTTTACCCATTAATACTGCCACCGGTACTGCCTTACCATTTTAGCCACATTATATCAATGCCCCTTATGCGCCCATCTCCTGTGTCTCCACAGCACCCATCTCAGGGCTGTTATTGCGTTCCTACACGCATTATCATCAGGCATTTAAGGTACATCTCATATGCTCTCATACACCCTATCCTCTGTGTACCTACCCAATCTCATGTACCTATCTCATCTCTCCTGCAGTGTGTGCCTCCATCCACAAGGACCTTCTCCTCCCCCCTTTATATGCACATTAAAGGTAATGCCTCTGTATCCTTGATATTGATTGTCATAAGGTCTGGCTTCCATTGTCTTGGTCTAGCCCTGCGAACAAGCCCCCCTTCTTATCTTCCCCCTTCTCTATTTGGGGAACATATGTGGTGTTTCGCTATACGCATGTAACATGCTATGTCACTGCCTGTGTATTCTTCTCCATTTGGATCTACCGATTCTCCTATTTATGCATTCCATTGTCTCTTCTTTCCAGGCTGGGAACGTGATTGTATTTTTTGTTTTTTGTTTTACAGTATGATTTATTGTATATACCACATGTTTATTTTGTTGTTTTTGCTAAACGTCAATAATTATTACCTCTGGTCGCTTTCCTTGCATTATAAATTAAACCTGTTAAATAAACTTTCCATCACCTTGCAAATATACGCATAGAGTGTGCGGTGTACCATATTTCTTTATATACGTGGGGCTTACACAGCCCACTACACCAGCACCTCGCTCCCCCATTATACTGAGTGCGCGCCAATTTTTCGTATATGTTTCCTTAGGTGACATATATGTTCATTGCTTCTAGAGGAGAATATGGAGGAGGCATCACACAGCAGTACGTCACCTAGTCCACAGCTGCAGTGGCTCTATGTGCCTCTGTATAGACGCCATGCACACGGCTCTTTTGTTTTCATGTAAAATTCCCAACTATTACCATGCCAATATCCTGGCAACCTTCACAGAGAAAATACAAAGCACTTACAAGGTCTGAGAGATGTGAAAAAATAAAAAGTGGAATTTGTACATATCATAGGTGACAGCTATGAGAACAAAAATTCATCTGGCAGAACACACGGGTGCAGAACACACGAGTGCAGAACACATGGATCCAGAACACACAGGTGCACACATGAGTGCAGAACACACGGGTGCAGAACACATGGATCCAGAACACACAGGTGCACACATGAGTGCAGACCACACGGGTGCAGAACACATGGAACCAGAACACACGGGTGCAGAACACAAGGGTGCAGGCTGAAGTGTTTATCACTCCTCAAAAAAAATCTAAGTAGAAGCGCAGATAATATAAAACAATATCGCTGATGCATAACCTTCTTATATAATAGAATACAGACAACGATTATAACATTGCATTACTGGTTCTAGCACTGGTTATAGGATAGAGGAGCATCCATCATTCTGGTAGCTACTGAACAGTTATTACTCATGCATTGGCTGCGTTGTTATCTGGTGCCCATAGATTGGTGTGAGCCCATCAGCGTAGCATGTTCTTACTCATGTCACAGAAGTATTCTCATTTGAGTTGAACCAACTGCGTCCAGGCCGGTCCTCCATGGCAGCCAGACCAGGCCAGGTTTCACTTCTGTGGCCAGCCTCTTCTGTTTTGTTCCCCTGTAGTCCTCTTGCACTTACTAGGCCCCACAACATCATGGTGCAAAACAAGACCTAATGTCGTGTGAGACCTAATGACATCATGATGTAGCGGGGCCTAGTAAGCACAAGAGGTGCCCAGATTCCCAAGTAGATGACACCAGTCGCAAAACTGAAGACTACCTTGTCTGGTTGCCATGGAGGACCGGCCTGGACATCAGACCAAGGCAGGTCTTTTTGTTCAACTCTAATTCTCATACTACAGAGTATATATCGTCTTGAAAAGTTACCATAAAGTCTGACATACAATGCCTAAGGATGGTGTAGGACCACTGTGATTCCCAGTTATTTGCATGTGATTTTGCCATATACCTAAATCCTAACATATTCCATGGGGCAAGGCTTACATGTGAGGAATTTTAATTGTTGGTAAGCACTTTAGAGGTTAGGATAATTTGGGTGTTGTACAGTAGTACGGTTAAGGTGGTTGGTGAGCAGTTGGCTATACCTGCACTAGACAATGAATGTATTCTTCACTAATTAATAAGCCATTTAGGTTAGTCCAAAATGGAAAAAAAATAAAGAAAAATGTTTTTCCAAAATACCACAGTGTAATACCAAATTGCCCTTCTTGCATGCACGTCTGTAGCCTCGCACCCCATTTCTTGCTCCACCACACTTATCGGAAAAAATGACTAATATAATTAAGTGGAAACACCTAGTCTTGGGCTCTCCAGCCCCTCTGCCTGGGCAACCAGCCAGATGTCTGAAATGTTATTTTTCCCCAAGGAGAGGATTTCCAAGACTGCTGCCTGTAAAGAAACTGCAGTGATCAGGAAACACTGCATGAAATGTCATTATACTAAGAGGGTTACACAATCGCACCCCTGCCGAAACATACAGTAATTGTTTATTGAGTTCCACACTATGTCATCTGGTCTACACACAAGAGTAATCCCTACACGGTGACACCCAGATGTGACACACTAATAGGTTTAAAGATACAGTGAAGTGGGGCGTGGCCTGAAGGTGCAAGAGAGCAGTCGCACATCGCAAGAGCTCCTGCTCTGAGACTGCTTTCCAGAGAGATTTTTTTGACCCCATCGAGCTCAAAGTCTCCTCTGACCGGCAAAGGAGGGCTGCGATCGCCCTGAGACCATCTGGAGGGCAGGGAGAACTCTCTGCCCCAGCACAAGTCCAGCTTTTCCCCCCGGAGGGACGGGGAAGCGGCACAGACGCCGCCATCTTAGAAACCACACAGGCTGGGAACACGCGAGCTGCTGGGACGCCGGGAAGGTACACTCCACCCCCCTTCCCCGGCCACTATACCTTCTCCCTGACTCTTTGCTCCCTGCTGGGCTGACAGCCGCTGGCCGGCGCCTCCGCGCTCCGGTGCGCTCCGGATTCCTTTGAGTGGCGCGGACCTGCACACCACTGAGCTCCGGCCGCTGCCCCCTGCTGGTGCGGCCGGTCGGAAGAGAGGTTGCGCTCACTGGAGGGGGTGCTGAGTGGGTTGCCAGCTGCGGCGCTCTGTCCCTCGGCCGCTCCGGTGGATCGGTGTCTGTGGGGGTGAGACTCTGCCGGCGGTAGAGATCCTGGGGATTTCCCGCCACTCCCGGCGCCATCTTGTTGCCCCTGCAAGGGGCTGGAGTGCCTGTGTGTGTGCGCCGCTGGCAATCTGTGCCCACCTCTCCTTTGTGGCGCGGCGCTGCGTCCCTGCTGCTGTCCCATACTCACCAGCTTCTGGGTCTCGCTGGAGGAGGCTTAAAGCAACGCTAACACCCTGTAAAAAGACACACATTTACATAGCCCCCTGTGGCACCTGCTTCCCCCCTGAGACCCATAATGGAATAATGGAATAACACAGTAACCCTTTGGCTGCCCAGAGCTAAAAACAGTTGCACTATAGACTTACGCACGCATCTCGGAGGGGGCTTGCTGATGGGGGGCCACGGCTAATGTGGTGATGGCTGCACCCCCATGCTCCCCTAAACACTTATCTGGGATATAATTGATAGCAGCAGACATCTATGGGCAGAAACAAAAAGATCTCTGAAAACCCCATAAGCCTACACAAGGAACCTCTTCCGGAGGATATGAAACGGTTTCTAAATCAGCCGACCCAAACAAGGAGCACGAGATCAACAATGTCGCAAGCCTCACATAAAAGCAACTCTTCTTCGGGAGAGTCTCAGGCTCCACATGTTTCTCCCAAAAAATCAACAGATATCAATAAGGGAGACAAAGACTTGCCTGAAGACATGAATATAGCTGATCTAAGCAAATATATTAAAGCTCTACCAACAAAAATGGACCTGGAAGGCTTTGCATGCAGGCTTGAGAACTCGTACAAAAAGGAGATACATAATCTACAGAAGGAGTTTACATCACGGATAGAGGATGTAGAAAAGACGCAGGAGGACATCTCACAGGAACTTCAGGCACATAGAGAAATTTTAATGGACCATACTATAAGAATGGAGGAAATGTCTTCTGGCCTTGAGGATCTGGAAAATCGCAACAGGCGTAACAATATTCGTATACGGGGCCTCCCAGAGTCCGTTAGTCCTCAGGACTTAGATCGCACAGTCCAAAAAATATTTCTAGACATCCTGGGTGATTGTGAAGACAGTACCATTGAATTTGATAGGATCCATAGATCTCTTGGTCCCAAACCCACCTCTGATTTACGCCCTAGAGACGTCATTTGTAGGGTGCATTACTTCAGAACCAAGGAATCCATCATGATGGCCTCTAGGAAAAAGGGACCTCTCCAATATGAAGGCCAACCAATTCTACTTCTATCAGACTTATCCAGGCGTACCTTGTTTTTGCGCAAAGCCCTAAAACCCCTGTTAGCAGTTCTTAAGGAAAGAGATATCCCTTATAGATGGGGGTTCCCATTTCAACTAACAGCATTCAAAAACGGGAAAAGCGCATACTTCCGCCGAATTGGAGACCTGGCCAACTTCCTAGGAACATTTGAACTGCCGTTAATAGATCTCCCAGAATGGCCTTCAACCCCAACACTTCCGGATGCTCCCCCAAGGTGGCTCAAGGTTCCTCAGTCCAAGAAAAGGCTCCCTAATGAGGTCCCCTCTGATCCTACATGAAGTCCTTCTCTCTTCTTTTTGTTTTCTACATTTTTCTTTTTACTTGTTTCAATAAGTTCCTGGCAATTATTGTGTTATGTCCAGATGTTCTGCTGCAGTTAGATAGGTTCTATGTTAGTATATTGTTAATAGGTCGATCCCCCTGGCCGGATAGGAGGACATACTGGCGGCCTGCCATGGGGTCTGGCTCAAGTTCTGAACTTTTAAATCTATGGTGTCCCGAATGTTATTAATGTTTTACTACTCTCTGTCAATAAGCGAGACATCTTGACCTTATTAGATATGCTATTAATATCACTATTATTCTGTTTTGCTTGAATATCATATGCATGTAGATTCTTGATCGTAGGACCTATCAAGTTCATGGGGAGGTGGGGGGTCGGTGTTCTCCTCGGCTTCCTTTTTCCATTTGAGGTGCACGGTTCGGGGGTGGGAGGGGAACTATCTCTTCCCTTCTGGTCGCCTCCGCCATACTGATGCGAAACCAGACTCGGTGCGTCAATCTCAACGCACCTTTTCCTATGTTCTTCACATATTTCTACCTTTTTCCTATCCTGTCTTTCTTCCCTCTTTCCCATTGTTTTTCCCCTACCACTCCTGGCTATCCCGTGTCCCGGCGGGTGGGGCGCACGATGTCGCGAGAAACTGTCAAAATTTTAGATTATGGATAAAATAAAACTCTGCTCCTTTAACGTAAAGGGGCTAAATATTCCAGAGAAAAGGAGGCGGATCCTGTTCGATAGTCATAAACAACGGGTCTCTGTGCTATTGCTCCAGGAGACTCACTTCAAAACTGGAGTGATGCCGCATTGTGTCACGAAAAATTATCCCAAATGGTATCACAGTTCTAACCCGTATTCCAAATCAAAAGGTGTTTCAATAGCTTTCCACAAATCCTTCATGCCTGAAATTCTAGATTCTTTAATTGACAAAAATGGCAGATATATCTTCCTACTCATCTCATGGGCAACGTATAAACTTGTAATAGCCAATGTTTATTTTCCAAACCAAGGGCAACAAACTTTTGGAGCTGAATGCAAGAGGCGTCTTGGGGAGTTTGCTGGCTCCTCTCCTGTGATACTTGGAGGCGACTTTAACATTCCAATGGACCCTGCGGTGGACGTCTCTTCAGGTAGGTCCTCCTATTCTTCATCTTCTATCAACAAAATTAGATCCCAATTACGCAGCCTGAGACTAGTAGATGTCTGGAGAGTTCTAAATCCTACAGTCAGGGATTATAGCTTCTTCTCGAAAATCCATAACACATATAGCAGAATAGATTACTTCTTTATTTCACATAGGTTACTGGACTTACAGATAGAGGCGGACGTGGGGTCGATACTGTGGTCGGATCATGCACCTATTTACTTATCTCTTTCACTTCATTCCGCCTTGGGATCGGGATTCTCCTGGCGTTTGAATGAAAATCTGCTCTTAGATCCACTATGTAAATCCGAGATTGAACAGACAATCGCGAATTTCGTGGCCGACCATGGTGGGGACACCACGTCTCCCACTATGAGATGGGAAGCTTTGAAATGTGTAGTGAGGGGCGTTCTCATTTCCCACGGCGCCCGGTTGAAAAAAGAGAGAGCGGCGGAAATAATTACCCTAACAGATCAAATCCACCAATTAGAAAATCAGCATAAACGAGATCTCGACGCCAGTACATTTACTCGGCTTACTTCAGTTAGGCAGAAATTATTGACTATCATAGATCAAAAGTCCAAGTGTCTCAGGGAGAGACTCAGAAGCCGCTTTTACCAACTCGGCAATAAAAGTGGTAAGCTTTTAGCCAGAGCCCTTAACAAACACTGCCCTAATACCTACATTCCCTTTATCAAAAACAAAGAAGGGAATAAAGTGTTCAACACTAGAGATATCCTTTCCAACTTTAGCAGATATTACGAATCTCTGTACAATATAACAGGACATTATAAAGATGCACCTCCACAATTTCTTCATAATAAAATTAAATCATACTTGCAGGAACACAAATTGCCCATATTGCCTGAAGGCGACCTAGCCGACCTCGAAAGGGAATTCTCTACAGAAGAGGTTTCCGAAACCATTAGTGCCCTAAAACAAGGAAAAAGCCCGGGCCCGGATGGGTTCTCAGCAGGCTTCTATAAATCATTTACTACACCACTGTGCCCACTGTTTCTGGAGGCCTGCAATTTTGTCTCTTCGGGAGGTTCTTTCCCTGCTCAATCACTCGCCGCCCACATTACAGTGCTTCCCAAACCTGGTAAAGATCTTTCTACATGTAATAATTATCGGCCGATTTCTTTGATAAACGTTGATATTAAAATATACGCTAAAATGTTAGCAAATAGATTATGCCCCCTCTTACCTAAACTAATAAACCAGGACCAGGTAGGCTTCGTTCCAGGGCGAGAGGCGAGAGACAACACAATCAGAACTATTTCTCTACTTGACAGAGCGGGCAGGGAGGGGGACCCCCTGTGTATCATGTCGATTGACGCTGAAAAAGCTTTTGACCGGGTTCACTGGGAATTTATCTTTCAAACCCTGGAAGAAATTGGCTTAAAAGAAAATATGATGCACAGAATTTCTGCTCTATATACCTCTCCTAGTGCCCAGGTCAAGGTCAACGGCAAACTTTCAGACGTGTTTCCGGTCAGGAATGGTACAAGGCAGGGGTGCCCACTCTCTCCCCTCTTATATATACTAACAATGGAGCATTTGGCTGTGGCATTGAGAAATAACCCCTCAATCAAAGGGATAAAATTGCGTTCCGAAGAACATAAGATAGCACTCTTTGCAGACGATATTCTGCTATACATCACGTCCCCATCCACGAGCTTACCAAACATTATCTCGGAACTGCACAAATTCGGCCTCCTAAGTAATTTTAAAATGAACTCCCACAAATCCGAAATCTTAAACATCTCATTACAACTTCCCTTGGTCGAACAACTAAAGACCACTTTTCCATTTAAATGGCGCTTTGACTCCATCACTTACTTAGGCGTTAAAATAACCAGCCAGATATCCAAATTGTTTGAGACCAATTTTACAACGGCCCTACAAAAGGTTAATCTAGATTTAGAAAAATGGCATAGGCTCCAGTTGTCTTGGCTAGGCAGGATCAACGCAGTAAAAATGGACCTCTTACCGCGCCTTTTATACCTTTTCCAAACAATACCTCTATACTTGCCAGCTTCCTTCTTTTCTCGCCTTAAACAAATAATCACCCGGTTCATATGGTCTCATAATCGGGCACGCATTTCCTACACGTTATTAAGCAGATCAAAACTGACAGGCGGTCTAGGCCTCCCAGATCTTGCGATCTATAGTTACGCTTCATTAGGAACATGTATACTAGACCTCTACCACAACATAAATAGTAAAAAATGGGTAAAGATAGAGAATGATCTGAATGGCTGTGACTCTCAGATTATTCTCTGGTCCGGGGGTGGATCGGGAGCGGGCGCCTGTCTGCCCTTCCTTACACGAAACATATCGCTTCTCATTAAAAATAGAAACTCAGACCTCAAGATCACAACTCTCCCAGGACCTTTGATCCCAATCTACGACAACCCTGCCTTCCCTGCGGGGCTAAAAAGAGAGATGTATTTAAACAAGAGAAAAGATTCCAAACCCATTCTCCATGACTATCTAAAAGAGAACAGGATGAAATCCCTCCAGGAACTATTTCCAGAGGAGGAAGCACCCTTTGCTGATTGGTTTTTTTATGAACAACTCAAAAGTTTCATTTATGCAATCTCTAAACAAACCAATATTGGCAGACCGCTAACCCCCTTTGAGACGTTTTGCACTTCAACAAGCCCTCCAGATCATACTGTCTCGCTGCTACATAAAATCTTCCAAGAGGGAGGGGCTCCACTGCAGGGATCACCAGCATTCTTCTCGAAATGGGAAGGTGATCTGGGAAAGCCCTTACTGCCTGAGGATAGAGAAAAAATTCTTCTCTTCACGCTTAGATCGTCATTATACGCGGTGTCACAGGAGAGGAGCTACAAGATCTTGGCAAGATGGTATAGATGTCCCTCTATGTTACATGCCGTGTTCCCCACTACTCCTGACACTTGTTGGAGATGCTTAAAGGAGACTGGCTCTTATATGCACATTTGGTGGGATTGCCCTCCCATAAAAGCCTTATGGTTGGCTGTCTTTGAGCTTTATAACAAGATGTCTATCATTCAGATTCAACCTTCTCCATGCATAGCATTACTATCCCTATGTGATTTGTCGATTTCCCGATATAAAAAGAGCATCCTCAGACACTTCCTCACCGCGGTTAGGAACTTGATTCCACGCTTTTGGAAACAGGAAAAATTTCCCTCACGTGCGGAGTTTGTGGCGGAACTCAATGACATCTATAGGATGGAGCAGTTAATAAATCAATCTCTAGGTAATGTAAATAAAACATATATCACATGGGCCCCCTGGATAGCTTTCAGGGAAACCCCTGACCTGGATCTCTGGATTTCTGAAGCCCGATGTAATACATGACTCGCTCTCGCTTATCATTAGATCATTCATCAGTTTACGTCCTGACAACTGGGACGGGATGATGGCCGCGCCTTTCCCCACCCTGCCCCGTTACCCTACCCAATTCTCTCCTCTTCTTCTACCCCTCTATCTCTTCTCTACTCTAATCTCTTTGTTTGTTTTCCACCCCTTCTTTAGTTTGAATACGCATTGTGATTACTGAATAGTCATAATGAAAATAATATAGGTTATTATTCACTTCAATTGTTCTTCATTGTCAACATATTATAATATCAATCAGTAGTATTACTTTTTAGAATGTTAAGTGCAAGATATATGATGTTGCTGTAATGCATTTCTTGTCTAACGTGTAATTTTACCTGGTATTTTACTGATATACTAGAATGCATCGTTTACTTTTATTCTTCTTGCTTCACTCAATAAACATGATTTAAACAAAGATACAGTGAAGTTTTTTAAGACACTAAAAAGTGACTTAACGTGGACTCCTCACAGCAAACCAAATCCCACAACATAAAAGTAAAGAATAGTTTGAACCAATCAGATATATGGAAGACTTATGAGTTCGGTCATAGTGTGGCAGTCATTACATTCATATTGCTGAATGATACAAGATGCGGGGTCATAAGGAATCAATTTGTATATCAAATTTATTGGTTTTGAGAGCTCCCTTTCATGAATGCTGTGCTGGGGCATGTAAGGAATGACGCTTTTCCTTAAATCCGTTCCCCCTGAAAGCATTCTGGGCCCTAATGACTGTAGAATTTTTCTGACTTTTGTTGTATGTACCAATCTTACAATAATAACTATTTAGCTTTGTATTTTTTTAGGTTTCAAAAGCAATTTTGCATTTTCTCTGAATATATTAGTTTTGTTTTTAAGAAATATTGAACTTTTATTGTACAAAAATTGGAAAAATGTTGTTTCTTTCACTTTTAATATACTTTATTATTTAAAAGAACCAAAAATAGAATCCACACCAAAAAAGTGACCCACAAAAACAAAAACCAAAGAAAAATGTGCTCAAATAAACCTATTAAAACTGTTGGGATAAACTAGAAGTTCCTAGGTGTGCCCACTAAGCTCACACCTACCTGGCTGCGGAGGATGACACCCTAGGAGGGAACGTATTGGTGCCCCCGCTCCATGATGACTGACCCTAGGGTCCCTGATATACCCTGCAACCACTAGGGAAACCCTCTACCCAGATTCTAAAGGGACCCCTACCAATAGACATAAACAATTCTATTCTAAGGAGACTCTAGATTCCCAACCCTTAAAAACAAAATTTGAACACATAGGGCAAGTGGTGGTATGATGGTAAATAGTCCATATATTGTCTAATGAACAAAGCCTTTTCCAGACCAAGCTATTGGTGTTGGTAGGGATCAACCACACCAATATACAATATGAAAAATACAAAATCCTCTATCAAATTAATTGATGTCTTTTAGTGTTTCTCGGTTCAAGAGCCCACATAGCATCCTAATACACTCATATATATGTCAGGGAAGTGTAACTCTACTTCCCTACCTGCTACAAACGGGTCAAGCCAGTTAGCTCAAAAAACACCCCTTCTCCATCATGGAGTATTTTCACAAAAACATGCAGAGGACTTTGTGAATGAACTTGCTCAATAGCAAATCATATACACATAATGTCGATACTCATCTTATCTCTTGTTCATTTTTCAACCACCACTGCCACGTAGCAATTACCGCCTCAACGCGTGACCCGGCGTGAGCATCCAGTCACTGCGCATGTCCCCGCACGTATCCGGGCCCCTTATGTAAGATGTAAACTTGTAAATTTGAGTTCCTCCTACCCAAGTTTCCTCTTGTAGCCACATTTTTTGTACTACCAAAGGTACATAAGGGCCTTGACCCTCTAAAGGGATGACCAATTGTCTCTGTTGTAGAATCTCTGACACAACAAGAGCGAAGGATCTGATCTATATACAAACCACAATTTTATCTCCACTCCATCCTATTTGAGAGATACAGCGGATTTGCTACTTAAACTTGAAGGTATCCATGTGAGTCAAAATGCCTGGCTAGCCTCCATTGACATAGAGGCCCTCTATAGTAATAACCCACACCACGCAGGGATCAGGGGGGTGGAACATTTCCTACAACAAAGATCTGTGGTATGTAGAGAACATAATGATTCCGTGATATCCCTCCTTGAATTTACACTTACCCATAATGCATTTACGTTTGACGGCAAGCATTACCACCAGCTCAGGGGCACTGCGATGGGGAGTCCTTGTGCCCCATCGTATGCAAATTTGTTCCTGAGCTGGTGGGAGGAGACTATTGTCTTCGGAGGTGATGTCAAATGGTGGCAAGACCATATATCTATATGGTACAGATTTATGGATGATGTCTTTGTGATATGGACAGCGATGAGAGACCAGTTTGGGAAATTTGTTAAGGATTTAAATCAAAACGATATAGGGCTCAGGTTTACATCAGAGATTCATGGGGAGGAACTGGCATTTCTTGATGTTAAAATTAGAAAAGAGGATTATGGAGCTGTGACTACAAACATTTATCGTAAACCGAAAAGTACCAATAGCCTGTTGCATTGGAACAGTCATCATCTGTCTCCTTAAAAAGAGCAATTCCAAAGGGACAATTTCTCAGATTGAGGAGGAACTGCTCAAGAAATGAAATTTTTGTGAGTCAATCGAGGGACATGTACAACAGGTTTAAGGAAAAGGGGTATCCTGGGCATGTCCTCGATACAGCATACGATTTTGCAAAAAAAGCTGATAGGCAACGCCTATTGCAGAAACATACTACAAACAGTTCCCCGGAGATCATGAGGATTATTGGCACTTTTGACGTGAAACATCAGGAAATTAGACAGATCCTTACAAGACACTGGGATGTCCTTAGATTTGACCCTGATCTTATAGATGTGGTGGGTGAACGTCCAAATATAACGTTCAGGAAAGGTAGATCTATAAGGGACATGCTGGTGCATAGTCAGTATAAAAGACCGGTGGCCAGTGGTACATGGCTGGACAGGAGACCGTGCGGCTTCCATAAATGTGGGGACTGTAGCATTTGTAAGTGAATGCGACCTTGTAAGTCATTCCAGAGCTCTACTATGGGTAAAACCTTCTACCAACGAGATTTTTCCAGCTACCTGTTCCTGTCCAACGGATTATATAGGGAAAACGAAGAGAGAGTTTAGGAGAAGGGTCGGCGAGCACATGGGGGATATTAGAAACAACAGGGATACCCCATTGGCAAAACACATGCAGACCTATCACAATGTAAATCTTACAGAGATTAAGTTCCTGATTATAGAGGTGGTCAATCTAAACCTCAGGGGGGTAATACTGACAAGGTTATTTTAAAAAGGGAATGTGAGTGGATATTTAGGATGGAGACTTTGGAGCTGAAAGGGATCAATGAACAAATGTCCTTTGCTTGTTTTTTATAGGTTTTCTAGGTGGTATATAGCCATTCTATATGGTGTATAGCCAATTTATAGGGTTTGTTAGCTAACTTTTGCATATAGCCGTTTCTGAAAAATATAAATTTTGGGGACTGTTCCGAGTGAGACTGGTTCTCCTAATGTTTAGGAAATCCCCTTATAATATGGGGGTAACATAGATTACTATGAGAGATCAAATATATATCTTATTTCTCCTTATACTTACCACCACTTGGCTTAATGGATATTCGACAACATTCATCGTTGTAGGGAACTGGGTTAGCTATGTCAAAATAATAAAATAATAAAAGTATAAAATGGGAATTTATTGTGATTCCTAGAGGTATTGTACAAGTATGTATTAAGTGGATACCTATAATAACTTATCATCTAAGTTTTTTATAAATTGACATGACAGTGTGTTCCATACGTCCCTGGCTCCTCACATTGCTTAGAATAAAGGATTGGAAAGCTTGCGTTCCATAGAATCCGCCCGGATATATGCGGGGACATGCGCAGTGACTGAGGGCTAACGCTGGGTGAACCCGGAAGTGGAACGGCAGCCCTTAGTTAGTGATCTACCGCAGTATGAGAAAGTTTAGATCTCACATAAGGGGCCTGGATACGTGCGGGGACATGCGCAGTGACTGGATGCTCACGCCGGGTCAGGTTTTAACCCAGAAGTGGAAATGCAATCCCTGGTGAGTGATTGGCCGCAGTATTTCTGCGTTTTAGCGCCCAATGAGCGATTGGTGCAGTAAGATGTGCGCTTCATTTGGGGCATGAACACTTGGTATAGTGGGCGGTAGTATTGTGAAACCGGATGAATTAATCAGTGGGGAGGTTTTCCATGGCGGGGAGCGTGGTGAGTATAAATAGAGGCTTATATCGGCCGGTAGTAAACTACTACATATTTATTGGGACACAATATATCTGGATAACGGGCCTCCTGATGAGCCAAATGAGGCGAAACGCGTTGAGGCGGTAATTGCTACGTGGCAGTGGTGGTTGAAAAATGAACAAGGCATCAGATGAGTATCGACATTATGTGTATATGATTTGCTATTGAGCATGTTAATTCACAAAGTTCTCTGCATGTTTTTGTGAAAATACTCCATGATGGAGAAGAGGTGTTTTTTGAGCTAACTGGCTTGACCCGTTTGTAGCAGGTAGGGAAGTAGAGTTACACTCCCCTTGACATATATATGAGTGTATTAGGATGCTATGTGGGCTCTAGAACCAAGAAACACTAAAAGACATCAATTAATTTGATAGAGGATTTTGTATTTTTCATATTGTATATTGGTGTGGTTGATCCTTACCAACACCAAAAGCTTGGTCTGGAAAAGGCTTTGTTCACTAGACAATATATTGACTATTTACCATCGTACCACCACTTGCCATATGTGTTCAAATTTTGTTTTTAAGGTTAGAAAATCTAGAGTCTCCTTAGAATAGAATCGTTTATGTCTATTGGTAGGGGTCCCTTTAGAATCTGGGTAGAGGGTTTCCCTAGTGGTTGCAGGGTATATCAGGGACCCTAGGGTCAGTCATCGTGGAGTGGGGGCGCCAATACGTTCCTTCCTAGGGTGTCATCCTCCGCAGCCAGGTAGGTGTGAGCTTAGTGGACAATCCTAGGAACTTTTAGTTTATCCCAACAGTTTTAACCTTCGTCCGGCTGAGTAGGTACAATTGTAACTATTCTGTTTTAAAATTGCAATAACTTTTTTTTTCGAAAAGCCGTAGAGGGCTGAAATTTCGTGACATCTCTGCAGTTTTGGTCCAGAATATATTGGCCAAATTTCAATAAAATATATATGAAGGTACAATTGTACCTCTGCAGCCTGTTAACGTTGTAAAATTATGCAGCCTGACGAAGGTTGATAGGTTTATTTGAGCACATTTTTCTTTGGTTTTTGTTTTTGTGGGTCACTTTTTGGTGTGGATTCTATTTTTGGTCCTTTTAATTAATAAAGTATATCTTTTTGATTAGGGTATGTATATGATATTGTTTTTTGAGACCCTTGATATATATTTTTTGAGTTGAGTTCTTTCACCCTTTAATAGAATAAAAATCCTAAAATTAAGGCTATGTTCCCACGATGAGCTTTTGATATTGCAGAATTTCTGCACCATTTCTGCACCTATTATTTGAATTAGTTTACGTGCGTTTTTTTTTTCACTGCATTTTTGTGTGCGTTTTTCTTATCGTGTGTTTTTATCACGCTTAGGGGAGTATGGCCAGAGGTGCCGATGTAAAAAATCGGCAGGTAAAAACAGCCACCTACTGTACACGCGAGCAGGTACTGGCGGCTGTTTTTTCAGCTGTTTCCAGGGACGCCACCGGCCGGGGCTCCTCTGGGGCGGCACGGCTGTTCGTGTTTCCCGCCACCTTACCATCCACGTCCCAGCAACTTCACGCTTCAAGCTGCATAGCTGGACGCAGGGGCGGGTATTCCATGAACACAGTCGCTGGCACACCATCACCAGGGTAAGTGCCATACTGCTTATGTCTGTGTTCATGTAGTCAAAGAAATCCCTTAGTTAGGTGGCTGAGCTGGCCGTAGCATTCAGGAGGTAGTAACTAAGTGTTTCTGCAAGGATTATTGTATCATCTAGTGGCGTTTTGTATGTATCCGGTACTATGTGGATTTCCTAGGATACAACATTTAGCTCAATTTTATTCACTTAAACAGTAGGTGACTGTTTTACCTGCCGATTTTTTACATCGGAACCTCTGGCCATACTCCCCTAAGAGCGGCATCATATTCTGAGGTCACTGTTCATACTTGCACAGAATCGGCACATATTCTGTTATAGACTCCAGCAGCCGGGGGACTGTCCTCGCTTAGACACTTCGGGCCACACAGTCACTAAGTGGTGAGCGCCAGTGTGATCTAATATCCAGTGTTTTTATCACGTTTTTGACACTGCGTTTTTTCCTTTAACATTTTTAGACCACAACCATACTAAACAATACCCAGTGAATTAGATGGTAGACTGAATCTTTGCCAAATGTTTGTGTGCAAAGAAACCGAATAGAAACCTGCAGTTCCAGCAAAGGTAATCGGTTTTTGACAATTATGAGAGACAATTACCTTTCACAACTGGTTCAGGACCCAACAAGAAGGGGGGCACTGCTAGACCTAATATTAACCAACAGGCCAGACCGCATATCAAATATAAGGGTTGGGGGTCACTTGGGAAATAGCGATCACAAAATAATAAGTTTTCAAGTATCCTTTAAAAAGATGTGTAGTAGAGGGGTTACAAGGACACTAAACTTCAGGAGGGCAAATTTCCAACTGATGAGAGAGGATCTTGGTGCAATTAACTGGGACGATATCCTGAGACACAAAAATACACAAAGAAAATGGGAGACGTTTATTAGCATCCTGGATAGGACCTGTGCACAGTATATACCGTATGGGAATAAACATACTAGAAATAGGAGGAAACCAATATGGCTAAATAGAGCTGTAAGGGGCGCAATAAGTGACAAAAAGAAAGCATTTAGAGAATTAAAGGAAGTAGGTAGTGAGGAGGCATTAAATAAATACAGAAAATTAAATAAATTCTGTAAAAAGCAAATCAAGGCAGCAAAGATTGAGACAGAGAGACTCATTGCCAGAGAGAGTAAAAATAATCCTAAAATATTCTTTAACTACATAAATAGTAAGAAACTAAAAAATGATAGTGTTGGCCCCCTTAAAAATAGTCTGGGTGAGATGGTGGATGAGGATGAGGAAAAAGCCAGTATGCTAAATGACTTTTTTTCATCAGTATTTACACAAGAAAATCCCATGGCAGACAAAATGTCTAGTGATAAAAATTCCCAATTAAATGTCACCTGCTTAACCCAGCAGGAAGTGCGGCGGCGTCTAAAAATCACTAAAATTGACAAATCTCCGGGCTCGGATGGGATACACCCTCGAGTACTGCAGGAATTAAGTACAGTCATTGATAGACCATTATTTTTAATCTTTAAAGACTCCATAATAACAGGGTCTGTACCACAGGACTGGCGTATAGCAAATGTGGTGCCAATATTCAAAAAGGGGACAAAAACTGAACTCGGAAATTATAGGCCAGTAAGCTTAACCTCTACTGTGGGTAAAATCCTGGAGGGCATTCTAAGGGATGCTATACTGGAGTATCTGAAGAGGAATAACCTCATGACCCAGTATCAGCATGGGTTTACTAGGGACCGTTCATGTCAGACTAATTTGATCAGTTTCTATGAAGAGGTAAGTTCCAGATTGGACCAAGGGAACCCAGTGGATGTAGTGTATATGGACTTTTCAAAAGCTTTTGATACGGTGCCACACAAAAGGTTGATACATAAAATGAGAATAATGGGGATAGGGGAAAATATGTGCAAGTGGGTTGAGAGCTGGCTCAGGGATAGGAAACAAAGGGTGGTTATTAATGGAGCACACTCGGACTGGGTAGCGGTTAGCAGTGGGGTACCACAGGGGTCAGTATTGGGCCCTCTTCTTTTTAACATATTTATTAATGACCTTGTAGGGGGCATTCAGAGTAGAATTTCAATATTTGCAGATGACACTAAACTCTGCAGGGTAATCAATACAGAGGAGGACAATTTTATATTACAGGATGATTTATGTAAACTAGAAGCTTGGGCTGATAAATGGCAAATGAGCTTTAATGGGGATAAATGTAAGGTCATGCACTTGGGTAGAAGTAATAAGATGTATAATTATGTGCTTAATTCTAAAACTCTGGGCAAAACCGTCAATGAAAAAGACCTGGGTGTATGGGTGGATGACAAACTTAAATTCAGTGGCCAGTGTCAGGCAGCTGCTACAAAGGCAAATAAAATAATGGGATGCATTAAAAGAGGCATAGATGCTCATGAGGAGAACATAATTTTACCTCTATACAAGTCACTAGTTCGACCACACTTAGAATACTGTGCACAGTTCTGGTCTCCGGTGTTTAAGAAAGACATAGCTGAACTGGAGCGGGTGCAGAGAAGAGCGACCAAGGTTATTAGAGGACTGGGGGGTCTGCAATACCAAGATAGGTTATTACACTTGGGGCTATTTAGTTTGGAAAAACGAAGACTAAGGGGTGATCTTATTTTAATGTATAAATATATGAGGGGACAGTACAAAGACCTTTCTGATGATCTTTTTAATCATAGACCTGAAACAGGGACAAGGGGGCATCCTCTGCGGTTGGAGGAAAAAAGGTTTAAGCATAATAACAGACGCGGATTCTTTACTGTAAGAGCAGTGAGACTATGGAACTCTCTGCTGTATGATGTTGTAATGAGTGATACATTACTTAAATTTAAGAGGGGACTGGATACCTTTCTGGAAAAGTATAATGTTACAGGGTATATACACTAGATTCCTTGATAGGGCGTTGATCCAGGGAACTAGTCTGATTGCCGTATGTGGAGTCGGGAAGGAATTTTTTTCCCCAATGTGGAGCTTACTCTTTGCACATGGGTTTTTTTTGCCTTCCTCTGGATCAACATGTTAGGTTAGGCTATGGGTTGAACTAGATGGACATATAGTCTTCCTTCAACCTTAATAACTATGTAACTATGTAACTATGTAATGCATTGGACAAAAGGCCTCAGGAAAGTAACATATCATGACACATGCTGTATGATTGATAAGTATTTTCATCATTTTTCGTTATGTATCTCAGTATGTTCCTGACATTACTGTATCTAACTTGTACACACCTATGGGTAGTTTTCATGGATTTTAAAACTAGAGAATTTCCATGTAAGGGTATGTGCACATGTTAAGTATTTGTTGCTGACATTTATGACCCAAAAGCATATCTTCTGGCAGGAAAAATGTAGCATAAAATACACATGGTTTTGGAAGTTGATGCTTTTTACCCTGCGTTTTTTTACTTGCATTGGAATGGGTGTAAATTGCTGCATAAATACTGAAAGCATTGACAAGCTGCTGATGTGAAATTGCTTTAAATCTGCAAGGAAAAAATAAGCAACGTCTGCATGAGACTTCTGGAACTTCATTCACTTTTCTGGTACTAGGAAATATTTCAGTTTTCGTAACAAAACTGGGAGAAAAAAAAGCGACAAAAATGCAGCAAATCCTTAATATACCCTAAGGCTATGTTCATACATTGCATTTTTTTTGCAATGTTTGTGATTTAAATTAAAAGCTGCATTTAAAGAACCAACAAAAGCTATGAGATTTCAGAAATCTCATGAAAATACTTTTTTTTTTTTAACTGACCGAATTGGAACACTGCAGCGTTTTTTTTAAATCTGCAGCCTGTCAATTCTTTCAGTAGAAAGTAAAGAGAAACAGCAGAAATAGAATTGCGTTTTTGCAGCGTTTTTTGCAAATAATACTATTTTTATTAACGAGGTTAATGCATAATCGCTGTCACATTTCTGCAATAAAGAGCTGTGGCTACACTTGTAACTTAAAGTTCTTGAGCACCATCTGTGTATCCATCTTTGTCTCCTTTGGGTGCTTTTTGGATCCCTTTTTATACCAGGGGCCCCGTTGTGGCTGTTACTTTATCAACCCGCCCTAGCTTTGCCCTTACGTACTCAGCGTTAGGCTAGACAGATAAATCCAAACCATGTAAAAAACAAGATGAGGCAAGGCAAACTATGCCAGAGGATTGAAGAAAAGGCAAGGGATGACCTAATGGTCAAAATTAGAAAGTTAAGACAAGCTGGGCACAAACTGCTACAATCCTAAAATGAACCGGCTTTCTCTGGCTAGTAAAGGAATTAAGCAGGACTAGAGATTACTGGTAATCCCAAACATCTGGCCACATAATATGAGATATACAAAACAAGGAATGAGTCATAGCATCTGCTTCAGTAGCCCAATGACCGCGGGGCCGCGGGGCAATCAATAGTCCAGACAATGTAGACTCAACCCTATAAATCGTTAAACTGGATTATATTATTTGCTATGTAGCACTCAGTTGTGACCTACAGATATGTCTATCATGCTGGGGTTCCCTGATGTCCTACTATCTAGATATGGCTACGAGCAGGTTACAATATACCAGTATACTGCTGTATTGAGTACATTTCAGGCTGCCGAGGAAATAGAATATTCAAGACAATCTGCAATCGGTAGTAATGACACAATGACAACAGGGCATTAATCATAATACGTTCTTCACTTACCAGATGTCCACCTTTTCAGACACAGGCTCATTTCGTATGACCTCTGGCGCCATCCAGGCTACTGTGCCGGCAAAGGACATTTTAGTGCTTTTGTCACTCAACTCTTTGGATGTACCAAAGTCTGATATTTTCACCAAGTCGTCATATGTGATCAGCATGCTGCGTATAATAGAAGAAAACACGTGAGCTGTAGAACCTAATATTATATGTGTATCAAGGGTAGAATATCATATTCATCCTCCATACACACAGATATAGCGAATATGCGATTGACTGCTCATATTACCAATTTACGAAGGCATACTAAACACTATTACATAACAATATACAGTATGACCATTTATATTGCCTCTAATGCCCTTTCTTATAGCAAATAGGGTCATAAAATATTTTGATGGCTTTGCAAGAGAAGAAAATCTGGTTGCTTTTGTTCCAGAAAAAGCGCCAATCTTATACCATGGACTGTGACCGGCATTAACGATCAACCGTGTACAAGGCCACCATACACGGTACATGAACAAGAGTGGTGCTTTGTTGTAAAAGAAAGAAGCCGTGTTCTCCTAATCTCAATCTATCTCTTTAAAAGTAATATAAAATAGTTTGTAGATACAGCTCACCCCATCCAATATATGTATGTTTTTCAGCCTGGTTTCCTGGACAATCCGCTCCACTATGCAGGGGTAAGGCTTGTGAGATATCAAGCAGCTTTGTTCAAAGTTGTGAAAAGAGGTTTTTCAATCCAGCAGAGTGAATTAAAAGCAAAGATACTTTGTGACTTCATTAAAATAGTAGCATGGGCAGAAAAATATACTGGCGCGTTTCGAGTCTCGCTGACTCTTAATAGTAGATATAGTAGACTTGAAACGCGTCAGATATATTTTTTATGCCCATTATACTGTTTTAATGAAGTCACAATAAAGTATTTTTCTTTTTAATTCACTTTGCTGAATTGTAAAACCACTTATCACCCTTTAAATGTAGTCTGTGCTGACCCCTGGAAACTATTGCCCAAATATACATTCCTTTTAAAAATACGTTACTGATGATTTTACTCTCCTTAAATTGAAATATTCTACTATCTCTTTTAATATGGCAAAATATGTTGTTTCGTAAATACCATACTTAACTGGCAATATTACCAATCATATGTCAGTGTCCAGTTGAAAAAATGAGGCATAACCCTGGTTATTTGCCCTGAGTGACTCGTTCACTTGTCCTTTTCTCAAGCCCACTGAAAAATTAAACCACAGATCTGATTGTTTGCCATAGGTGACTGATTCACTTGTCCTTTTCTCAAGCCCATTGAAAAATTAAAGCAAAGATTTGATTGTTTGCCATAAGTGACTCTTCCATCTGTTTTTTTTGCTGGAAATATTCCTCCAGTATATTTTATAAATAATTGCATATATTGTGGAAGATACTTACTTTGGTGATTTAAGATCTCGATGGATGATTTTGTGGAGATGCAGATAGTTCATTCCTCCAGCGATACCCATGGACCAGTCCACTAACAAAGAAGGAGTGACTTTCCTTCCGGCACGCAGAACTTCGTACAACTGTCCTTGGGCGCAGAACTCCATCAGGATGCAATAACAAGGAGCCTGGGTACAAACACCCCTATAGGAGAAGGCATGTGAGAAAAATGTCATTCAGTCCTAATGGGACAGCTAGCAGTAATGCATTATAAAATACAATAGGAATGCAACAAATATCATCATCGTGAATATACAATAGGATGTTCTCTGTCGCGGTAGGTCTTGAGTTGAACATAAAGTGATAATGAATATGAATAGTATGAAATTACTATATTGGTACTTTGTGTCAATGATTCAGTAATCCTTCTTATGAACCACTGTTAAGTGCTATTGCATTTATTGTTCACAAACCTTCAATCCCAATTTTTTTTTAATGAAAACTTCCATAAACTATCAGGCCAGCCTCATTTAACAGTAAAACATGTTTGGTGGTGTGCAGTCCCTTATATCAACTGGGAGGATATTTGCTTCAATCATGCCTATGGGTAAAGAATTTAAACACATAAGATGGAAAAGGAGAAAGCACATTTAATAGACTTATTTGGTACCATCCCTAATTATTGCATATCATCTGCTAGTAAAGTCTAGCTATCCTCAATACTTGATAACTGAGACATAATTGCAGAAAAGGGGTCAAGTAAATAAACGTAACTATATCCCCTTATACAAACTAGACAGCCGTCAGACAAACAATCATTGACGGTTGATGGCTATCTCTACAGAGTCCCCATATACTGTATACAGGAAAGATCGGATCTGTTGGGCATTCCTGCTTTCTCTAGGAGAGAGCTGCTACCAAATTTCTCTGGCAGCGGCTCATCTCCGGGAGAAGAAATGGATTGGCCATAGGAAATCCCACGTGCCAGATCCTTTTCTCCTCCATCATCTGTTGGGGAAGAGTCGTAAGGCCCCTATATACAGTACACGGTCTGCCGATCCCACTGATATCAGCAAGTGCGCCCTACTTTAGTCCAATGTGTAAGAGGGCCTTAGCTGTTAGTATATCACGTGTCAACAATTAGTTAATCAGCACAATATCCAGTATCTAGTTTACAGCCCATCAGTAGGCATCAGGGAAATTTATATTCTGTTAAAGGGAATCTATCACCGTGTTTTTCAGCATGATGTAGTGACAGAGACCCTGATTCCAGACATGTATCACTTGGTTTATTCGGTGCAGCAGTTGTGATAGTGTTGGTTTTCTCTGCTGCAGATCTAGCAGAACTCAGATGTTGAGCTGTGTATAATCCTGCTCACACTACAGCTTTCTGTGTACACTGTATAGTGACAGAGAGCTGCTAATCAGCAGGGTTTGGTTGGACTAGGATGCATGAGGACAGTTGTCCTGAAATGCTATTCTTCTGCTGATAAAAGACTGATTATATTAAAACAGCAAAGCACAGCCCAGTAAGTGACACATCATTGTAATCAGGGACTCTACAACTATGTTATGGTGCTCTCAGATTACATAGCAAAACCTGCTGACAGATTCCCTTTAATGTGTTTTAGGTGCCTTACTAACACTGCAAAGTTTGAAAAGTGAAGTTGAATCCTGCAGCATCGCATACTTTAGTGAGGCAGGACGGCTCCGGCGAGACATCGCTTCCTCCAGACTAGTCCTGCCACAGATCTTCTAATTAACACCCTGGGCCTAATTGTCAGCCTATCATGCTTGCTCATACATAATGGTAGGACTGTTTTGCAGACTGCTTAACACACCCAGGGACGGAAAACGGGCCATACATAGAGATTTTGTATGGCTGAAAACGGTCTGATTTGGATCACTTTCTGTCAACCTCTTGAGTTTTTCTGAACAAACGTAACATATGCCGACCAAACATAGAAATCTGAGGAAAAGTAGATCTTCCGTGTTGGATTTTTTCAGTTGTCGTTGGGTGCTGTAATTGAATAGTAAGTTCGTGGAGTCGGGAAGGAATTTTTTTCCCCAAAGTGGAGCTTACTATTTGCCACATGGGTTTTTTTTTTTGCCTTCCTCTGGATCAACATGTTAGGGCATGTTAGGTTAGGCTATGGGTTGAACTAGATGGACTTAAAGCCTTCCTTCAACCTTAATAACTATGTACTAAGTTGATCCATGCCAAGCTACATCCCAACCAGGTCAGCCACAGATCACAGCATTGATGACGTTGACACTTGTGTTAAAAACAGTAGTGTAGCTACCGGGGGGGGCAGAGGGGGCGGTCGCTCCAGGCCCCGCGCTCTCAGGGGGCCCAAGCGGAGCTAATGGTAATCTGTGGCCACTGCTAACTTTTTATGGACGATAAAATACCAGCTCGCTCATGTTGAAGAGGCTTATCCTGCAGGGTTACTATTTTATTGGACAGAGAATGGATATTACTGGTAAACACTGACCACCTAGTGTGAGAATCCAGTAATATGAGAGCCAATATCTCAGCTTCCTGGAAGAATAACACAACGTGAATACGTTACTTAGGGTAGCTGCATTCAAACTTTGCATATAATTGCAGCCTTATAGATTGTAAGCTCTGAGGAGTAGCGTTCTCTCTCCAGTGTATGGCCAAGAATGAATAAGCTCGCTCTCACTGCTATCACTGCGATGATGCTCAGTAGAATGTCGTGGCCACAGCGTAACTAGTTCCGCAACGCTCCAATCTCCCCACCACTCTGCACACAGAGACCTTGATAAAGGCCCTATACAGCCGAAACGTTGGCAATTTCCATTTTTCACATGATGGATTGCAATACTTTCACAAAGATTGACTCCAGTGTATGGTCAGTGATTCACTTAGTTAATGTTTATTGTATTTGTTTTTTTTTTCTTATACACTTAATCCCTGGAATTTTGTACAATCTACAAGGCAATATCTTCTCTAAGTGCATTTGTGTAATGTTACATTTGGGTCATTAATACGTTACTCACTTGAAGGTGATGATATTGGGGTGCTTCAGTTTCCGCAGGTGTTTAATATCTGTCTCTTTTATGTCTCTAACTTTCTTTACAGCAACTTCTTCACCGTGAAACTTGCCGAGGAAGACAGCTCCTTGGGCACCACTGCCCACCCACTGCAAATCCTGAATCTCCTCGAAAGGAACTTCCCAAGAGTCTTCTTGACAAAAGACAAAATTGTAAATGTGGACACAAAAACAAGATATAGTTTTGACCATTTTCTCATTATTTAATTTCGATATCTACTGTACCAGCCCAGTGTAACTAAAACTTTAGGGGGTAGTCCCAAGTTTTGAAAAACTTGACTAATCCTTTCTAAAAACAGCTCCAAGCCTTTACCCAGTATGTGTTGTATGGCAGCTCAACCCCTTTGTATTCAATATAGTTGACCCAAAATACCAGACACAACCTGTGGACAGTTGTGACACTGGTTCTAAAAGAAAGCAGCCAAGTTTTTCTAATTTTGTACAACTGCTTCGACCAGTGTTGTAAACTATTAAACCAAGTTATTTAGTCCTAATAACTATATAACAAATAGCATACTTATATTTAGGAGCTTTCACTTTAAGACACATACTAATGCAAGCTGTCCATATTATAAGGGGCATGGCAATGGATATAGTTTACCATTAACCTATGAATAGACAAAAAGCATGGGGAAAGGTTCATGTTTTGCCTGAATATAGAAATAGCTTCAATAAAGAAAAGCAAAAGAAAACCCTTGGACGAAGCATTTCAGTGCGAAACATGCGCCGGGTTTAGTGGATCCTTACTGGGGTGTATATATATATATATATATATATATATATATATATATATACACTTTTGATAATCATATATTATAAGTATCTGGGAATTTATACTTCATCCTTGGTTAATTCCAGGTGGAGGATTCTGGGTGTACATATGTCTGTGTATACATGTTATATATTTCAGTGAGTTATGAGTCGCACGTTTGATGTTTTACATTGTTCTTTGCCATATTTCTCATTGGCTCACTATACTTATCTTAATATTATGCATTATGCATTATACATACCATTTTCTGAGATTTATTAATGTATAATATAGATGATCTTCTGGATTGCCATATCTATCATTGATCTGCAGGATTTAGTATATAATACTTAGGATTTTCACACTCTTTTTCCAGGTATACCCATCTTTAGCTTCATCTGTGCTTTTTAGTTATGTTTTTATGACATTTGCTTATCTACATTACTTGTATAAATACAATTATTGCATTTTTGACTTGGCCTGAGAAAAAGTTTGCTCTTTACTGGAGCTATTTATAATTATGCTTTTTGGCTCATTTACATAAATTGGGGTTTTGAGCATAGAAATAGTCAAATAGTAGAGTCCAGACGTAAGTCTAGCAACTGACTCAACTTGTACACTAAGTTTTTACAAACAGTCATCACTCATCACGCAATCACACTGTAAATTGTTTCCTACCTTCGTGATGTTTGTGTTCAGTTGAATATGTTTTACCAATCATAGCCCAGACTGGCCTCAGACACCCAAAAAGTCCACCCAAAAACCCAACTCCAGCCTGACATTGCATGCGGCTGTCTCCAAGGGCACGACAGGGTCTGTCATCTCCGGGACCACCTGCTGCACCACCACCACCTCTATCCTCAGGTTCTTGTGGATCTTGGGGAACGCTGTGCGTAAGGGGAGATGAAGGATCATCATTTGGAAGTGTGACTTCTGTTCGCACCATATCACGCAATACACATTGTGTAGGGGTCAGTTCTTGTTCTGGGGTGCAGCCAGGTGGTGTATCAATGTCCAAATGTCTTATTGGTCCATCTGAGAGAAGACTGGCAAAGGAGGGTGAGGGAGTACGGGTATCATGTAGACATGCCATAATAGTTCATAGGAAAAATATAGAACTTAGGTACGGAAATTCTGTCCAATTCGTAATTTTAATCCTGTGAAGAAAAAGGAATCATAAGTATTTTGTTAATCAATGCTAATAATTTACCAAATGGGGTCAATATAGTGCAATGACAGCAATTTTCATATAGTTTGCAATCATTGGGGGAAGGCGATATTTATCTGATCACAATAAGCTGGGCAATATCTAAAGATGTGGTAAAGTGAATGTCCAATTATGAAGACAAAGGACCTGATTCATCAAAGCATTTGCTACAGTATTTTGGCATAATTGGAGAAAGATGCATAAATCACTCTGAAAAGTCTCGAAATTTCAGTGCAATGCTGTGTTGTGCCTTTTAGCGTTTCTCCTCCCAATTAGGAAAAGCTGGAACGCAGGCGTGACACCACAGCTTGTCTAATTTATGACACGCTGTGGCATTTCTTATAGGAATCTCACTCCAGTCCCTGACTGAAGTAAGATTTGTTGTGCAGCGCACGCCACTTGTTAGGTGTGTTAGATTCAGGAAGAGATGTGCTCATCCTAATGAATCTGGAGCACCTGACTCCAACATGGACGCAAACTCTTGGTGAATCAGGGCCAATGTCTTTGCCATGTCTTGGAAACTAGAAACTATTGTTCACTCTATTGATTTCCTAAATCTCCTCAAATGAAACCTCCAATTTGACTTATATGTAAAAATAAACATGATATTACTGTATATATACTTCCATGGGACTTTTCAAGCCTTACACAAATCCAACATTTCTGTTGAAGAAGTTGCCCACTTTATTTTAACAAATGTTTTAGGGACATAATGTTATGGTACTCCTCATTTGTAAGTTGCTTCTCGCTTGTGGTCTCCTTCCTCACAAACTGTACAGTACTCCACTTCTTAAAATGGCTTCTAATGAAGGAGCATGTGATCGGACCTGTCTATCAGTCTCCTCTAATTAAAAAAAAAAACATTTGAAACGGATAAACTATTTTTCAATTGGAGGAAGCTGATGGACAGATCTGGACACATGCTCCTCCATTAGAGGCCATTATGAGAACAGGAGCCCTGTGCAGTCTGTGATGAAAGCTGCTCTACCAAGTACAGGAGGAGAAACTGCAATCCCTATATAATTGTAAGTTGTACATAATCATATCTCTGGTCCTCTTTTGTTAAAATAAAAATAAAGTGGACCACCCCTTCAAATAGTTAACGAATGTGGGTTTAGGAAACTTAACAGTTTGGGCACCCCTGGTGAAAATGACTGTTATTGAGAGCAGTTAAGCAAGTTATGTGCTTTGGGTTGTTGACTTGCTGAACGACCCACATTCCCTTGAGATTCATCTGATGGACAGATGTCCTGACATTTTTATTTAGGATATGATGATAAAATTCAGACTTCATTGTTCCATTAGTGATGGCAAGCCGTCCTCCACTAGATGGAGTAAAAAAGCTCCAAGCCCATGATACTACCACAACAGTAGTTCACAGATGGTACAGTATAAGGTTTTTCTGCTTTAATGCATTTTTTCTTTCTCCAAACATAACACTTCTCTTG
Organism: Ranitomeya imitator; assembly: GCF_032444005.1. NCBI lineage: Eukaryota > Metazoa > Chordata > Amphibia > Anura > Dendrobatidae > Ranitomeya > Ranitomeya imitator. The sequence continues at coordinate 725,141,718 of NC_091284.1, read as the reverse complement.
TAAACCAAAAAGCTCTATTTTGTTCTCATTTGTGTCACAAAATATTGTTAGATCAAAATGGTGTCAACTAAGTACCCCGTATTACAGGTATCACTACCATTTACTTACTTACTGCAGGGTATCTACCGTATTTCATGTTTTCATTTTAGGTTTTGTCTTTTAATGGCCATGGTGTGAACGTGGACCTACACATTACACTTGGTGTGGTGGCCCATTACTTTGGTTTTTCTTTAGTTTCTTGTCTTTGGTACATTTGGGGCAGGGACCACTCTCCCTTGGGCTGTGCACCTTGTCTATTTAGCTTTCCACAGGCAGATGCAAAACACAGGTCCAAGTCCTGCTCTGCTCCCATCTATTTGAGGCCTCCTGGCACATAGTGAGGTGAGATACGAGAGTTAGGGACCATCCTGATTGGGAACACCTTCTCAAGGTGGGATGGCTTTTATGTTGTGGTTGTTAAATTTTATATGTACTACTATTTACTTATTTACTGAAGTGTATATAGTTATTGTTTATATTCTAGGTTTTGACTGACAATGACCATAGTGTGAATGTGCACTCACACATTGCACTTATACTAACAGGTATGCTGGCCCGTGAGTTTGGTTTCACAAAACATTGTTCCAAAAGCCTCCTTGCTTGTTTAGGTGATCTTTAGCAAACTACAGACAGACAGCAATATTCTTTTTGGAGAGCAGTGCCTTTCTCCTCGCTTTCCTGCCATATACACCATTGTTGTTAGGTGTCCTCCTGATGGTAAAGTCATGACTAGTGATGAGCGAGCATACTCGTCACTCGAGATTTCCCGAGCATGCTCAGGTGATCTCCGAGTATTTGGGCGTGCTCGGAGATTTTAGTGTGAGTGCAATTACACTGCTTGGGGGTTAATGTGGGGTCCATCATACAGGTTGGGGACTAATGTATTGGCCATCATACAGTGTGGTAGCTAATGTGAGTGCCATTATACAGGTTGGGGGACTCGAAGATTTAGTTTCTGTCACTGTAGCTGCATGATTTGTGGCTGCTAGACAGCCTGAATACATGTGGGTATTTCTTAACAAACAGGCAATCCCAACATGTACTCAGGCTGTCTGGCAGCCGCAAATCATGCAGCTACAGTGATAGAAACTAAATCTTCGCATCCCCCAAGCTGTATAATGGCACCCCCACTAGCTACCACACTGTATAATGGCCCTTCATTAGTCCCCAAGCAGTATAATGGCCCCCACATTAGCCCCCAAGATGTATAATGGCACTCACACTAGCTTCCACACTGTATAATGGCCCTTCATTAGTCCTTAAGCTGTATAATGGCCCCACATTAGCCCCTACACTGCATAATGGCCCCTGTATTTGTGCCTAAGCTGAAAAAAGGTCTGCACATTAGTTCCCACATTGTATAATGGCCCCTGCATTAGTCCGTAAGTGGTATATTGGCCCCCACATTAGCTCCAACACTGTATAGGGTCCCTGCATTAGTCCTCAAGCTGTATATTGGCCCCAAACATTAGCTCCCACACTGTATAATGGCCCCTGCATTAGACCACAAGCTGTGTAATGGCCACTGCATTAGTCTGCAAGCTGGAAAATGGCCACTGCGTTAGTCGGCAAGCTGTATAATGGCCACTGCATTAGTCCACAAGCTATGTAATGGCCCCTGCATTAGTCCATAAGTTGTATAACGGCCCCTGTATTAGTTCCTAAAATGTATGGGGGGCCCGATACACTATTTTAGGATCCCCGACACTATGTATAAGGATCCCCCATTGTTTATGCTGCCTTCACATCACACCACAAGTTTTCATTTAAAAAAATTATATGCAAGGAAAAGTGCTATGATAGCACCGATGCAAACAAATAACATCAGAGTCCCGGTGTGGCACGATGATGTCACCGTGCTGGGATTCTAACGCCCTGTGCGTGCGTCTGTGACGCGGCCATTCTGCAGATCGTAGGCTTAAAGCAATCTGCAGTCTACAGAATGGAGAGCAATAGTACAGAGAGATCATGTCTATGCTACTTACTTTGATACATCCCTGTTCTTTAAATAAAAGATCACCTACTGACACCTGATTATCATCCCATTGCTTGAAAACACCAGACTGTAATTTCACCTTCAAGTTATCTACTAACGCTAAATGCACAGATACTTTTGTCATTCACAGACATTAGATATTGGATCGTTTTCCTCAATAAAAAAAAATTATGAAGTATTAGTCTAATATTTCTAACTTATTTGTTTGATTTGGTTCTCCTTATCTACTTTTAGAACTTACCATATATATACTCGTGTATAAGCCGAGATTTTCAGCACAATTTTTTGTGCTGAAAACGCCCCCTCGGCTTATACAGGAGTCAATTGTCCAGAACGCTGGCGGGGGAGGGGTAGCGGCATAGCAGCGGTAGGAGCCAGCTATCAGAAGACATCATACTCACCCTTCGCCGCTGCATCTCCGTCATCACGGCGCCGGAGGTTCTCCTCTCCTGAGCTGAGCGGTCACGTGGTACAGCTCATTAAGGTAATGAATATGAACTCGTCTCCACTCCCATAGGCGAGCACTTATTCATTACCTTAACCCCTTCATGACCCAACCTATTTTGACCTTAATGACCTGGCCATTTTTTGCAGTTCTGACCAGTGTTCCTTTATGAGGTTAAAACTCAGGAACGCTTCAACCGATTCTAGCGATTCTGAGATGGTTTTTTTGTGACATATTGGGCTTCATGTTTGTAGTAGATTTAAGTCGATAATTTTTGCGTTTATTTGTGAAAAAAATGGAAATTTAGCGAAAATTTAGCAATTTTCAAATTTTGAATTTTTATTCTGTTAAACCAGAGAGTTATGTGACACAAAACAGTTAATAATAACATTACCCACATGTCTACTTTACATCAGCACAATTTTGGAAACAAAATTTTTTTTACTAGGAAGTTATAAGGGTTAAAATTTGACCAGCGATTCCTCATTTTTACAACAAAATTTATAAAACCATTTTATTTAGGGACCACCTCATATTTGAAGTTAGTTTGAGGGGTCTATATGGCAGAAAATACCCAAAAGTGACACCATTCTAAAAACTGCACCCCTCAAGGTGCTCAAAACCACATTCAAGAAGTTTATTAACCCTTCAGGTGCTTCACAGCAGCAGAAGCAACATGGAAGGAAAAAATGAAAATTTCACTTTTTAGTCACAAAAGTGATCTTTTAGCAACATTTTTTTATTTTTCCAAGGGTAAAAGGAGAAACTGGACCCTGAAGGTTATTGTCCAATTTTTCCTGAGTACGCTGATTCCCCATATGTGGGGGGGGGGGGGGACCACTGTTTGGACGCACGACAGGGCTCGGAAGGGAAGGAGCGCCATTTGACTTTTTGAATGAAAAATTGGCTCCAATCTTTAGCGGACACCATGTCGCATTTGGAGAGCTCCTATGTGCCTAAATATTGGAGCTCCCCCACAAATGACCCTATTTTGGATAGTAGACCCCCCAAGAAACTTATCTAGATGCATAGTGAGCACTTTGAACCCCCATGTGCTTCACAAATTGATCCGTAAAAATGAAAAAGTACTTTTTTTTAGCCTCAATTTTTCCATTTTCACATGGGCAACAGGATAAAATGGATCGTAACATTTGTTGGGCAATTTCTCCTGAGTACACCGATACCTCATATGTGGGGGTAAACAATTGTTTGGGCGCACGGCAAGGCTCCGAAGGAAAGGCGCGCAATTTGACTTTTTGAATGAAAAATTTGCTCCAATCGTTAGTGGACACCATGTCGCGTTTGGAGAGGCCCTGTGTGCCTAAACATTGGAGCTCCCCCACAAGTGACCCCATTTTGGAAACTAGACCTCCCAAGGAACTAAACTAGCTGTGCGATGAGCACTTTGAACCCCCAAGTGCTTCACAAAAGTTTATAACGCAGAGCCGTGAAAATAAAAAATCATTTTTCTTTCCTCAAAAATTATATTTTAGCCCCCAATTTTTTATTTTCATAAGGGTAACAGGAGAAATTGGACCCAAAAAGGTGTTGTCCAGTTTGACCTGAGTACGCTGATACCCCATATGTGGTGGTAAAAGACTGTTTGGGAACACGTCAGGGCTCGGAAGGGAAGTAGTGATGTTTTGAAATGCAGACTTTGATGGAATGGTCTGCAGGCGTCATGTTGCGTTAGCAGAGCCCCTGATGTACCTAAACAGTAGAAACCCCCCACAAGTTACCCCATATTGGAAACTAGACCCCCCAAGGAACTTATCTAGATGTGTGGTGAGCACTTTGAACCCCCAAGTGCTTCACAGAAATTTATAACGCAGCTCCGTGAAAATAAAAAAATCATTTTTTTCCCACAAAACTAAGTTTAGCCCCCATTTTGTTATTTTCTAAGGGTAACAGGAGAAATTAGACCCCCAAAGTTGTTGTACAATTTTTCCTGAGTACGTTTATGGCCCATATATTTGGCTAAACCACTGTTTGGGCGCACGTCGTGGCTCGGAAGGGAGGGAGCACCATTTGACTTTTTGAACACAAGATTGGCTGGAATCAATGGTGGTGCCATGTCGCGTTTGGAGACCCCTGATGTGCCTAAACAGTGAAAACCCCTCAATTCTAACTCCAACATTAACCCCAACACACCCCTACCCTAATCCCAACTCTAAACATAACCCTAATCACATCACTAACCCCAACACACCCCTAATCACAACCCAAACCCCAACACACCCCGAGTCCTAATCCTAACCCTAACCACAAGACTAACCCTAACCCCAACACACCCCTAACCCTAATCTTAACCCTATTTACAACCCCCACCCTAATTCCAACCCTAACTCTAATTCCAACCCTAACCCTAAGGATATGTGCCCACGTTGCGGATTCGTGTCAGGATTTTCCTCACAGTTTTTGAAAAATTTACCGTGGATTTCCAGTATTTTTTGTGCGGATTTCACCTGTGGATTCCTATTGAAGAACAAGTGTAAAATGCTCCAGAATCCACACAAAGAATTGACATGCTGCGGAAAATACAACGCAGCATTTCCGCGTGGTATTTTCCGCACCATGGGCACAGCGGATTTGGTTTTCCATACGTTTACATGGTACTGTAAACGTGATGGAAAACTGCTACGAATCTGCAGCGGCCAATCCGCTGCGGAACCGCAGCAAAATCTGCACCGTGTGCACGTACTAACTACTCAAAGAGATCCGACTGACGTAAATGACAGCCGAAACAATGAAGCGATCCAGTATTTAATTATATCAAGGCTTTATTAATAAAAAACAATGTCTAGTGCCATAATGCACAAGCACCTAAATAGGAAGTAGGATACCAGGTTGTATAGATTGCTACAAGCATATATAGCCACATAATATGGAGCAGATGCTGAACATTCATATACTATATAGCACTAGAGCCGCCTAAGCATACTCACAGTGTAACCATAATGAGCATAGTGAACATACATAGTAACAGCAAACAAACACCATATTTACCTGTGGCCCACCCGGCGTCCCACCTCACCCCAACGCGCGTTTCGCATCCAGCTTCTTCCGGGGGCAGAAGAAGCTGGATGCGAAACGCGCGTTGGGGTGAGGTGGGACGCCGGGTGGGCCACAGGTAAAAATGGTGTTTGTTTGCTGTTACTATGTATGTTCACTATGCTCATTATGGTTACACTGTGAGTATGCTTAGGCGGCTCTAGTGCTATATAGTATATGCATGTTCAGCATCTGCTCCATATTATGTGGCTATATATGCTTGTAGCAATCTATACAACCTGGTATCCTACTTCCTATTTAGGTGCTTGTGCATTATGGCACTAGACATTGTTTTTTATTAATAAAGCCTTGATATAATTAAATACTGGATCGCTTCATTGTTTCGGCTGTCATTTACGTCAGTCGGATCTCTTTGAGTAGTTAGTATGAGTTGGGAAGTGCCAGCTACGTTATGAGGACAGCGTTTGTTTGAACCGTGTGCACATAGCCTAATTCTAACCCTAATTGCAACCCTAACCCTAGTTCTAACCCTAACCCTAGTTCTAAAGCTAACCCTAGTTCTAACCCTAACCCTAGTTCTAACCCTAACCCTAGTTGTAACCCTAACCCTAGTTCTAACCCTAACCCTAGTTGTAACCCTAACCCTAGTTCTAACCCTAACCCTAGCCCTAACCCTAACCCTAGTTGTAACCCTAACCCTAGTAGAAAAATAAATGTAAATATATTTTCTTTATTTTATTATTGTCCCTACCTATGGGGGTGATAAAGGAGGGGTTTATTTTTTTATTTTTTATATTTTGATCGCTGTGATAGGTTCTATCACAGCGATCAAAATGTACCTGTAATGAATCTGCTGGCCGGCAGATTCGGCGGGCGCACTGCGCATGCGTCCGCAATTTTGGAAGATAGCGGTGCCCATGCAGAAGACGGACGGACACCGGGAAGTGCACCGGAGGTCGGTAAGTATGCGGGGGTGGGATCGGACGGCAGGGAAGGTGAGATCGGACTGCGGGGGAGCGGGCAGGAGGACGGAGGGGAGCACAGGACGGAGGACAGGGTGGTGGATCGGTGGCGGTGGCAAGGGCAGGTCGCGATCTCCCGCCATGGCGGATGATATTGCAGCATCGGCCATGGCTGGATTGTAATATTTCACCAATTTTCATTGGTGAAATATTACGATTGCTCTGATTGAAAGTGAAACATCACTTTCAACAGCCAATCAGCGAATGTAGCCACAGGGGGGCGGGGGTTGAAGCCACCACTCCTGGGCTGAAGTACCACTCCCCCTGTTTCTGTAGGTTGGGTGAAATTACAGTTAACCCTTTCACCCGACCTTCAGGAGTGCAATCCGACCATGACGCATATGCTGCATCACAGGTCGAATTGGCTGGCACAGGTTGTCATTACGCATACACTGCATCAAAGATTGGGAAGGGGTTAATGAGCGGTACCACGTGACCGCTAAGCAGGGTAGAGGTGAGCCAATGGCGCCCTGACAACAGAGATGCAGGGACGAAGATGCAGGCGCGAGGAGGGTGAGTATGACGGGGAGGGGGGCAATGTGAGCTATGCATACAACCAGGGGAAAGGGGGGAGCTGAGCCATGCAGGACCGGGGGATCTGAGCCATGCTGGACCAGGGGAGCTGATCCATGCGGGATCGGGGGAGCTGAGCAATGCGGGACCGGGGAAGCTGGGCAATGCGGGATTGGGGGAGCTGGGCAATGCGAGACCAAGGGAGCTGAGCAATGCGGGACTGGGGGAGTCATGCATACAACAGGGGGAGCCACACATGACAGGACAGGGGGAGCCACATACCAGGACAGGACTGGGGGAGCCACATACCAGGACAGGACGAGTGGAGCCACATACCAGGACAGAACAGGGGGAGCCACATACCAGGACAGGACAGGGGGAGCCACATACCATGACAGGACAAGCGGAGCCACATACCATGACAGGACAAAGGGAGCCACATACCATGACAGGACAGGAGGAGCCACATACCAGGACAGGATAAGGGGAGCCACATACCAGGACAGGACTAGGTGAGCCACATACCAAGACAGGACGAGGGGAGCCACATATCAGGACAGGACTGGGGGAGCAATGCATATCCGACTTATACTGGAGTCAATAAGCTTACCCAGTTTTCCGTGGCAAAAGTAAGTGCCTCAGCTTATACTCGAGTATATACGGTATGTGAAAATCTTATATAGTGGTAGGTCAAATTTATGCAGAAGTTTGGAAAATTCTAAAGGGTCTATAAACTTTCTAACACCATCGTATTGATACACATATATACAGTCCTCAATATTGAAATTGCAACACCAAGAAGGAAATGTCATGGAGTTCTGGAAATCATTGGATAGCTAGAAGTTGTAATAATATGGATAATATGGAAATTGTGAAAAAAATTTAGTATCAAGATTGAACACCATGCACAGAGATGCCCGTACTTATACATCTTGGCGGCTATCAATGAGTTTATTGATGTCTGTCTGGGGAATATTATGTCCCACTGAATGCTCTTTGGTATGCAGCTCCCTTTGCAATTGCTGACCAATGATATCTCCCATTATGTAAATCTGGGACAAGTCGGGAGATGCTGCAGGCCACAGTGCTACCCCATCATTGTCTCTCATCTACCCCATCTAGAACGTCATTGTCTCTCATCTATCCCGTCTAAGATGTAATTATATCTCATCTACCCAATCTAAGATGTAGTTGTCTCTCATCTACCCCATCTAGGACATCATTGTCTCTCATCTATCCCAGCTAGGAAGTAATTATATCTCATCTTCCCCATCTAGGATGTAATTATTAGTGATGAGTGAGTATACTTGTTGCTTGGGTTTTCCTGAGCACGCTCAGGTGGTCTCTGAGCATTTGTGACTGCTCAGAGATTTAGTTTTTGTTGACGCAGCTGCATGATTTACAGCTGCTAGACAGCCTGAGTAAATGTTGGTTGCCTGGTTCCTAGGGAATGCCCACATGTAATCAAGCTGTCTAGTAGCCGCAAATCATGCAGCTGCGGCAAGGAAAACTAAATCTCCGAGTAGTCACAAATACTCGGAGACCACCCGAGCGTGCTCGGGAAAACCCGAGCAACGAGTATACTCGCTCATCACTAGTAATTATATCTCATCTACCCCATCTAGGATGTAATTATATCTCATCTACCCCATCAAAGGTGCAATTGTCTCTCATCTACCCCATCTAGGACGTCATTGTCTCTCATCTACCCCATCTAGGATGTCATTGTATCTCATCTACCCCATCTAGGATGCCATTGTCTCTCATCTACCCCATCTAGGACATCATTCTCTCTCATCTACCCCATCTAGGACGTCATTGTATCTCATCTACCCCATCTAGGACGTCATTGTCTCTCATCTACCCCATCTAGGATGTCATTGTATCTCATCTACCCCATCTAGGATGTCATTGTATCTCATCTACCCCATCTAGGATGTCATTGTATCTCATCTACCCCATCTAGGATGCCATTGTCTCTCATCTACCCCATCTAGGATGTCATTGTATCTCATCTACCCCATCTAGGATGCCATTGTCTCTCATCTACCCCATCTAGGACGTCATTGTCTCTCATCTACCCCATCTAGGATGTCATTGTATCTCATCTACCCCATCTAGGATGTCATTGTCTCTCATCTACCCCATCTAGGATGTCATTGTATCTCATCTACCCCATCTAGGATGTCATTGTATCTCATCTACCCCATCTAGGATGTCATTGTATCTCATCTACCCCATCTAGGATGCCATTGTCTCTCATCTACCCCATCTAGAATGCCATTGTCTCTCATCAACCCCATCTAGGATGTCATTGTATCTCACCTACCCCATTTAGGATGCCATTGTCTCTCATCTACCATATCTAGGACATCATTGTCTCTCATCTACCCCATCTAGGATGTCATTGTCTCTCATTTACCCCATCTAGGACGTCATTGTCTCTCATCTACCCCATCTAGGATGTCATTGTATCTCATCTACCCCATCTAGGATGCCATTGTCTCTCATCTACCCCATCTAGGATGCCTTTGTCTCTCATCTACCCTATCTAGGATGTCATTGTATCTCATCTACCCCATCTAGGATGCCATTGTCTCTCATCTACCCCATCTAGGATGTCATTGTATCTAATCTACCCCATCTAGGATGTCATTGTATCTCATCTACCCCATCTAGGATGCCATTGTCTCTCATCTACCCCATCTAGGATGCCATTGTCTCTCATCTACCCCATTTAGGATGCCATTGTCTCTCATCTACCCCATCTAGGATGCCATTGTCTCTCATCTACCCCATCTAGGATGTCATTGTATCTCATCTACCCCATCTAGGATGCCATTGTCTCTCATCTACCCCATCTAGGATGCCATTGTCTCTCATCTACCCCATTTAGGATGCCTTTGTCTCTCATCTAACCCATCTAGGACATCATTGTCTCTCATCTATCTCAGAGAGCTGCCAGCATCGGACCTTAATGATTTGCATGGCCAAGTGCATTCAGTGTAGCAGAACACTCTTCAAGCAACAACTAATATCTCAATGATAGCAGCCAAGGCGTGTAAGCGCATGTATTTTGGCGTGTCTCACTCATACTCAGTACTAAATAAATCAAAATGTTTTGAAAATTTAGTTTCCATATTTTAACCATTTGCATACAATTAACATGTCTATCCATCCTGTTAATTTTGCGGCTTCTCCCTCTTTGTGTAGCAATTTCAATGTTGTGAAGTGTATGTGTGTATATATATATATGTGTATATATTTATACATTAACATTATATAATGTGATAGTTTGCACTCTGCGGCAATGCAATGTAATACAATACTACACAATGCTATTCACATCTTACCAATGTAAAATTCTAAATTCTTATCAGTAATCTAAGCATATAATGTGATCTTCAGGGTCTCACAACAATAGCTAATACCGCACACTGGCAAAAGCATCGGACTGCCGAGATAAGCACTACGGTATTATTTACCTCATAAAACCAATGCCCGTAATTCTTAGAACAGTAATGCATTCCTTGTGCAATTAGTCTCAAGTTAAAGCTGCATAAGAAAAAAATACTGTAAATGACGGGGTCAGTGAGGATACAGTCCTGGTAAATGTGGCAAAATTTGCTGTCTATAGGACTGAATTCAGATGAGTGTACATCATGTAAGACACACTGTACACTTAGGATCTTTGCACATGACAAAGTGGTGTGCGCAGACCTTGTACACGGACATGGAGGCTCTATATTTCCTTAGTATAGTTGGCAATACTGCTGGGGTCTCAGAAAAGCTTCTAGATGCCTCCATAATATGGCAGGTGCTGAACATACCAGTATGTGCCTCCTTAAAAAATAAGAGACGCAGAGAGTTTAAGACCTATGGCTGTTTCCATTGCAGCAGGTTTGGACTGGCCCACAGGAGAACAGGAAAATCCTCCGGTGGGCCCCTGTGCAAGAGTGGACCACCACCCTCTTATATGAGCAGTACTTGGCACTATCTGCTTGAATCACTATGTACACACATAGGCAGCATCTTATTCATTTAGCAATTTACCCGGTTCATTGTTATATAAGTTTGTGATTGCGGATAATGTCACATTTGCATGTAGTTGAAAACTTGGGTCCTGGAGTTGGTTACTAGTGGGCCTTTGGCACTTATATCCGACACTGCATAGGAGTCTATAGAATGCAAATTATAGATGTGATTGAGCCTGAGCAGGCTTAAATTATACGTCACGCATGCTTTTAAGCTTTAAAATACGTATAATTTAGTACATTGCTCTTAGTGCTCATTTTTCTACGTGCCGGACGTTCTTACCCTCAGCTTATTAACTGGTCCAGTGCTAGACAGCAGCCATGTTTTTCTTACACTGGGAAACAATTTAAAGCAATGACACTAAAGAAGCATGTACTGTAAATGTACTTCTACTAATGTGGATCTTTATTTGGCCATTTTTTTGTTGCTTAAATGCTTATATTTGAGATTAAACATATATAGATATATAGTATATATATATATATAGATAGATAGATAGATAGATAGATAGATAGATAGATAGATAGATAGATAGATAGATAGATAGATTTGGGTTTCATTAAAAATGTTGCCCTGTTTGGTTTTTACAAGCTGTCTTGCAGCACATTCAACTTTGATGTGGTCATTGATAATAAGTCAGCAGAGACGAGCTCAGAAAAAGACAAAGGAAAAGATGGCTTCACATGAGCGTATAAAACATTGTTTAGCGTTTCCTCCATCACTTGTCATCCTTGCGCTGTCCGTATACAATCCGTTTGTCTACAGCAGCAGTTATTAATGACTTACAGGACCATTTACAGTTTCCTATGTAAAAGAATTGCAATGGAGAAAATCTTAAAAAGTCAGATGCTCTACTGTGGCTCCGTATTTCATCCAATTTATTGAAGAAACTGGTGCATACTGTGATTTATTCACACGCAGATTCGGTCAGTGAAAAAAAAACCGCTTATCTGCACTGTCCCGTTGAATAAAATTGGTCCGAGTGTTGTTTGTCTTTTCCAGGACAGAACTCGGACCAAAAACAAGCCCGAAGAGTTACAGCCTCTCCCATAAGAAGGAGCTCACTGGTGGATTGATTCTCAGATAACTCATTCTTCAGTCAGCAATAAACAGAACAACATCGAGGCTAAAAGTGGCAAACGGGGCAACATTTTTAATGGAGCCCAATTGCAAAAATGATTTATAGCCCTAAATACATGCATGTCAATAAAAAAGATGGACAATCCCATTAAGATGTAAGCAGATTGAAAGATAGCTGAAATGTGGTTGTGGATGAACAGTATTCCAAATATGCTTTCATTATATTTACTGTAGGTGATGATAGATTATTGAGTTACAGTCACTACAATTTAGTGTCTACTGTTTGGGATCTACTGTCTGTAACCTACTGTCACGGCACATACAGTCTCATCAGGATATATCTCCATTTTCTACATTTTCTATGGGTGCAAATATTTGAAGCAATACAGTGAGGCACACCACTTCTACACTGCATTTCTTTGTGCCAAGTGTGTGCTGATCGTGCCTTGTGCAAAGGTTTCAGAAGGCAACTCACCCACCCCAAGCCTACATTATTCAGGGAACTTTTTCTATAACACACAAAAAATACTAGTAGAATCATTACAATCTGAATATGTGACAAAGAAAAGCTCTATTTTTGTGTGAAAGGTGCCATTCCCCTCATCGCATTCCTTCAGCCCTGAACAATTAATCAATGGATTCCTGACATCTACAGCGTTACCAGCCAGCCAATGGGGTGCAGATACTGATTGGCTTTTTATTTAATAAAGTACTACAGCCCTCTATGATGCCTTAAAAGAGTGCCTATTTCATCCACCCCTTGTCCTAAACCCGTTCATTCACCCCTTGTCCTAAACCCCATCATCCACCCCTTGTCCTAAACCGTTCATCCACCCCTTGTCCTAAACCGTTCATCCATCCCTTGTCCTAAACCCTTTTATCCACCCCTTGCCCTAAACCATTCATCCATCCCTTGTCCTAAACCGTTCATCCACCCCTTGTCCTAAACCCTTTTATCCACCCCTTGTCCTAAACCCTTTTATCCACCCCTTGTCCTAAACCATTCATCCATCCCTTGTCCTAAACCCATTCATCCACCCCTTGTCCTAAACCCTTTTATCCACCCCTTGTGCTAAACCGTTCATCCACCCCTTGTCCTAAACCCTTTCATCCACCCCTTGTCCTAAACCCTTTCATCCACCCCTTGTCCTAAACCCTTTCATCCACCCCTTGTCCTAAACCCGTTCATCCACCCCTTGTCCTAAACCCATTCATCCACCCCTTGTCCTAAACCCGTTCATCCACCCCTTGTCCTAAACCCTTTTATCCACCCCTTGTCCTAAACCATTCATCCACCCCTTGTCCTAAACCCTTTTATCCACCCCTTGTCCTAAACCATTCATCCATCCCTTGTCCTAAACCGTTCATCCACCTTGTCCTAAACCCTTTCATCCACCCCTTGTCCTAAACCCGTTCATCCACCCCTTGTCCTAAACCCGTTCATCCACCCCTTGTCCTAAACCTGTTCATCCACCCCTTGTCCTAAACCCTTTTATCCACCCCTTGTCCTAAACCATTCATCCATCCCTTGTCCTAAACCGTTCATCCACCCCTTGTCCTAAACCCATTCATCCACCCCTTGTCCTAAACCCGTTCATCCACCCCTTGTCCTAAACCGTTCATCCACCCCTTGTCCTAAACCCTTTCATCCACCCCTTGTCCTAAACCCGTTCATCCACCCCTTGTGCTAAACCCGTTCATCCACCCCTTGTCCTAAACCCGTTCATCCACCCCTTGTCCTAAACCCTTTTATCCACCCCTTGTCCTAAACCGTTCATCCATCCCTTGTCCTAAACCGTTCATCCACCCCTTGTCCTAAACCCGTTCATCCACCCCTTGTCCTAAACCCGTTCATCCACCCCTTGTCCTAAACCTGTTCATCCACCCCTTGTCCTAAACCCGTTCATCCACCCCTTGTCCTAAACCCTTTTATCCACCCCTTGTCCTAAACCATTCATCCATCCCTTGTCCTAAACCCTTTCATCCACCCCTTGTCCTAAACCCGTTCATCCACCCCTTGTCCTAAACCCGTTCATCCACCCCTTGTCCTAAACCCTTTCATCCACCCCTTGTCCTAAACCCTTTCATCCACCCCTTGTCCTAAACCCTTTCATCCACCCCTTGTCCTAAACCATTCATCCATCCCTTGTCCTAAACCCTTTCATCCACCCCTTGTCCTAAACCCGTTCATCCACCCCTTGTCCTAAACCCGTTCATCCACCCCTTGTCCTAAACCCCTTCATCCATCCCTTGTCCTAAACTGTTCATCCACCCCTTGTCCTAAACCCGTTCATCCACCCCTTGTCCTAAACCCTTTCATCCACCCCTTGTCCTAAACCCTTAGTTTAAATATGCATATACATTAAGATATCTGTCATGTATACATTCAGTGCTACTTTGGATGGAGCTTTACTGATTCGAGACAGTGAATCTACAGATTTACTGAGTCTAGAAATACTCTGTACATGGAGTGAAAAATAAAAAAAAGATATCATTTCTATATCAGCCCCGTATCCTAAAAAGACTACAACAGCGTTTAGTAGAACAGACATATAAAATAGATATGATGTCATGTATGTAGCTAGCCTTTGAGCATTCTAAGTATAACACCTCATATTGAAATCTGGGAATCTGCATAGTTATACAAGACCAAGCGCGCTATCCCTGGTGCTGAAACCATCACTGCTTCAGAGGCTGGAGCCTAAACTGATGCTTTACTATATAATCTGCCTAAAAAGCTGCAATAGTCCCAACTACATGAAATAAAACCATCAGGGACTCCTAAATACAACCCAAATCTGTGTGCACTCAGCTATGTGTTCTGCGCTAAATGAAACCTAAAGACAGAAGGATGGGAGCGAGCCCTGGAGCTTTGCTGTATACAAAAGGTACCAGTTACTGGGAATCATTGCAGTGTGTGATTGCAGCCAGTGGAAATACAAGACTGAGTGCTGCTCAAATCCCAATGACCTCATTCAGAATACACAGTTTTATTGGACAGCACTGATCATGCAGAGCACTAGAGGTTCCTGGATGCACAACACTTATTACATTCAGTTACACAAAGCTTTAGTTCACAGATGAGACCTAATGATAGAGGTGGATGAGATGATAATGGAGAATTAATACCGCCATCTAAATCTTTGCACGTGTATACTACTTTAGCTCTAGCTGTGCCACTCTACATAGTGCTGGAATTGTCACTATAGGGAGTCATTAATGCAGGGGCGGACATATCATGGGTGCAACCTGTGCAGTCGCATAGGGGCCCAAGAGGTCAGGGGGCCACAGCAGGTGAGATATTGGACTATAAAAGGCCCATATACTGTTGATGCACTGGGGCCCTTTCTATCTGTGTCCACCAGTGCATTAAAGGGATCATTTTAAAACAGGATTTATTACTATAGTACTCAAGTACACTTTAGATGCACAACTCAGGGCAGAAAACACCCTCTATAGCAATCAATGTGTAAATCCAGTCATTCCCTCTCTAGGAAAACATGAACACACTCACTTGAGTAATGTTCGCAGTAAGCCAAGCACCTGCTCCATCCCACTCACTGTGATCCATTCATGTGCAGAAATATGGCTGCCATCTGCACAACCCCAGGCAGCTGCACGAGTAGGGCAGAGTGTGGGTAACGCACAGTGCCCAGGCAGGATTGGCACACTGGGCACACACACTTACGCTGTTTGTCTCCTTAACACAAGGCAAGCAAATAAGAACAATGGCGCTGCATACATGAGATAGCTTGAGGTTGATAAAAAGTGAATTACATCATAAGGAAAGGAGTAAATAGTCATAGATTACATATACTCTGAGATTTATGTCCATGAAATGCATACAGTCAGAACTGTCCATTACACTGAAACCACATAGTTGTAGATGTCACCCTTCATGCCTATTGCATTCTACAATATGCACGAATGGCATACAATGCAGCATGTGTGTAAAGCGTAAAGTAGGCACAATGTTCACACATTAATGTAAAGCAGCCATTGTTGACATAGATGCACGTTCTGCGTAATGTAAGCCCATCCAATGTAACACATTCATCCTAAGCTTATACACATATGTCCTACAGAATGTAACCGTGTCCAATGTAAAGCAGCCATTGTGTGCATACGTACATGCCTGACACAGTGTGCATACATCCAAGGTTACGTTCATTGTATACATGTATGCACTAAACAATATAAACACATCCAGTGTAACGCATCAATTGTTGGCACACTTGTATGTCCTACACAATGTAAACACATCCAATGTAAAGTATTCAGTCTTAGCACATATATAACATACACAAATGACCACACATCCAATGTAGTGCATCCATTGTTTACATACATATGTAAACACATTGACCATAAAGCAATCACTCAGCAGAAATGCACATCCTACACAATGAACACACTAAGGTCTTTACTGTTTGCACACATATAATTTTGTAGGTACATTACATAAATATACTGTGCATAAATTGCAAATATTGCATAAAGTCAGCATTAGAACTTACAGAGTATACAGGTGTAGCAACCAGAGAACTCCATGTATATGTGCCGTGTACAAATAGCTTATGTATGTGCATGGTATACACTGTGTGACCATATATTTGTGTGCTCTGTACACTATATGTAACCCTAGGCATTTGCATGGTGTACACCATATGTGACCCTATGCACCTGCACCGTGTACTATATATGTGACTTTATGTATGTGCACAGCGTACACTATATGTGACTCTATTTACCCGTACCATGTACACCATATGTGACCCTATGTACCTGCACCATGTACATTATATATGTCCCTATGTATGTGCACCGTGTACATTATATATGTCCCTATGTACAGTATATGTGACTCTATGTACCTGCACTGAGTACACTATATGTCACCCTATATACAATATATGTGACCCTATGTACCTGCACCATGTACATTATATATGTCCCTATGTATGTGCACCGTGTACATTATATATGTCCCTATGTACAGTATATGTGACTCTATGTACGTGCACTGTGTACACTATATGTCACCCTATGTACAATATTTGTGAACCTATGTACCTGCACCGTATACAATATATGTGACCCTATGTACGTGCACCATGTACAATATATGTGACCCTATGTAAGTACACCATGTACACTATATGCGACCCTATGTACGTGCACCATGTACAATATATGTGAACCTAAGTGCACCGTGTACATTATATGTGACCCTATGTTTAGGCACCATGTACAATATATGTGACCTTATGTTTGTGCACTGTGTACGCGCCATATGTGACCCTATGTATGTGCACAGTCTGTATAAATAGTAATAAATCTGTTGTCTTACAGGACTACATACTGTGGGTGTATATAGTAACACATGTATACAGCATCCATTCTAGGTGAGTGTTGATAAACATACACCTCATTATACACAGACAATTGCCCATGCTAGTTGCACGCACGGTGTCAGCTCTCACAGCCTATACATGTATGATGCAACGACACCACAATACATTCACACTCCACAACACACACTGGCTCCATCGCCCACTGCATTACCACTGACATAACACTGGCAGTCACACAACAGTACCTGATAATCCAGTCGTGTGGTCACAGGATCCTTCCCAGTCACAGACTCATATCCCCAGTGCAGAGACTGCTTTATCCCCCTTCATGAACACACACAGCGCCCACCCCACACTGTAGATGTAATCCATTTACCAGCCGCCTCTGGTGCCAAAGAATCCAATAGTCCCTAGTGATGTATTGATGCCAGCACTTATGGTATACATTTGGCTCCTATATAATCCATATAGGATGGGTCCTGCTTTTTTCTACCTTTGCTCTTTATGTTACAATCTACTATTAAAGCTCTATGGTGTTCCTGATAATATAGTTAGGGTATATATGGTGCAGGTGAGTGGAGTATATAACTGGCACTTTAGCCCTGTATACTTCAGTGTATACTGGGTGTATACTGCTGTGTATATGGTGGTGTATACTGCTGTGTATATGGCGGTGTATACTGCTGTGTATATGGTGGTGTATACTGCTGTGTATATGGCGGTGTATACTGCTGTGTATATGGTGGTGTATACTGCTGTGTATATGGCGGTGTATACTGCTGTGTATATGGTAGTGTATACTGTGCTGTATACTGCTGTGTAGCTGGCCACTAGCACTATGCCCTGTCCTGCTGCAGGTTTAGCTGGCCACTAGCCCTATGCCCTGTCCTTCTGCAGGTGTAGCTGGCCACTAGCCCTATGCCCCTTTCCTTCTTCAGATGTAGCTGGCCACTAGCCCTATGCCCCTGTCCTTCTGCAGGTGTAGCTGGCCACTAGCCCTATGCCCCTGTCCTTCTGCAGGTGTAGCTGGCCACTAGCCCTATGCCCTGTCCTTCTGCAGGTGTAGCTGGCCACTAGCCCTATGCCCTGTCCTTCTGCAGGTGTAGCTGGCCACTAGCCCTATGCCCCTGTCCTTCTGCAGGTGTAGCTGGCCACTAGCCCTATGCCCTGTCCTTCTGCAGGTGTAGCTGGCCACTAGCCCTATGCCCTGTCCTTCTGCAGTTGTAGCTGGCCACTAGCCCTATGCCCCTGTCCTTCTGCAGGTGTAGCTGGCCACTAGCCCTATGCCCCTGTCCTTCTGCAGGTGTAGCTGGCCACTAGCCCTATGCCCCTTTCCTTCTTCAGATGTAGCTGGCCACTAGCCCTATGCCCTGTCCTTCTGCAGGTGTAGCTGGCCACTAGCCCTATGCCCCTGTCCTTCTGCAGGTGTAGCTGGCCACTAGCCCTATGCCCCTGTCCTTCTGCAGGTGTAGCTGGCCACTAGCCCTATGCCCCTGTCCTTCTGCAGGTGTAGCTGGCCACTAGCCCTATGCCCTGTCCTTCTGCAGGTGTAGCTGGCCACTAGCCCTATGCCCCTGTCCTTCTGCAGGTGTAGCTGGCCACTAGCCCTATGCCCTGTCCTTCTGCAGGTGTAGCTGGCCACTAGCCCTATGCCCTGTCCTTCTGCAGTTGTAGCTGGCCACTAGCCCTATGCCCCTGTCCTTCTGCAGGTGTAGCTGGCCACTAGCCCTATGCCCCTGTCCTTCTGCAGGTGTAGCTGGCCACTAGCCCTATGCCCTGTCCTTCTGCAGGTGTAGCTGGCCACTAGTCCTATGCCCTGTCCTTCTGCAGGTGTAGCTGGCCACTAGCCCTATGCCCCTGTCCTTCTGCAGGTGTAGCTGGCCACTAGCCCTATGCACTGTCCTTCTGCAGTTGTAGCTGGCCACTAGCTCTATGCCCCTGTCCTTCTTCAGGTATAGCTGGCCACTAGCCCTATGCCCTGTCCTTCTTCAGGTGTAGCTGGCCACTAGCCCTATGCCCTGTCCTTCTGCAGGTGTAGCTGGCCACTAGCCCTATGCCCTGTCCTTCTGCAGGTGTAGCTGGCCACAAGCCCTATTCCTTGTGCAGGTGTAGCTGGCCACTAGCCCTATGCCCCTGTCCTTCTGCAGGTGTAGCTGGCCACTAGCCCTATGCCCTGTCCTTCTGCAGGTGTACCTGGCCACTAGCCCTATGCCCTGTCCTTCTGCAGGTGTATCTGGCCACTAGCCCTATGCCCTGTCCTTCTGCAGGTGTAGCTGGCCACAAGCCTTATTCCATGTGCAGGTGTAGCTGGCCACTAGCCCTATGCCCTGTCCTTCTTCAGGTGTAGCTGGCCACTAGCCCTATGCCCCTGTCCTTCTGCAGGTGTAGCTGGCCACTAGCCCTATACCCTGTCCATCTGCAGGTGTAGCTGGCCACTAGCTCTATGCCCTGTCCTTCTGCAGGTGTAGCTGGCCACTAGCCCTATGCACTGTCCTTCTGCAGGTGTAGCTGGCCACTAGCCCTATGCCCTGTCCTTCTGCAGTTGTAGCTGGCCACTAGCCCTATGCACTGTCCTTCTGCAGGTGTAGCTGGCCACTAGCCCTATGCCCTGTCCTTCTGCAGGTGTAGCTGGCCACTAGCCCTATGCCCTGTCCTTCTGCAGTTGTAGCTGGCCACTAGCCCTATGCACTGTCCTTCTGCAGGTGTAGCTGGCCACTAGCCCTATGCCCTGTCCTTCTGCAGGTGTAGCTGGCCACTAGCTCTATGCCCTGTCCTTCTGCAGGTGTAGCTGGCCACTAGCCCTATGCCCTATTCCTTCTGCAGGTGTAGCTGGCCACTAGCCCTATGCCCTGTCCTTCTGCAGTTGTAGCTGGCCACTAGCCCTATGCACTGTCCTTCTGCAGGTGTAGCTGGCCACTAGCCCTATGCCCTGTCCTTCTGCAGGTGTAGCTGGCCACTAGCCCTATGCCCTATTCCTTCTGCAGGTGTAGCTGGCCACTAGCTCTATGCCCTGTCCTTCTGCAGGTGTAGCTGGCCACTAGCCCTATGCCCTGTCCTTCTGCAGGTGTAGCTGGCCACTAGCCCTATGCCCTGTCGTTCTGCAGGTGTAGCTGGCCACTAGCCCTATGCCCTGTCCTTCTGCAGGTGTAGCTGGCCACTAGCCCTATGCCCTGTCCTTCTGCAGGTGTAGCTGGCCACTAGCCCTATGCCCTGTCCTTCTGCAGTTGTAGCTGGCCACTAGCCCTATGCCCTGTCCTTCTGCAGGTGTAGCTGGCCACTAGCCCTATGCCCCTGTCCTTCTGCAGGTGTAGCTGGCCACTAGCCCTATGCACTGTCCTTCTGCAGGTGTAGCTGGCCACTAGCCCTATGCCCTGTCCTTCTGCACGTGTAGCTGGCCACTAGCCCTATGCCCCTGTCCTTCTGCAGGTGTAGCTGGCCACTAGCCCTATGCCCTATTCCTTCTGCAGGTGTAGCTGGCCACTAGCCCTATGCCCTGTCCTTCTGCAGGTGTAGCTGGCCACTAGCTCTATGTCCTGTCCTTCTGCAGGTGTAGCTGGCCACTAGCCCTATGCCCTGTCCTTCTGCAGGTGTAGCTGGCCACTAGCCCTATGCCCTGTCCTTCTGCAGATGTAGCTGGCCACTAGCCCTATGCCCTGTCCTTCTGCAGTTGTAGCTGGCCACTAGCCCTATGCACTGTCCTTCTGCAGGTGTAGCTGGCCACTAGCCCTATGCCCTGTCCTTCTGCAGGTGTAGCTGGCCACTAGCCCTATGCCCTATTCCTTCTGCAGGTGTAGCTGGCCACTAGCCCTATCCTTCTGCAGGTGTAGCTGGCCACTAGCCCTATGCCCTGTCCTTCTGCAGGTGTAGCTGGCCACTAGCTCTATGCCCTGTCCTTCTGCAGGTGTAGCTGGCCACTAGCCCTATGCCCTATTCCTTCTGCAGGTGTAGCTGGCCACTAGCCCTATGCCCTGTCCTTCTGCAGGTGTAGCTGGCCACTAGCCCTATGCCCCTGTCCTTCTGCAGGTGTTGCTGGCCACTAGACCTATGCCCTATTCCTTCTGCAGGTGTAGCTGGCCACCTGCTCTATGCCCTGTCCTTCTGCAGGTGTAGCTGGCCACTAGCCCTATGCCCTGTCCTTCTGCAGGTGTAGCTGGCCACTAGCCCTATGCCCTGTCGTTCTGCAGGTGTAGCTGGCCACTAGCCCTATGCCCTGTCCTTCTGCAGGTGTAGCTGGCCACTAGCCCTATGCCCTGTCCTTCTGCAGGTGTAGCTGGCCACTAGCCCTATGCCCTGTCCTTCTGCAGGTTTAGCTGGCCACTAGCCCTATGCCCTGTCCTTCTGCAGGTGTAGCTGGCCACTAGCCCTATGCCCTGTCCTGCTGCAGGTTTAGCTGGCCACTAGCCCTATGCCCTGTCCTTCTGCAGGTGTAGCTGGCCACTAGCCCTATGCCCTGTCCTTCTTCAGGTGTAGCTGGCCACTAGCTCTATGCCCTGTCCTGCAGGTGTAGCTGGCCACTAGCTCTATGCCCTGTCCTGCAGGTGTAGCTGGCCACTAGCCCTATGCCCTGTCCTTCTGCAGGTGTAGCTGGCCACTAGCCCTATGCCCTGTCCTTCTGCAGGTGTAGCTGGCCACTAGCCCTATGCCCTGTCCTTCTGCAGGTGTAGCTGGCCACTAGCCCTATCCCCTGTCCTTCTGCAGGTGTAGCTGGCCACTAGCCCTATGCCCTGTCCTTCTGCAGGTGTAGCTGGCCACTAGCCCTATCCCCTGTCCTTCTGCAGGTGTAGCTGGCCACTAGCCCTACGCCCTGTCCTTCTGCAGGTGTAGCTGGCCACTAGCCCTACGCCCTGTCCTTCTGCAGGTGTAGCTGGCCACTAGCCCTATGCCCTGTCCTTCTGCAGGTGTAGCTGGCCACTAGCCCTATCCCCTGTCCTTCTGCAGGTGTAGCTGGCCACTAGCCCTATGCCCTGTCCTTCTGCAGGTGTAGCTGGCCACTAGCCCTATCCCCTGTCCTTCTGCAGGTGTAGCTGGCCACTAGCCCTATGCCCTGTCCTTCTGCAGGTGTAGCTGGCCACTAGCCCTATGCCCTGTCCTTCTGCAGGTGTAGCTGGCCACTAGCCCTATCCCCTGTCCTTCTGCAGGTGTAGCTGGCCACTAGCCCTATGTCCTGTCCTTCTGCAGGTGTAGCTGGCCACTAGCCCTATCCCCTGTCCTTCTGCAGGTGTAGCTGGCCACTAGCCCTATCCCCTGTCCTTCTGCAGGTGTAGCTGGCCACTAGCCCTATGCCCTGTCCTGCTGGGGACTTTCTATATTATTTCTAATGATTTCTCGCAGAGATCCCAGTACGAGGACCACCTGCCCTACACATCCCCCCAGTCCAGATGCCATGTGTGTATGCAGCCCTACAGATGAAGCCTGTTTCTTGTGCTATGTTGTAGTCTCCAATGTATCAGCTCCTCAGGTTTATTCCATATAGTAAGCCTGCCATGGTCTGGGTGCCTGACAGATCAGTAGCAGCTTGCCCAGCGCATTATCGCCATGTCCTCAGATGCCCTGCAGTCTTACCCCTTGCATTGGTCTGGTCTGTGCCATGTGCCCAGCATGTGATGAATGCAGCCTCTGAAGTGCCTGTGCCCAGTACCTGTTCCTTCTCGGTGGTGTATTCCTCCTATATGTTCTTCTCTCCCCTCCTCCTCCTCGCCTTCCCTCACTGCCTCCCCCTTATTATTTTATCAATTGTGCCCCCTCTGTGATCCTTAGCAGCCAATCAGTGGCTCAGTGAGGGAGGAAGTTGCATTGGGCAGGGAGGCTGCCTGGTCCCTGGCTGGTATCAGGATGGCACATCTCTGCTGCTGAAGGTGAAGGGAGAGAGGCAGCTGTGTCTGCACCCCTGACATCACCATCTTCCAGGACCGCTGTGGAAGAGGAGGGAGCTGGGAGGAGGAGAGGGTGGAAGTGGAGAGAGGAGGAGGAGGAAGGGAGATGGAGCCACACACAGCAGAGCTGGGAGGGAGAGGGCTGTGCTGAGCCCAAACTACACACAGGTCTGATTACTTATTAGTCAGGGGGGGCAGGGGGGATATTTGGACAAGGATCAGATTATTGAGGGTAGGGGTATCTAATGCCTCCCAAAATTATACATGGTCCGAGGGTCAAAATGCAGAAAATCTATATCTATTACTGTTCAGAAGATCTATATGTTCTTCTACAGTCTTATTTTCACGTTAATGGAAACGTTAAAATAGGAAATACAAACTTATTTGCACGTACATGACATGATATACATGGTGGGATAAATAAAGGGATAAGTAACGGGAGGCAGATTGATGCATGTCAGAAACTGTAAGCGTCTAAGGGTATATCCATGAACAGCAGAAATAGTGCAGAAATCTCTGTGTCCTCCTTTACATTTCAACAGGCTTTGCAGAAACCCATGCACATTGTTGCAGAAACAACCATTCGCAATCTCACGCTTTGCAGAGATTGTTGTCAATTGCATCAGTCTGTATCTCCAATGAGGCTTACAATTTAATTTCCTTATGTCAGACACCCGTATAATAGGCCGACTTCCCTAGGAAGCTAATTATCCTATCAGGCTCTGTTCACACTAGCATCATGGCTCCGCGGATCCGGCGTATAAGCGCAGGATTACACCACTTGCATCGTTAAACAGCTACTTGTTCAGTGATCAGCAGTCGTTTACACAGAAAGATCAGCAATAGATTGCTTTGTACATATAGGCCGCCATTGTTCTCCAGGAGTCTTAAATCAGCTGAAATGAAACCTGTCAGTTGATTCATTCTGTCCAAACCACGGGAACCATGAAGCAAAATAGGAAAGCATCCTGCTCACCGTTAAATTTTCCTCTGCAGTCCGGAGCGATTCTGTCACAACGCAATAGTATGAACACGGAAGGATGAATCCAGCCCAACGGACAAGCAGTCGTCTTATTCAAAGTAAACACAAACCAAAGGACATACGGTAAAAATCCTTGTTAGAGTAGCGCCCCTAATCATGATTAATCATGTCCGTGGTTTGTAATAATAGGAGACTGCCTGTTCATTGGGCTGGATTCATCCTTCCTTCACTATGAAGCAGAGACTAGCTGCACAATTACCTCCAGGTATGTTTTCCTCTGCAATGATTTGGCGTTTCAGAGAAAATGTAGTTTAGTTTAGTCCCTCTAAAAAAATATTTTTAGAGGAAGCTGTTCAGCCCATTCATGCTGCCAAAACCACAGGCAGCATGTTTCGGAGCTTAGCTGAACAATTTCAGCCAGGTATGTTTTTCTTTGGCATTTCAGAGAAAACACAGTTTGAATAGGCTACCAGGGACCAATGCATAGATGAAACCAGTCCGCCGCGCCCCGTCCAACTTCTCCCTGAACCTCTCTAAGTGATTGACAGGTTTGTCCTGTGTGTATGTAAGAGGCTGGTCCGGGGCAGTAGTCATGGGCAAACACTCCGGTGTATCTATGCCCTGGTCCCCCATTACATGAAAACATTGTCCATGACTTTGTGTACCTGTGGCTCCATTCCCTGCACCATCAGAGTCACCAAAAGTCGGTGTAATAAAGAAGGAGACACAGTCCTCTCAACTTTCAAATCAACAACTTTACTGTAAGCTTTATGCAGCACATCCAGACTCTCCCTGCACCTTCCTTCCGGTCACATAACATATACCAGGGTCGGAGCGTGCCGTACAGTTCCTCAGTGTCCCCCCAATATTAGAGAGATGAAATCCAACCAAATAAAACCCCCAATTGGGTATCAGATAAATAAAGACTGAGTCAAACCCCCAATCGGGTATCAGATCAATAAACAGACAAATACATATGTGATTTCATGAACACGCAAAAATAACATAAAGTAATCACGACGTAACCAGTGCAAGATAAAAAAATTGGAAGGAACTCACCCTTGTTTTAAGAGACCTGTTGATGGATGCACCACATAGAATTAATGAGGGTAATGGCAGAGGGCAGTCTCCCCTGATGTGCCCCATGCAAAAACTCCTGCCTTAACAAGGACAGTACCCAAGTGATACCTGATGTCTGTCAAACCCCACCACACACACATAACCTACCCCTACGCATTTCGGCCCTCTATCAGTGGCCTCTTCAGGAGAACAAAGGAGGTTTTTAGATAAATAAACAATGGGCAGCAGAAAGCATAGATATACAGAGCCGTGCAGTGGCACTAGGCCTGATATAGGGCATCTAAAACTGGCCCTCGGTGTTGCCACATGGACGCTATCCTGTGTATGATGGTTTGTACCATGTGTGTACATTGGGAGAGACCTGTCACCTAGAGCAGAACAGGGAGAAACCGGCCAGGGGTGGGAGCCATACTAGCCTCATCTATTCCTGTGTTCCCCGGTCGGCTCTACAAACTGTTTTCTCTAAAATGCCAGAGAAAAATATACCTGGCTGGAATCATGGTTTTGGCAGCATGAATCGACTGAACAGTTCTCTCCAAAAATAATTTTATCCGACAAACGCGCATTTTGCTCATTCGTCAGATAATTGGCAGCCTGTTTACATTGCCCGATTATTGGGAAACGAGCATTTGTTGGAACGCTCTTCACAGTAGACGTTCACTCGAAATCCAGCTGAACAGATCCCATTGATTCATTGAGCCTTTATCTGTTTTCAGCTTTATTTTTCAGAACATATAAGCTCAGCAGGCTACGTCCTATTTTGATAGAGGAGTGTACAGGGCATCATTCGTTATTTCCATAAAAAGTAGAATTTCTGTAACAATATCGTTTACAATTTTTTTCCACCGTAGGGAATAAATTATATTGTGCCGAAACCACAATATTTCTGTGACTCACATACAAACTGATGTTCCTGTGGAGACCTGGCATATACAAATCTTATTAATTCTTTATAATGTACGCATAATATACTTTCAATTACAATTTACTTGACAGTAGGTACGGACTGGGGCTGAAATTCAGTCCTGGCATTTGAAATCACACAGGCCCATGTTGTCCCCATCCCCCTGAACCAGACGGGATATATTACTAATATTACCCTGGATGGAGGAAGGGAAGATTTTCTACAACACCAATATTTCTAATGATACCCGTGGCCTGCTGGGGTAAGTGACGGAGTCAGCAACTTTGTGACCTTCACAAATCGTAACAGTATGAGTATCTTGAGAACACCAATTCTGTTAAAAAAGTAGCAGACAAGGCAGCCCATGACCAGATAGGCCCTTCTGGCATTTGCCAGAATTGCCAGATGGCCAGTCCGGCCGTGCTTGACAGCCATGATGAGTCCTACTGTAAGTATCGATGGACGCCCTTCAGTGCCGCTTCTTTATTTTTAACATGATTTGTCTTAGGCCCACTAGGAAAGGCAAAAAAATGGTATCTTAAGAACATTGTCCCAACATGCGAGAGCAAAGGGTCTTAAAGGGAACCTGTCACCTGAATTTGGCGGGACAGGTTTGCGGTCATATGGGTGGGGTTTTCGGGTGTTTGATTCACCCTTTCCCTACCCGCTGGCTGCATGCTGGCCGCAATATTGGGTTGAAGTTCATGCTGTGTCCTCCGAAGTACACACCTGCGCAAGGCGCAAGATTGCCTTGCGCAGGCGTGTACTTCGGAGGACACAGCATGAACTTCAACCCAAAGCTGCTGGTCCGAATTGTGTTCTCTCTGATGCTGAAAACAAAGGCAGCATTGGAGGAGCTCAGGGACACTGAAAGTAGCCGGATCCAGTGATCTGGCCAGCTTCCAAGCTGTACATGCAAGTTGTATTGGAAAGAGCTGGTAAGCGGTTCACTCTTTCCCTATGAGTCCAGCCACTGCTGATAGACTGCAGAGGTGACCGGTAACCTAGTCAATGAGCAGTAAACAATAGCATTCACTCGGTTCTTGTGAACGGAGAACATTTTTAATAACAATTAAGTTGCAATGTTACTTGATTTTATAACCATAACTTTGCATTTATAACCATTACTTTGCATTTTTAACCATTTACACTGTTGAGAAAACCCCCTTTAAAGGAAACTAGTTCTTGAATTTTGGTATCTTTTTAGACATGAGGCATAATATGTGTTGCATATATTGGCTTACTCCATTCTGGGGCATACACATACATAGAGTTACCTCTATGGATAAGACGTGTAAATAGTATTTAATACACTGTGCGCAGAGTATCATTAGAGCTTTGTATCTCAAGAAAAAGAGAAACGACTTGACATTGTCATAAACGACTAATTGTAAACCGGCAGGTGGAATGAGGTGGAGCAGGACGGCACTGCACAAAACATAAGGTAGTGCTCTATATAGTACAAACAGAATGAAAAATAAGAGAGCACAGACTCTAAAAAATGAGGAAAGTGAAGGCACTCCCCGAAAAGAAAAGTCTTCTGTATTCGTATTAAAAATGAAAACACATACGACCAGGGGAGATAAGCAAAGAGCAATACCAACAACAGCAGCTAAGAAACACCATCGTTATCGGTATCATTCCTGACTTGTTCTCCCCTGGCCGTTTGTGCTCTTATTTGATGCAAATAAGGAAGATTTTTTTTTCATCTTCAGTGAGTGCCTTCACTTTCCTCATTTTTTAAAGGCTGATGTATGGATGTGCATTTATAAACAACCATCATTTCACAAAGTGAAAAAGAAGTCAACCTATAAAGAAAACATAAACTAGAGCGACCGGAGAATTCAACAGAACATTTTCTGAAAACTAGCAGCTAATGATATAAAACCATCGACCTCTACGTCCCTAGACGAGAGAAAGAGCTAATCCATCATCTTGAAGGAGCAAGTATAAATGAGTGACCTCCCCTAAACTACGGAAAGGTGCACATGCTGTAGTTTCAAAATATATTAACCATGTGGCTAATACTGCGCCATCTTTCCTCTTTTCCTTTGTGAAAATGGTGACTGGTTCATGTTGTACATTTCATTGTAGCCTAAGACAAGGATAGACAAACCATTGTAGGACAATCAGGATACAGTTAGATTTTTAGTAGTCAATTTCCATAGAGATCAATAGAAAATTATGGTAGGCGTCCGCAATCTGCAGCTGTGGTCTACACCACTTTTGCCATAGATGTATGTAATTATTTTTTTTTTTCACAGTGGTTTCTGCAAGATTTTTATGAAGATTTCACTATTGAACAACCTTAATGTAATTAATTCAGGACCCCATAAAAACAAACTACGGTACATTCATCTCTTGCACAGGCGCCTTTCTGGCAATGTCGGCACTGCTATTCCTGACATTATTGTGTCACTTGCAAGCTGTAGCCAATGAGTGGCCGCTCGTCAGCAGCAGCCATTACTATTTCATCAGAGTAGATGTCCACTCTGATTGTCTGCTGCCGACACGTGACACAACAGCATCGCCGACATCGCTGGAACTGCAGGTGAGTATGGATGGTTTTTTATATTATATAAGCTCCTGAGTTAATTAATCTGGAGTTGTCCAGTGGTTGAGAACCCCTTTAAAAAGCTCAATGTTAGGCCTCGCTTACAGGAGCATATAACATGGCCGAGTGTTATGTGATGCTTTATCAGGTAGCACTTCGCCCAATGTTATTCTATCGGGCTCTCAGATCTGCAAGTGGCTGTGAGACTTGGTTCAAAAACATCCATACAAGTCTATGGGTGCTCGTGAAACATCGGACTGCACTTGGATGACATCCAAGTGCAGCGCGATTCCCGCAGACACCAGCAATGGAGAAATTACTTTGTCTCCTCCGCACCTGTGTGGGTGTGGCGATTATCTTATGTGAGACCATTGGAGCACAGAGCACTGACACTTGGATCAGACTCTGACAGAATTTGAGCCGAGAATATTTGCATATCGGCCCGCTTCTGTCGCATAAGGGAATCACTGGCTGTGTGACCCCGGCCTCAACATGGCTTCTGAGAGAGTTTTCCAGCACTGGTCCATCCCACACTCTTCATCTTCTCAGACAGGAGATGTGCAGGACTGACTTTCTTAAGCGTTACACAACTTGTCACCATAGTGAAGATTAGCTTTATCTTTTCTACGGGTCCCTCATATTATTGAATAATGTTTGGCTATGGCCCAATGTTGCCCATTGTAGTCAGCGATATGGATGATAGATGCAGAGGAACCACTCATTTCTCAGGTAACCAAACAACATGGCCGCATTTCCTAATTTTAAAGGACAATGTATGCGATAACGCACATGTGTACACAAACACCGACACAACGGACGAAAATAGAGACCCCCGTGATAACGCTGTGACTGGCGTACTAATCATGTACGATCCCAGCATGCTTAAGGTCATGAATTATTATGCTGAACAGATCTGGTAGGAGACTCATCTGTAGCTGTAATTAGGGACTATCCATCATGAATGCGAATGAAGCAGCATAACAAAATATACTTAATAAAGTGGGCTCCAGCCTGGGGCCGGCCGCTTGATGCCTAACCACAGCTCCCAACATGCTTTGACAGCAGCAGGCTGACAGTGCATGCTGCGAATTGTAGTTTTGCAATAGTTAGAGAGCCACAAGTTGCAGATCACAGACTAAGGTTCGGTGCAGACGAGCGAGTATTCCCTCATCCCAGAGAATCGGGACGACTATGCAAAGCACATTATTATCAAACTGTTAGAGTATCAGCATATTGTGATCCGATGAGGAGAAGTTGAAGAAAAAATTCTCACTCTTCTCTATTCTGCCAGTCTCTGGAAATCGGACAGCACTCAGATGGCATATAAGTGCAGACTGATGGTTTCCACAGACTCACTGACTTGCATGGCTGAGTGCGATCCGAATATTGGATTAGACTCAGGCATGCAATGATTTTTCCCTTGAATCGATTCAATCAGAGGAGAAAAGCGGACATGTGCCTGATCCCATAGAATAACATTGGTCCGAGTGTAATCCAATCATGCAGGCCAAAAGTACGGCCATGCATGAGTCCTTATGCTGTAAAATGTAAGCTTTAATATCTTTTTTTGCCTGGCAGAGGGTCTACTTTCCAATGTAGTTCCTTTCTTGAAGATTGTCCAGAGCGGTACAATCTACTGAGATGGTGAATAATCTGCACCTAAACCTGGTGCAGGAGAAGCCGTTATTAAAGTGCCTTTTTTTCTATAAAATTGGTTCCCCAACAAATACTTAACCGTTATCTGCTTATAAATCTAACACAAGTGCGTCCTTTCTTCTGGTGATCTATAAACCCATTCTACCGTATGATCCACCAGTGACTGCCTGACTGAAAGTCTCTCTCGGAATTGGCTATCAGGGGTGTGTAGACCAATAAACCCAGAAATACGCTGTTAGCCGCCTCAAGGCAAATTTCATAGTGACTAATAGCTCCATGCGATCAGTTTCCTCATGGTTTCTAGAAGAATCTGCGCTTGTGGTGTCCATATAGTCAGAGGTACAAGGAGGCAGAGTACGGGCAGGCTATGAGGGCAGGCTATGAGGGCAGGCTATGAGGGCAGGCTATGAGGGCCATGTTCTGGAGTCCTTCTGTAGAAATCCATCATTTGTCAGTGTACACGAGGCCCTGGGCTCGCTCTCTATAAGACTGCCGACTACATCAATATTTGATGAGGTAGAAATTCTCCTGTGTGATAAATACAATTGCACATTATGGAGCAGACTGTGAGGATAGAGTCTACACAGTGATGGATAATAGCTAGGAGGCATTTCGTAAAATATCATATACCATTAGATGCAGGGGTATTAAATAGGCAATAATTCTAGTATACGCCTATGATTAAACAAATGATGCAAGGAACGAGCACATGCTATCCATTTAAGCTTGAGTGCAAAATTCTTATAGGGGATCGCCCGCATAGTGGTGCATGTATATCTGCTGGATACATTGGATAGACACAAAGAAACAAAAATCAATATAATTCACCCAAATAAATGGCCCGAAGATCAATGATCTATCTATATAATCGTCTAAGGGGTACTTCCGTCTGTCTGTCTGTCTGTAACAGAAATCCTGCATCGCTGATTGGTCGCGGCTGGCAGGCCACGACCAATCAGCGACAGGCTTAGTCCGGCCGCGAATTCACCCCTCTCTACTCTCCTCCAGTCAGCGTCAGTGTGTCGCCACATCCCAGACCAACTTATTACTATTGATTCTGCCTATGCAGAGTACCCAGTGCGTTAGAATAGGGCCTCCATCTAGTTAGTAATAAAACACCTTTATTATTTGTACAAATGGGTACGTGGTGGCAAGAAAAACAAGAGCACACATATAATAAAAATGCAAAACACAAAAGGGTTCTGAATAAAATGAGAACAACTGCAGGACAGATGCCAGGAGGGAAAATGAATATGAAGCAGAATAAATACCATATATCAATAATTGCCCCCCCCATCTACAGTTAGGTCCATATATATTTGGACAGAGACAACATTTTTCTAATTTTGGTTATAGACATTACCACAATGAATTTTAAACAAAACAATTCAGATGCAGTTGAAGTTCGGACTTTCAGCTTTCATTTGAGGGTATCCACATTAAAATTGGATGAAGGGTTTTTGAGTTTCAGCCCCTTAACATGTGCCACCCTGTTTTTAAAGGGACCAAAAGTAATTGGACAGATTCAATAATTTTAAATAAAATGTTCATTTTTAGTACTTGATTGAAAACCCTTTGTTGGCAATGACTGCCTGAAGTCTTGAACTCATGAACATCACCAGACGCTGTGTTTCCTCATTTTTGACGCTCTGCCAGGCCTTCACTGCGGTGGTTTTCAGTTGCTGGTTGTTTGTGGGCCTTTCTGTCTGAAGTTTAGTCTTTAACAAGTGAAATGCTGCTCAATTGGGTTGAGATCAGGTGACTGACTTGGCCATTCAAGAATATTCCACTTCTTTGCTTCAATAAACTCCTGGGTTGCTTTGGCTTTATGTTTTGGGTCATTGTCCATCTGTAGTATGAAACGACGACCAATCAGTTTTGCTGCATTTGGCTGGATCTGAGCACACAGTATGGCTCTGAATACCTCAGAATTCATTCGGCTGCTTCTGTCCTGTGACACATCATCAATAAACACTAATGACCCAGAGCCACTGGCAGCCATGCATGCCCAAGCCATCACACTGCCTCCGCCGTGTTTTACAGATGATGTGGTATGCTTTGGATCATGAGCTGTACCACACCTTTGCCATACTTTTTTCTTTCCATCATTCTGGTAGAGGTTGATGTTGGTTTCATCTGTCCAAAGAATGTTCTTCCAGAACTGTGCTGGCTTTTTTAGATGTTTTTTAGCCTTTTTAGTCTTGATGCTTATGAGTGGTTGCACCGTGCAGTGGACCCTCTGTATTTACTTTCATGCAGTCTTCTCTTTATGGTAGATTTGGATATTGATGCGCCGACCTCCTGGAGAGTGTTGTTCACTTGGTTGGCTGTTGTGAAGGGGTTTCTTTTCACCATGGAGATTATTCTGCGATCATCCACCACTGTTGTCTTCCGTGGGCGCCCAGGTCTTTTTGCATTGAGGAGTTCACCAGTGCTTTCTTTCTTTCTCAGGATGTACCAAACTGTAGATTTTGCCACTCCTAATATTGTAGCAATTTCTCGGATGGGTTTTTTCTGTTTTCGCAGCTTAAGGATGGCTTGTTTCACCTGCATGGAGAGCTCCTTTGACCTCATGTTTATTTCACAGCAAAACCTTCCAAATGCAAGCACCACACCTCAAATCAACTCCAGGCCTTTTATCTGCTTAATTGAGAATTACATAACGAAGGGATTGCCCACACCTGTCCATGAAATAGCCTTGGAATCAATTGTCCAATTACTTTTGGTCCCTTTAAAAACAGTGTGGCACATGTTAAGGAGCTGAAACTCCTAAACCCTTCATCCAATTTTAAAGTGGATACCCTCAAATGAAAGCTGAAAGTCTGAACTTCAACTGCATCTGAATTGTTTTGTTTAAAATTCATTGTGGTAATGTCTATAACCAAAATTAGAAAAATGTTGTCTCTGTCCAAATATATATGGACCTAACTGTATATGTCTAATCAGAAGTGTTAGGGATACTGAGACTGGCTTTCATGGACACGGGTATGGCACAAAAGGGTATATAAAGTGTGTGGTGTTAACTATGTTCAGAGTCAGTGACATGCTATAAATGGTTGCATATAATCTTAGGCCTATAGTAAGTATTCAAGGTATTGATACTATATTGCACATGCCCTGTACAGAGATTGCCCAGTCCAACACCAATTAGGGTATATAGTTCATAAATATGGGTCAAAAACAGCAAGTGTGGTGCTCACAGTGTACATGATAGCCAGTTTCAGTATCCCTTACACTTCTGATTAGACATATAGATGGGGGGTATATTGATAAAATTTATACTGCTAATTATTGATGTTCAGACCATTTAATCTAGTCAGTCATATTGGTTTTAGTATATACCGATGAATGAATTTATATGTACCACTCATGATCATATACATTGGCACCCAATAAGATAAGTATTACATGAAGCACATACCGGTTACGCTGGAATTCAGCAGAGATATAGTTTGAAGCTCCAAATCTGTCAGACAGTGATGGCATTTCCTGTGTACAGCGCCTTCTTCAGGTCAATCAAAGATTATAACTGGATTCAGGACTGGGCTCTGGTGGAGCCATTCCAAAACTTTGATCTTCTTCTAGCTATGCCATTCTTTTGTTGATTTGGAGGTATGATACAGTAGTTGTCGCTGCTGATAGGTGAAATTCATTTTCATCATCAGATTTTTAGGGGAGGACCAAAGGTTTTGTTGCAAAATTTACTGATATTTGGAACTTTACATAATTCCCTCCATCCTGACTAAAGCTCTGGTTCCAGCTACCGAAAAATACCCCAGAAGCATAGTGCTGCCTCCACTATGCTTCTCTTTGGGCTTGCCTTCTTTCAGATCACAACATGTTTTCCCAAATGCTTTTGTCAGACTTGATGTAGATTTTGGCAAAACATATCTCAGTTTGGATGTTTTTGTGCATAAGAAAAACTTTTATTTTGCCACCCTACCTACCCCAGAGGCCAGTAGAGAGAATACACTGCACACTCAAATTCATGCAGAATTAGAAAGTTTATCCAGACAATTTAGTGACAAATGAAGAATACAAAGAGGTGTTTCTTGGTTGTGACTCTTGTGACGTTTTGATTTGATTTCTCAAACTGTCGCTCATTGCAGGACACAAGGGTCAAGGAACAGTCTCAGATAATGCTACACAGCGCTGTATAGTGCCATGTGAGACTGTCCCATGACCCTTGTGTCCTGCATTGAGCGACAGTTTGAGAAAGATTTAATCAAATCGAAACGTCACAAGAGTCGCAACCAAGGAACACCTCTTTTGTAATTTTCATTTGTCACTACATTGTGTGGATAAACTCTACAATTCTGCATGAATTTGAGTGTGCAGTGAATTCTCTCTACTATACGTTGGGACTACACCCCCATTCCACTTGTACCTCAACAAGACAGGTTGTGTGCACTCCGAACTTCACTATAGACCTCAGAGTCCAGACATGTGACGCATACAGGAGATTAAAGTCACACACACTCTACAGAACCAGTACTTGCCCGAAAGTGCCTCTTGGCAGCCTCCCAGACCAATATTCATCTTGTCTTATCATAACTTTTTGATGGACCTTCAGTTCTAGGTACCAAATTTGATGATCGTCCTCACAGTGCTCCATGGTTTATCTAATGCCTTAGAAAAAAACATTTTTTACCCTTCTCCTGACTGCCAACTTTTAATAATGAGATTCCTTTGCTGTGTTGTAAGTTGTTTTTAGAGCATGGCTTTCGTTGTAAAATGTAACTAAGAATATGTAATGAAAGTCCTACCAGACTTAATATGGGGTTAATCTGAAACCCTGTAATGATGGCAGTTGTGTACTGACTACTATTTACCATGAGTGTAAATGGGACATCTCCAGTTATAAGAGGGTGTTCACACTTATGCAACCACATTCTTTTAGGACTCTACTCTCAATTTATGAATATTTTTCTATCTATAGACATTAAGTGCACAGATCAGACCAGTGGCACAGCCAGCCATACCTTAGTCTTCAGTACAACCACACCTGAAGCTTGTAAACCCCATTAAAATAATATTATCCTTTTTGTATGGTTGTTCTCCCCCAAAGGCAGATGTACTGTATGTTTCAATATACAGTAGATATAAACATTTTACAAACCTCTGTCAAAATACAACATGGGGAAAAAAATCATACCAAGAAGAATCATTTGATAACTTTTTCCACATTTAATCTATGCAATAACATAATCTATGCAAATCCATTGAGAAAAACTAATTTTGAGGTGAAGAAAAAGATAGCCAATACAAGTTATCAACCCCTGAGGACTCACAGTTCTGAATGTAAAAGAAATTTGAATAACATGTTGACAAACTTTTTGTTTTTACAAACACTTTGCAATTGCAACCATTTATCATGCTGATACAACCCCTCGCACTATAGAAGAGATGGGTTATTATTTGTAAATTAAAGGGAACCTGTCACCCCCAAAATCGAAGGTGAGCTAAGCCCACCGGCATCAGGGGCTTATCTACAGCATTCTGTAGATATGTATAATGGCGGGCGGTCCGATCTGATCGTCGTCCGGTCCGGGGCCTCCCATCTTCTTACGAGGACGTCCTCTTCTGTTGAGGGCAGAGCAAAGTACTGCAGTGCGCAGTCGCTGGGCCTCTCTGACCTTTTCTGGCGCCTGCGCACTGCAGTACTTTGCTCTGCCCTCAACAGGGCAGACAAAGTACGCCTGCGCCGCCGGAGCTGCGGCAGGAAGACAAGAAGAGGACGTCACCGTATGAAGATGGGAGGCCTCGGACCATGACGCCCATTGGACCAGAACCGCAGCGGGACCGCCCCTGGGAG
Source organism: Ranitomeya imitator (assembly GCF_032444005.1). Classification (NCBI taxonomy): domain Eukaryota; kingdom Metazoa; phylum Chordata; class Amphibia; order Anura; family Dendrobatidae; genus Ranitomeya; species Ranitomeya imitator. The sequence continues at coordinate 725,105,358 of NC_091284.1, read as the reverse complement.
AGTATAATCTAACCTCTTTTTCTCATCTTTCAGGATACATCGGGGGCTTATCTACAGCATTACAGAATGCTGTTGATAAGCCCCTGATGCCGGTGGGCTTAGCTCACCTTCGATTTTGGAGGTGACAGGTTCCCTTTAATGTAACAATGTCTATGGTTATTCTCTAATCCAGCTTGGAATAAAGCAACAACTGTCCTTTCAGTACCCCTGCTCTCTAATATGTGGAAGTAATTTTTGCCCATGCTCAAGCATGGGGGCTGAGTGTAGCCCTGCACCCTTAGGGTATGTTCACACATTCAGGATTTCCATCCTTTTTTTTTCAGGACAGTTTTTTTAAAAAACTGCAGCTCTTGGCAGAAAACGCAGGTCCTTTTTTTGGTCCTTTTTTTGTCCTTTTTTGATGCGTTTTTTGATGCGTTTTTTGATGCGTTTTTTTATCCTTTTTTTATGCAGTTTTCTATGCAGAGACTGTGTGTTTCCTAGGAAGCTTTTTAGGGCTAAAATGGCTGAAAATACCCTAACCCTACCCCTAACCCTACCCCTACCCCTATTCTAACCTTAGTGAAAAAAAAAAAAAATTCTTAATTTTTTTATTGTCCCTACCAATGGGGGTGACAAAGTGTGGGGGGTGTAATTTACTATTTTTTTATTTTGATCACTGAGATATAACCTATCTCAGTGATCAAAATGCACTTTGGAGCGAATCTGCCGGCCGGCAGATTCGGCGGGCGCACTGCGCATGCGCCCGCCATTTTGCAAGATGGCGGCGCCCAGGGAGAAGACGGCCGGACGGACACCGGGACGCCGGGTAAGTATAAGGGGGGAGATTAGGGCACGGGGGGGGGCATCGGAGCACTGGGGGGGGGCATCGGAGCACGGGGGGGGGGGCATCGGAGCACGGGGGGGCGGCCACACTCCGCCCACGCACTTCCGCCCGCTCCCCCGCACTTCCTGCTGCAGCGGTTCTGCACATCAAATCGCAGTAAAACCCGCAGATATATTTTTGATCTGCGGGTTTTACTGCGATTTTGACCTCACAATGGAGGTCTATGGGTGCAGAACCGCTGCGGTTCAGGAAAAAGAAGTGACATGCTCCTTCTTTTTTGCCGCAGCTATTCTGCGCGGCTTTTTAAACGAAATTACGGACCATGTGCACAGCAGTGACTGTTTTCCATAGGGTTACATTGTTATGTACCCTGCATGGAAAACTGCTGCGGAACCGCAGCGGCAATACCGCTGCGGTTCCGCAGTAAAAAACGCACTGTGTGAACATGGCCTTATTTGCACTTCTAGTTTTACACACTTTAGCTTTTTGTGCTGCACTGGAGTAATGATTTCTCTCTCCTATATAAGAACTTCTGTATAATGAGCAAAGTGCAACATGTATCTAAGCAACACACGAACTATGAAGGCAGAACGTCTTGGTGATGCATTGTGTGGTTGCATGTGAATAGATGTGAGAGATGAGTAATATGTTAGCAATGGATCAAGGACACATATCTGTTCTTGGAATCATAGAAAAAAGGATTATGTTCAAGAAGGGTTAAGCAGGGGTGACAGATCCCAACTGAGGCTTTATGTGTTTTCTTCACATTATTCTAAACTAGCTATTGAACCCGTTCTACGCCCGGGTGGCGAGCATTTATATTGGTATATGGTCTCCATCCTGCGTCCCCATCCTGTAATGTGCTGCTCCATCCTGCATCCCCATCCTGTCATGAGCTGCTCCATCCTGCGTCCCCATCCTGTCATGTGCTGCACCCATCCTGCGCCCCCATCCTGTCATGAGCTGCTCCATCCTGCGCCCCCATCCTGTCATGTGCTGCTCCATCCTGCGTCCCCATCCTGTTATGTGCTGCTCCCATCCTGTCATGTGCTGCTCCATCCTGCGTCCCCATCCAGTCATGTGCTGCTCCATCCTGCGCCCCCATCCTGTCATGAGCTGCTCCATCTTGCGCCCCCATCCTGTCATGTGCTGCTCCATCCTGCGTCCCTATTCTGTCATGAGCTGCTCCATCCTGCGTCCCCATTCTGTCATGTGCTGCTCCATCCTGCGCCCCATCCTGTCATGTGCTGCTCCATCCTGCGTCCCCATCCTGTCATGTGCTGCTCCATCCTGCGCCTCCATTCTGACATGTGCTGCACCCATCCTGCGCCCCCATTGTGTGGTTGCATGTGAATAGATGTGAGAGATGAGTAATATGTTAGCAATGGATCAAGGACACATATCTGTTCTTGGAATCATAGAAAAAAGGATTATGTTCAAGAAGGGTTAAGCAGGGGTGACAGATCCCAACTGAGGCTTTATGTGTTTTCTTCACATTATTCTAAACTAGCTATTGAACCCGTTCTACGCCCGGGTGGCGAGCATTTATATTGGTATATGGTCTCCATCCTGCGTCCCCATCCTGTAATGTGCTGCTCCATCCTGCATCCCCATCCTGTCATGAGCTGCTCCATCCTGCGTCCCCATCCTGTCATGTGCTGCACCCATCCTGCGCCCCCATCCTGTCATGAGCTGCTCCATCCTGTCATGTGCTGCTCCATCCTGCGTCCCCATCCTGTTATGTGCTGCTCCCATCCTGTCATGTGCTGCTCCATCCTGCGTCCCCATCCAGTCATGTGCTGCTCCATCCTGCGTCCCCATCCTGTCATGTGCTGCTCCGTCCTGCGTCCCCATCCTGTCATGTGCTGCTCCATCCTGCGCCCCCATTCTGTCATGTGCTGCTCCATCCTGCGTCCCCATCCTGTCATGTGCTGCTCCATCCTGCGCCCCCATCCTGTCATGAGCTGCTCCATCCTGCGCCCCCATCCTGGTATGTGCTGCTCCATCCTGCGTCCCCATCCTGTCATGAGCTGCTCCATCCTGCGCCCCCATCCTGTCATGTGCTGCTCCATCCTGCGTCCCCATCCTGTCATGAGCTGCTCCATCTTGCGCCCCCATCCTGTCATGTGCTGCTCCATCCTGCGTCCCCATTCTGTCATGAGCTGCTCCATCCTGCGTCCCCATTCTGTCATGTGCTGCTCCATCCTGCGCCCCATCCTGTCATGTGCTGCTCCATCCTGCGTCCCCATCCTGTCATGTGCTGCTCCATCCTGCGCCTCCATTCTGACATGTGCTGCACCCATCCTGCGCCCCCATTCTCACATGTGCTGCACCCTTCCTGCGCCTCCATTCTGACATGTGCTGCACCCATCCTGCACCTCCATTCTGTCATTTGCTGCTCCCATCCTGTGCCCCCATCCTGTCATGTGCTGCTTCCATCCTTCACCCCCGTTCTGTCATGTGCGGATCCTGTGCACACGCTACTGCAGTGTGTCTTCAAGAAAATGGCGCCGGAAATCGCAGACTGCGCAGGCGCTGATCCCGGCAGCAGGAGGACCAAGAAAATGGCGGCGGAAAGGAATCAGGTGGCGTAAGTAACAAATTGCTGTGGCATGAACTGCCACAGCAATATCAGGGCGCAATCATGTCCACGGTGTCCCCATGTCCGGGTTACGGATCATAAATGTCCCCCTGCTACCGGCAGTCCGCGCTTTCAGGTGCTTTTTTTTTTTTCTGACACTGGCTATAATGTAATGCTAGGAGCGTCGCGCCTGCGCAGTCTATAAAGGCTTCGGACAGAGTGACGCTCCCAGCGTTGTATTATAGATAACAATGATAAAAACCTGTATTATTTAATGCACATATGTGATTATCCAATTATAGTATGTGGCACTAATGCCATGGCTGGCACTACTCTCTATAAGGAAACTAAGCAGTTGTCAAAAACTAACATAAAGGGAACCTTACAGACCATGGGCAATATATTAATCATAGCCCGGCTGAGTTATTGCAGCCATGTATGTTTTATTCTGAAACACGGTGACATTGGAGAAAACAGTTTGAGACGTTGACCAGGGATTTTGTGTCTTGGACTAGTCTGAAGCAGGTCCTTGGTAGATTCTCCATGCCCTACTCCCCCAGACTGACAGGTCTGTCCCTATAAACACACATTGGGAGGGATGATTTTGGACTGCCAATCTTTTTGTTCTCAGAGATACAGCTCTGGCAAAAATGAAGAGATCACCACATCAAAACCCTGTCATGGGCAGCCCAATCTCCAGACCTGATCCCATTTAAAAACCTCTGGAATGTAATCAGGAGGATGATGGATAGTCACAAGCCATCAAACAGAGAAGAACTGCTCACATTTTTGCGCCAGGAGTAGTGTGAAAAACTGGTGGAAAGCATGCCAAGACGCATGAAAGCTGTGATTAACAATCATGGTTATTCCACAAAATATTGATTTCTGAACTCTTCCTGAGTTAAAACATTAGTATTGTTGTTTCTAAATGATTATGAACTTGTTTTCTTTGAATTATTTGAGGTCTGAAAGCACTGGGATTTTTTTTTAATTTTGACCATTTTTCTTTGTCAGAAAAAAAATACAAAAATTATTGCTTGGAAATTTGGAGACTTTGTCAGAAGTTTATAAAATAAAAGAGCAATTTACGTTTTACTCAAAAATTTACCTATAAAGAGAAAAATCAGAGAAACTGAAAATTTTGCAGTGGTCTCTTAATTTTTGCCAGAGCTGTATATTCCACCATCAGAGGAGTCTGGCAGTGGCTCCATCATAAAGAAGCCGACGTGTTGCATAAAGTAGCTGCCGGTTGAAGCAATGTTCGGTTTACAGCCATCTATTGTGTATGAGGGGCTTCTATCTTTTTGGTCTACTATAAGTATAAAGCAGTCTTATCCTCAACCAGTTTTGGGCATCTGTTAAAGGGACTCTGTCACCTGAATTTGGCGGGACAGTCGGGACTGTTTTTTTGTCATATGGGCGGAGTTTTCGGGTGTTTGATTCACCCTTTTCTTACCCGCTGGCTGCATGCTGGCTGCAATATTGGATTGAAGTTCATTCTCTGTCCTCCATAGTACACGCCTGCGCAAAGCAACCTTGCCTTGTGCAGGCGTGTACTACGGAGGACAGAGAATGAACTTCAGTCCAATATTGCAGCCAGCATGCAGCCAGCGGGTAAGGAAAGGGTGAATCAAACACCTGAAAACTCCGCCCATATGACCCAAAACCAGTCCTGCCAAATTCAGGTGACAGAGTCCCTTTAAGTGGGTCCTGCCACAGACATTAGCGAGGCAGCATCATCTACAACGTAGATGTCCTCATTTTAAGGAGGCTTGACATTGTGATGGATCGCCTTTCAGTTGCAGCTCATTATGGGAAGCTGAACTACATAAGTAAACTATTAGTCTAATCAATCTCAAGATCTAAATATAGTCATATAGCGCAAAATGAAGTTCTGCAATTCTGTTTTGTAATTAATTGTGATTGGAATCAATTATAGAATCGAGTAAATAGAAGGGAGATTAGATAATAATGCAATTTATCCATAACTGAGACAGTAGCCTCTGACTGCGCCTCTCTATAGCACAGTACTGTACAGCTGTATGTAATGATAACAATGCAGCTTTGATCCTTTTTTCAGAGGCAAATATGGTCTGTGCCCCTCGGTTTCGTGTGAGTCAGTGACAAGTATGCCCCGTCTGCTTAAGGACATACTGGATTACATCTTACTTTACATCCAGTGCAGAATAAGCCTGTGATATGAATGTGCAGCAGGTACATGGAATTACTTATAATTGGATTCCAAGTGTTACTCAGTTTAACTGTAATTTGTGAATTGATGGAAATGAATTTGAGATTTTGCCCTCACAAATGGCAAATGATTTGACTAAACCTTGGGTGACTTTGACTCTTACAATTGCAAACTGGTACATATTTGCCAATCGGTGGTCATTTTGCTTACACAGGAAGACCACATAAAAATTTGCGATCAGTAAAAGATTGTTCTATAGGCTATCATTGGTCATGGTAGTATTGTGCTGTCGAGAATGATGATCTTTTAAGCCAGCCAAAAGATCATTTCCCCTGATCGGCAGCCTGTTCACACTACATGATTATCAGACAAAGAGCATTTCTAGGCAGCAGGGTCTGCTTCAGGTTTATGAGGGCCCCGGGCGAAAGAGTCTCAGTGCGCCCTCCCCCTTTAACACATACCACGATTCATGATCGCATATAACACTGCCATGTAGTATATAACACAGCCACATAGCATATAACACAGCAATGTAGTATATAGCAGCCCACATAGCATATAACACAGCTACGTAGTACATAGCACAACCCACGTAGCATATAACCGCCCATATAGTGTATAGCACAGCCACATATTATATAACACAGCCCACGTAGTATATAACACGGCCCACGTAGTATATAGAACAGCCCTGTAGTATATAGCACAGCCCATGTAGCATATAACAGCCCACGTAGTATAAAACACAGTCCACGTAGTATATAGAACAGCCATGTAGTATATAGCACAGCCCACGTAGCATATAACAGCCCATATAGTATATAGCACAGCCACATAGTATATAACATGGCCCACGTAGTATATAGAACAGCCATGTAGTATATAGCACAGCCCACATAGCATGTAACAACCCATATAGTATATAGCACAGCCACATAGTATATAACATGGCCCACGTAGTATATAGAACAGCCATGTAGTATATAGCACAGCCCACGTAGTATATAACAGCCCATATAGTATATAGCACAGACATGTAGTGCACAGCACAGCCCCCTCACCCCAAGAATGGCCCCATAGTCCAGTACTCACTGTTGTAGTTACAAAAAAAACACTCCTCACCTCTCAACGTGCCCATGCTGCTCCCTGCTCCGGTCTCGGCGGCTGCTGCTGTACTGCCTGACACACAGCGAGTGTGCGATGGCGTCATCGCGCACCCGCAGCGGCAGTGTCAAAGACAGAGTGGGGAATGATGGGAGAGGGAGCGTCAGGTGACGCTCTCTCCTCCATCATTTGCTTTGAACTTTACCGGCAGACACCGGTATAGTTCAATGTGGCGGCGGGGGAGTTGACGCTGGCAAAAGGCGGGCCCCCCTGCCTCACAGAGGCCCCGTAGCGGCTGCGTGATGTGCCGCTAACTGAGGGCCCCTGAGGGAGCGGGGGCCCTAAGCAGCTGCCTGCCCCTAACGCCGGCTATGAATGGGCCTCCCTGTCTTGCCAGGGCCCCGGCACTTGCCCGGGTACGCCGGGTGCTGACGCCGACCCTGCTAGGCAGGGTCATTCACGATAATTGGAGACTATAAGGGATAAGGGTGTGATTATTAATAGAATTCTAAGTTTTATTATCAAATTTTAAAATATTTATTATTAAAATTGTCCTCATCTCCTTAACTAAGATTTTTCATTAGAGAATGAGAGAGGGTAACCCGGGTCCCCAAATTAAAACCCTGTTTATAGGGTACAATTAGCCCTTATGAAAAGGAGCGACAGTGTAATAATAGCTTGGTTGATATCTAATATACGTTTATTCTGGAATTACCGTATATGGGGCAATACTATTCGGGGTAAATGATTGTATTGCAATCACTTATCCCACTATATCTCTTATTATGTATCTGTTAGTGGTGGTTGAGCACAATATTAATTTATATAATAGATAGTGTTTCAGTGTTGATTTCCATAAAGCAGTGATGTTCTCTTTGCACCGTAGGAGCTGATGACTGCTGCTGGCAACATTGTAATTCTATGGTGTAAGAGAGTAATAATTTGATGCTCTTGCTTATGTATGTACTGATATGGGGCCAATATTTATTAACTTATATGTTGCCCTGTATAAAAAGGTGTAGCTATTGGTTGTTCGGGTTCCATGCAGCTGGTGAGTGAGGTGAACTGCCGTCAGCACTCGCACTGCCATTGTCAAGTGACATGCGTGCTTCCGATAGTAATTCTGGCGCCGCACATATGTACTAAGGCGTGCTGCAGCTGATAGTTTAGGAGTGCATGCCTCACTGTTGCCACGCTATCTGCACATTGCATAGGTGAGGAAAAATTCTACCTTTCCCTAAACTTGGTCAGGACTTCTTCCCGACGCGCGTTTCGCCAGCTAATTTGGCTTCTTCTAGTATTTACATTGGCAATAATTGTGCAATGTAAATGTATCTTAACAAGTAACTAAACTTTTTTTTTAATAATTTTGCCTAGCATGGAAAGGTGTGAACTTTTACACATCACATTATAAGGAGATTTGCCTTCATTCCTGTAAAAAAAAAAAAAAATTGCATGTAAGTGGCTTTTACCCAGTCTTTTACCTTCCTTTAGCTACATTGATATCAAGAATTACCAATTTGGAGTAACGATGATGGCAGTGAAAGGGTTAGCACTAGTGATGAGCGAGCGTGCTCAGATAAGGTGTTACCCAAGCACACTCGTGTGCTAATAGAGTATCTTCGGCGTGCTCGAATATTATGTTCGAGTCCCTGCAGCTGCATGTCTCGTATCTGTTCAGAAGCCACAACACAGGCAGGGATTGTCTAACAAACAGGAATCCCTTCATGTGTTGCTGCTGTCAAACAGATGCGAGACATATAGCCACGGCGACTCGACCATAGTATTCAAGGATGACAAATATAATCTATTAGCACACAAGCGTTCTCAGATTATTGTGCTATTGCTGGAATTTTTGCAGAACAAAACCTGATCAGTCTTTACTACTCTCTCGCATGTCACTGATGACTTCACATGGCCCTAAGATCAGCTTTTCACAGATCTCTGAATAACTTTGACTAAACTCTTAGGGTACTTTCACACTCACGTTTTTTTTAATACGTCACAATGCGTCGTTTAGGGGAAAAAACGCATCCTGCAAAGTTGTTTGCAGGATGCGTTTTTGCCCCATAGAGTAACATTACCGACGCATTGCGACGTATTGACACACGTGTTGTGGCGGACCGCCGGGAGCAAAAAACGTTAAATGTAACGTTTTTTGCTCCAAACGGACTGCTTTTTCCGACCGCGCATGTGCGGCCGGAACTCCGCCTCCACCTCCCCGCACCTCACAATGGTGCAGCAGATGCGCCGGAGAATGCATCCGCTGCACCCGTTGTGCAGCGCTAACAACGCTAGCGTCGGAATCTCGGCCCGACGCAATGCGACGGGCCGAATTCCGACGCTAGTGTGAAAGTAGCATTAGGAGTTTATTACACGCACTCAAAAACTTAAATTCAGTTTTATAACTTTATTTTAGTATATATTGTACAAAGGAAGGGGTCACTACTTGTCTGGATCTGTCTCTAAAGCCTTCACGAAACCCAATCCTATCACTAATGACCAAGCCACACTTGACCTCAGCAAAGCCAACCTTGGACCACATGCTGTTCATCAGTCCCTCTCAAGTTAATATCTCGCACCACCTGTCTTGGCTCATATATATCCTCTCTTAGGTATGAAGCCAGCAGCTTCACACATTGTACTATGGCTCCTTGCTCGGTTGATATATTTGACCGTCCCAACAGAACTTGCAGAATTGTCCCATTTTGGGTTGACAAATGCGGCACAGCCACAGCTCCGCATCGACTGGCCACACAGAAGTTTGCAAGTAAGTTCCTTGCATGGACAGACTAATCCAAATTCCAACCCACTTATATAAAAGCACTGGTTTCTCAGATCAGCGGATTGTCTGTTCTATGACCCTCTGGCCAGAAGATCTGCTAGAATTCCCACCGAATCTGAACGTGGCCTTAGACATGGGGTGTCTCACATCAGCTTGCTATCCTCAGCTCGGATAGTCCACCCTTGAACTGTAAGTTCCTCTAGGTTTCCTTTCCACTCCAGTGACACATTAAGGCTAGGTGATCTCTTACACACGCGTGTGTCTTGAATAGTTGCATTTTGAGTCCCTCCGGATACAATGCTATGAAATGAAGTCGCATTATATAAAGAATAGGTAAAATGGCATAAATCAAATCAAGAAAAAATATTTAAATCTTTTACCCATATTTTTTTCTATTTAATCTGAGAAGAGTATGATGTAGGAGCAAAGATCCTGATTCCCTAATTCCAGGGATGTGTCACATCTTCAACAGCTTGCTGTAGTTTCGATACAATCAGTGTTTTATCAGCAGGAGATTATCACTAGGGGACTAGGTGTTTCCTGCAAGGCAGACCAGCTAATTTTTGGAACACTGCCCTAATCACTGATTGGCAGCTTGATTACAGTGTACACAGGAAGCTGCCAATCAGTGGTGTGGGCGGGGATATACACAGCTCAGCATTCTGAGCATTGCTACATCTACAACAGGGATTACATCAAAACTGCACCAAGCAGTGTAGTAAGTGACACAGCACTGGAATCAGTCTCTCAGCCCCTACATCATGCTGTTCTCATATTCCACAGCACAAATCTGCTGGCAGATTTCCTTTATTCACACCTAATGCCTCACTTATGCAGGTATGCTTTGCATCGATGGTCTCACAACCCGCAATAGCACAATGTTCTCATAAACTCCATTTATTTGTGGATGCAAACACCTGAAAGACATATAAAACCATTCTCTGGGCTGCATCTATCTTTGTTAACGGCTTGAATTAGACGGTTGTGATTTGTTTGAGCGGTGTGTAGCGCTCTATCTCCTGTGGGACACCTTGTCTCCTGGCTTCTTTCCTGTAGGTCACATGATTGCCTAAAAGCAAATGCATGGCAGTATTATGGGATAGAGCACGCTGCGGCGTTGCCAGGGAGACGCATCCTAGCAGCAGCGCATGAAGTCAGAGCTAAAGATAGATGTGACAGCACTAAGACAGAGATTTATACTATGTGTGTACACCGGTGTGGTACTACCGGTGTCAGCATCCATCTAGGGTCAGCGTCTCAGCCGATCATGTGTGCAATATTGCAAAATATGCCAAATACCTAGGACCTAGCAACAATGAATGGAAACTACATACTAGAAATGTATTTATTTATTAAGATCTTCGCCTTAAGACTTGTATTTACCCAGCCATGTCCTTTTCACCAGCTAAAGGATAATCCCAAGATTCCACAACTTCTTCCAGCAGATAATTCTTTATTATTTTTGACATATTAGGTATGATCTAATCACTAGTGAAAACATTATAATCCAGGTATTGAGGCTGTGTACAACATCTGCTCACACAGCAGCATTCATGTATTTCTGATGGTTTATGGCACCATATTCTGCAGCGCTGTACACATTGTCATCATTCATCAGTCCCTGGATTCACAGTCCAAATTCCCTTCGGGCACTCAGATTTGCCAATTTCATAAAATGCCAATCTACCGGCATGGTTTTGAATTATAAGTGGAAGTTTGGGAACCTGGAGCAACCCCAACCAAACAAGGGGTGGAAAAGCTGTCAGCATCAGGGCCGGACTGGCCATCTGGCAATTCTGGCAAATGCCAGAAGGGCCGGTCTGGTTGTGAGCTGCCTTGTCCGCTATGTTGTTCACAGAATCGGTGTTCTCAAGACACCCATACTGTTAAGAGTTGTGATGGAGGTATCGTTAGAAATATTGGTCTTGTAGTAAATCCTGCTTTCCTCCATCCAGGGTAATATTAGTAATATATCCCATCTGGTTTTTGGGGACGGGGACAGCATGGGCCTGTGTGATTTCAAATGCCAGGACTGAATTTCAGCCCCAGTCCGTACCTGGTTGGCATCACTTCTGAAAAAAACATTTCTATAAATGTGAGGCACTGGCTTATTATATATATGGTTTGATATATTCTGTGTTGCAACAGTTAACTAGGCTAATTATTAGAAGCCAGCCCATGGCGGGAGGAGATAAATGGGCTCATAGGAACTTGTGATCCTGGTAGTTGAGAGTAGAAAGCTGGAGAGCATCTTCTCAAGGAGTAAGAAGTATTTCTGTTTAGGAGGCCACAAGTGGAGAGTGTGTTTAGGCAAATTAAAGATAGCAAGTTTGAGAACAAGCTCTACCAACAACTGACTATTACTTATATGAACGGAGTGTGGGGTTAGAATGAATAGGAAAAAAGCATCTCCCAATGTGCAGTGAGCTGTGGGAGGAAGGATTCCCTAATGTAGCCAGAAGGAGTGGGCTACAAGGGCACCGTATTAGCCAGTCCTGGAGGATGGTAGTTTCTATTCTGACCAGGAAGGGATGCAGAGGTACACCTGTAACAGTGGTGATAAGAGAGGTGAAGACGCATCCTAGCACTCTTACACTCTTGTAATATATCAATACCATTGAAATGCCGTGTCTGTTACTTACAAGAAGAAGGCCTCTGTGTGATCCAGAAGAATCGTACCGAAAGTGTATTGCCAGCTATCGAATGTTACAGTTCTATTTAAGGAATTCCAGTAAAGATGCTTTTATATTTTTACATCGGACTCTGGTTTCCCTGATTTGTCACGCATTTTCAAGGCTCCCATACCATCAAACCACTTGTGGCTTGAATAGGGGTGAACAGCAAACCCCCCAGATCATTTACATATGTAACACCCCAGGTAACCGGTTGTTACAGTGATATTGCCTTCCCTTCGGGGAGGGTGATATCATGCTTGGGGTCAAGGAGGATTCTCTTTACCAGGTAAGCACCTGCATGCAACACAGTCCGAATCCAGGCCAGAAGGGGGAGCTCTGAACCCGGATTCAGGGGAGCGTTCCCCATCTATATGTGTTCTGGTCTGGAGGAAGAGCTAGGCAGTTGTTGAGAGACCCTGAAGAGAGAAGGAAGTCTGAGAGAGCAGACAGCGGAGCTGCCAGCCAGGATTCAGCTGTAGCTCCAGGGAAGGAAGTAAACCTGAAAGGTTGGAATGCAGTGGAGCTTGAGAGGAAAGGAGCACAGTGGAAGAGAAGGGGCTCAGAGGGGAACGGCGACTGGACACCCTCAGAGCAAGAGCGCAGAAACCGGGCCCAGGGAGCCTGAGGCTTAAGTGGGACTCTAGGACACTTAGCAGAACCGGAAGGCATAGGACTGTTAATTGCCCACACCAAGTCTGAGGTGAAGAAGTAACCTGAGAGCCCGGGTCATGATAGAGAACCTATAAAACGGCTCACACTGCCTATCGTACAGACATCTGTCTCAGGACAGGAGAGAGGGGACCTTGCCAGCAAACTACAAACAGCAGGGACCTCGCCAACTAGCGCAAATAGGAAAGACTTATGGACCTTACCTGGGAGAGGGACCCTCTATTGCCTCCAAGCCGGCCGGACCACAGGTACCCTGCACTTGGTACCCTGGACTGTGGACTACTACCACCAGTAAACCAGGTAAAGACTTTACAACAAACATCCAAAGAAAAAGGAAGAAACACCTCCGCACTGCTGCAACACGTGAGACTCTGATTTAAAACCTTTTAAGTTATAGCCGTAATGTTTATCCCCTTAACCCAATGGGGTGCTGCATCCAAAAAGGTATACGTAACAGATCATCCAGAAGAAAAAAATGAAGATGGAGCGCACTTACCCAGGTAAAAACGTCACAATTTATTCGGACATACAGCAAAACCAACAGGGAGGGGTGTGGATCAAAGACGGACGACGGCCGTTTCGTGCCCACGGCACTTCAACGGGGCGTTGGTTAGGACCCGTTGAAGTGCCGTGGGCACGAAACTGGCACCTCATACCATTGCTGACATTGAGGACCACTGCCTACAACAAAACAATTAATCTGTTGAAGTCAAGGTTGAATTTCTCTCTAGAGTACCATAGGACCCTCTGGAGTGACCAGACTCTAATAGTACGAAGGGCTCTCGATCCAACAGGGCCACAGAGGGCCACAGAGAAAAGCCCACTTGGATCTGATTATGGAGTCAGTGATATATCATTAGGATCTGATGATTACCATTGTGCCCTCTGAATTGTAAACTGCTGCAGAATATGTTGTCGCTAAACAAAGCTTAATTTAGTGTAGGAGATCTGTCATTTTTTCCTTAAACAATGCAGAAAAGACAGTCTGGGTCTACAGGGAGACAATCAGAGAACGCCATTTCCTCCTACCCAGAAATAGCCGAGAAGCACTACTGGATCAAGAAAAACTTTTTACCTTTCACTGCTCTTCTATCCTTTTGCCTCCTGGTTAGTGATGCAGGAAACAAAGCAACCAATACATAGTGCAAAAACATGTTTTACCAATAATAAGTTAAAGGAAATCTTTCACCAAGTGTCTGCTATGTAATCTAACACCAGTATGATATAAGGACAGAGACTCTGATTCCAGCGATATATCACTTAATTTACTTTGTGCAGCAGTTGTGATAGAATCACAGTTTTCTCTGCTGCAGATCTAGCAGAGCTCGGAATGCTGAGCTATGTACAATCCCGTCCGCATAACTGATTGGCAGCTTTCACCACTGTCTATTGACAGTAAGCTGCTAATCTGTTGTGGGGGTGGGGTTGGACCAGGAGGCACTAGTCATCTAGTCATAATACCCTGCAGATAAAACACTAGTTTCATTAACAGCAAAATATAGCCTAGTAAGTAACACATAGCTGGAATATGATTTTCAGTCCCTACATCATGCCGTTCTAAGAATACATAGCAAAAACATGGTGACAAATTCCTTTTAACAGGTCATTCATTCTCCTCACAAATGAAAACGTAAAAACACCATATGCATAATACCACTCCTTGTTCTAAATAACCCGATCTACTTTTTGCCTAATTCACCAGTTTTAGCTGCCTAGGCCAAACCCAGGTCAAGTGAAAACGTTTTTCTGGATCCAGTGGTACTTCTCAATTATTCCTAGGATGAAAAGGAGGCATTGGAGTTCTTTAACCTGGTTGCCATGCATCCGATAGAACACAGTGATTTTATATTTGCTATATAAATAAAGATTATTATTTTTTATACCGTATATCTAATAGACTTTAAAGGGAATCTGTCAACAGGTTTTTGCTACCTCATCTGAGAGTAGCATGATGTAGACAAAGAGACCCTGAATCCTGCGATGTATCACTTAGATTACTGGGTGCAGAAGTTCTGACACAATCAGAGTTTTTATATGTAGCAGAGCTCAGAAAGCTTTTTGCATACATTGTATATTCACAGTAAGCTGCTTATCAGAGGAGCGGGATTGGGTGGCACAAGGGAGCTAGTTGGGGCAGTGATAATCTCCTGGTAATAAAACATTCATTGTAAAAATGATCGCGTCCAGATTGTCACCTTTACTTATGGATATTATTCACCCATATCAAGGGGGTTTCATGAGGGGGAGGGAAGCTGGGGAAATACTACCAAGTCACTGAAGCTTATATAGAGAGGTAGAATTAAGTCCCAGCCTATTATGTTACTTTCTACAGACACAGAAAAGGCCATTGATAGAGTAAATTGGTCTTTCGCGGATAAGACAGTCCGTAGCCTATTTTTAAAGTTGTTACGATGGATATGACTGACATATGTAATGGTACACACCAAGAGTGCCCGCACTCGCCTCTAATTTTTATACTGACTATGGAACCTTTTCTTTTAAGCATTTGTGCTAACATTGGCATTATGTGCCCAAGTATTCGCAGTGCACCTCTTAAGATTGCGGCTTACACAGACGGTTTGCTTTTTTCATCAATAACCCAGCCACTTCTTTGCCGAGCCATTTATGTAACGGCTTATCCAACTTTAAGATCAATTTTTCCAGGTCGGAAATCCTGAATGTTAGTATCCCTTCATCTAGGATAGCGCCCTTGAAAAATGCTTTCAGCTTTAAGTAAGCTAATTCATCTTTAAAATAACTGGGGACCTCCCTACCAGGAGACATAGATTTTACATATTTGCTTAACTTCCCTAAACTACTACAATCGGTGAGGAAGAGCTGCACAAGATGGATGAGGAACGCCTCTACGTGGTTGGGGACAAGTGCGATATTCAAAATGATCATTCTACCCTGAATTCTGTGTATAATACAGGCCCTCCTTACTGGGATTCCCTCATCCTTCTTCAGGAGTTGGGAACGGTTCAAACATTTGGTCAAACAAACCTCCTTGTATTAGAAGAGCTACATTACATTGCTCCAAATCTTCAGGGGGTGTAGCTTTGCCCAATTTCAGATGTTATTACAATGCCTCCTACCTGTCTAGAATACTGGATTGGTGTAGGAATGGTACCGGAAAAGCATGGGTCGGGATTGAGCAAAGCTTTACAAATATCCCTCTCACTAGATGGAGGATAGCATTGGGAGGGCGGTAATGTCATGATGGGGGCAGGCTTTGAGAATCTCTCCCCCCCATGTGATCACCCACCTATCCACTCTCTCTTTCCCCATGTGCTGACTTCTCCCGTCTGTGCACTCTTCTTTGACCTGTCTACCCCATGTGCTATCCCCCTTGTCTGCTGTCTCTCCCCTTCCCGTTCTGTGCTCTTCCCTCATGTGCTGTCCCGTTTGAGCTGTCTCCCCCTGTGCTCTGTCTCTCTCACCTCTGTGTCAGTGAACTTCCGCCTCTTGGAATTGTGGTGATCCGGACACATCTGGACAGAACAGAATGTGAAGACATTACAAGGTAAGTATATATTAAGATATTAGCCCTCTGGTTGGACTTATCTTTAAAGAGCTTAAAACACATCCCACAATTGGGGCTACTCTGGCATGCAGTTCCCTTGACGCAGTGCATGACCATATTATACCGCAATACTCCAATATGTTTCCCATTTTGGGTAATCCACTTTTCCCCCTGGACTCGATGATAGTGTGTTCCGAGTCTGGATAAATAGGGGCCATTTTAGAATTTGTTTTTTTGAAGCACGACTCCTCTGGCCTTCAGAGGGTCAACTCTTTTTAATTTCTTCGCCATCCACACTGGACGTCTAGAGAGTAGGTCAGCTGCTGCATTTTTTTCAGTCGCTCCCTCCTAAAGCCTTCTATAATAGTGAGAAAATGACTTTCAAGACAGCTTGCTCAAGTGCTGGACCTCTCAGGCACACCCTGTCTGTCATTTTTATACTCTCTGATGATTAACCCACCAGACCTCCCGGTTGCCAGGTTTCAGACACAGTGGGAAGGGGATTTAGGCTTCTCTCTAATGAAAGATCAATGGAGGCAAATATTCTCCCAAAAGCATAGTCGATTTTTTCTCGTTTTTATGAGGTCAGTTATAAATTGTTGAAAGTCACAACTAGACTGCACTCTATTATCTCCGAGGCCAGCTCCATGTGTTGGAGATGTGGCAATGAGGAAGGTGATCTATTACATATTTTTTGGTCATGTAACCTACTCCCTCCTCTTTGGGACAAAGTACAATCAGTGATACGAAGGTTCACTGATCTTGTGACTGACCTGACTCCCACTCTATTTTGAGGCACCCAATTGTGACAGCTTGGGTATGTATCCCGCTCCTCTGAAAAAATATACAGCTCCAACAATCGCCCATGGTTCTCTAAAATAAATGAGGTGATGTTGATGGAGGAACTGACCGCTACAGCTAATAACTCTTATGATCGCTTTTATAAAACTTGGTTTTACTGGCTCGATTTTAGATCCTCTGCCGAGTACCGGGCATATATCGAGGATCACTGAATATAGGACCCTTAGACTGATCAACACTCTCCCCACTCCACTCTTTGTCCTTCCGCCTGTGCTTTCTCTTTTTCTTCTCTATCTGCTTCTCTCTTGGTTTACATCTTATTTTTGCTTGACGTTATAAAGAAACTTTACATTGGATCGTTCTATTGTATAATTGTTGATAAGAATTTAGTACCTCAATGTCAAGATCTCAAGTCCCTATGACTACCTCTATGGAGATTGTACTATGTTACTTGTCATTATTTATAAATGTGATACTCAGTGCCTTAAGTTCTTTTTGTTCTTATGCAATTTAATAAAGAAATTAAAAAAAATACTGAACATGTTACATAACATTACAATAGTTCTGTGTCCATGAAACGATTCTGTAAAAAACATTCATTGCATGGAACCAACAGCACACAGCCTGATAAGTGACAAATCACTGGAATATGTGTCTCAGCCCCTATGTTGTCCTCTGATTACATAGCAAAAACCTACTGACAGACTCCCTTTAATGTATGTTCAAGAAAAAGCAGCAGCACTGTAATATTTTGTAGGGTGGGTACCTGCAGACCAGACCATGATTAAAGCACTCTTTTTGCCAATAATAAAGAACATAGCAGCACTCCCAGAAAACCCAGCAAAACTATGTTCTATAAGTGCTGCAATGTTCTATATTTATTAGATCTTAATGATGATATCAATGAAAGCATAATTCATTAGACACATGTAAGCACTGGCGGACACAGATAGAAAAGGGCCCATATGCAAGAATAATATATTCGCCCTTTGCAGCCCAATTGCTGCTAAAAATTCAAAATTTCACCTGCTTTGGGGGTATAAATGGGCCCCTTTACTGCCTGGACACTTATGCGTCCGCACAGGTTGCACCAATGATATGTCCGCCCCATGTAGACCTCATTCAGACGTCTGTGTTTTTTCACGTATGCAAAAAAATAGTACGCGTGTTATCAGTGTTTTGGATCTGATTTTCATCAGTGTTTGGTCAGTGTGTCAGTTTTACCATCAGAGTTTCATCAGTCATTTTATTTTATGGATAACTACAGTGGGGAAAAAAGTATTTGATACACTGCCGATTTTGCAAGTTTTTCCACCTACAAAGAATGAAGAAGTCTATAATTTTTTTCGTAGGTACACTTCAACTGTAGGAGGGACAGAATCTAAAAAAAAATAAATCAGAAAATCACATTGTATGATTTTTGCATCATTAAATTGCATTTTATTGCATGAAATAAGTATGTGATCACCTACTAACCAGCAAGAATTTTGGCTCTCACAGACCTGTTAGTTTTTCTTTAAGACGCCTCCTACTCTGCACTCATTTCCTGTATTATTTGCACCTGTTTGAGCTCGTTACCTGTATAAAAGATACCGGTCCACACACAATCAATCACAGTGGAACCTCTCCACCATGGCCAAGACCAAAGGGCTGTCTAAGGACACCAGGGACAAAATTGTAGGCCTGCACAAGGCTGGGATGGGGTACAGGACAATAGGCAAGCTACTTGGTGAGAAAGCAAAAACTGTTGGCAAAATTATTAGAAAATGGAAGAAACACAAGATGACTGTCAATCGTCCTCAGTCTTTGTTGCAAACAAAGGTTTCTGTACCAAATATTACGTTCTGTTTCTCTATTGGATCAAATACTTATTTTGTGCAATAAAATGCAGATTAATAATGTAAAATCATACAATGTCATTTTCTGGATTTTTTTTTAGATTCTGTCTCTCACAGTTGAAGTGTTCCTACGATAAAAATTACAGACCTCTACATTCTTTGTAGGTGGGAAAACTTGCAAAATTGGCAGTGTGTCAAATACTTATTTTCCCCTCTGTATATATGTATGTGTGTTTATATATGTATATACATATGTATATATACATATTATTATTAATAAATATGTATAATGTAAATATTTACATATGTACACACATCTATCTATACCGTATTGCAGATATTACGTTATTATTGTATATGTGATTTTCTGGATTTTGTTTTAAGATTCTGTCTCTCACAGTTGAAGTGTACCTACGATACAAATTACAGACCTCTCCATTCTTTGTAGGTGGGAAAACGTGCAAAATCGTCAGTGTATCAAATACTCATTTTCCCGACTGTACATGATGTTAATAATGTATATATGTAGGTGAGGAGAGTCAGTATATGATTTAACTGCACCTCTGGAATAACAGGACCATTATGTTGGGTCATCCTGTGTGTAATTTCAAGCATCCATGACGTTACACATATACGACCACAGATGGTTGTCTGTTGCTTCAACGCTGAGTAACCACAGGCTTAATGTCTTTATGCCATAACTACTATGAAAATAGTATCTCCTGAGACATAACTGGGTAAGTGAAATCCCTCTGTGTTTCAGAGACCTCATTAAAATAGTTTGGCATGTCGCCTTGTGCGTTCATATTATCAAATAATTCCTAAATGAACTCTAATAACCTAATGTCTAATACTGACGATGCTAATGATGGATGTGAACCACTGGCTGCATCACCCAATTCATCTGCACTTGTGCATGTAGTGTTGTGGAATGTTTTTTGGATCCATTACTCCGTGATAATGCACTGCAGAGACACCACATAGTGGTTGCACATAGTACCTATGACTGTTTAGTGTGAAGTTGAGCTTTACAGGTTTTAACATTGCGGTATTATTAAAGCATCACTCCAGCGGTTTTTTTTCATTAGACCACCGGAGTGGTGCTTTAAATGTAATTCCCCTGCCCCCTATCTCATATTCACCTACTGCCGCCTTCAATGTTTTCCAGCGTCGCTCCCTTCGGTCTCCAGCAAAAAGTGACTCTCCGGCTGCTCCAGTCTTTCAGTGGCGTGGAGGTCACTTTTCAATACAAGTCTATTAGGGCTTTGTTCTAGGTCTCATAGACTTGCACTGAAAGCTTTTGACGAAGCTTCTGACTTCCAGCCAGTCAGAAGCTGCGCTCACAAGATGGGGCGGCGGGACCGTAGTGGTGCCGAAAAACAGTAAAGATGTCAGAGGGTGAGTATATGACCGGGGGCACTGGACTTACATTTAAAGAACCACTCCAGGGCTGGAAAAAAAACAGCTGGAGTGGTGCTTTAAGGCACCACAGGGAGACTCCCCACTTGGCACTCCCATTTGGCGGAATGGAGAATCTATGTATTTCATGGATGGCCATGCCATTACATAATACAACACCCCTTAAACATCTAGAACTCGATAAAAGTAATGAACTGACAAGATACTTGGTGGATAAATATTGGCCACAACCTTTATTAAAATTTTAAATGTAACATTAACAATAATGCAGCGCCCCAGAGTCCTGGTCGTTGCAGTAATGTCGCTCTGCCACTAAGGGGAGTGATGTTATGTCTGATTGCACTAAAGGAGTTCACCTGACCAGGTATCACAGTCACACATTACACTTCACACTCCGGCCACCAGGGGGAGCAAAAGGCACTATGTATTAGGCCACTCCTCACACTGGTAAAACTGGGGGTCGGATAGGAAGTTAGGAGAGAACGCAGCCTGGGAGAGCTCCAGGGAGGACCTGTCAGGGGTGGGTTCCTGGCAGGTACCTAGCAGAAAGAGTAGAAAGTGACGGAGCTGCGCCTGCACTACCTTGCGGCGGCATCCAAAGAAAGGACACGAAGAGAAGGATATTGTGGAGAAGTGAGAAACGAGATCAAAGCACAAAGGAGAGCCAGTAGGAGTCGTGTCCCAAGAATGGCAACATCCTACTGAGGCGCGTAGCCGGTGGCCGGAACACCGAGGAAGTAACTGACTCCAAGCATTACTTCAAATAACGGCAGGACAGTTGATTATAGGTTGGCTGTCTACCATACATCACCTAAGAAGACATAGGGGGCAAGCGTGGAGAGGGGCGTCTCTAGGGTCCCAGAATAGCTCCGCGCCTTCCTGTCAAACGGGTGCGTCCTATCCAGATAAACTTGGGGGACGGAGAGAGAGAGAGAAAGAACGAGTACGAACGTTGTGAGGACTATCCCGAATGTTCAGCAGGGAAGAACTACAACACACAGGCACTAGTGGTAGGCACTGATTTCCACCTGCAAAGGGAACTCTGGATGTGCCTTCGGACCGGCCGGTCTCAGCCAGCCCTGTTAACAGTGCTCTGGATTGCGGATCCCGAAGCCTTCAGTAAAAGGTAAAGAGACTGCAACCCTGTGTCCTCGTTATTAACCGCGCCTCACATCATCACCACCTACATCACCGGGAAGCCCTGGGGATATACTTCACCTGTGGGAAGGTATTCCATCCAGCTGCCATAACACCACCCCAGAGGACCCCAAGCAGCGTCGGTCATCCTGACCGAATACCACAGGTGGCGTCACGAAACCTTGGCCGACTTTCATCACCCCCTTTCACTGGACACCCCTTAGCAGGGTCACGGACCGGGTCCAGCCACCGTGACAACCTCAGAACCGAGACAGAGAGGACCGCTACCGAGAAACCCGCGGCCCTGCGTCTGGGGGCGCTCCAATAATATCAAATTATTCTTCGTTAAATAATCTATGCATATATAATCTAACCATAAATATAATCATAAAGCGTTTACACGCAGCTTAGCCCCATACGCTCCAGCCCGTTCACCATCATAACCTCTGTCCATCCATTACATGGATGACTACCCCCAAGGCTGTTCTATGAAACTGCTGTTATCTGACAGGGGTTGGAATCCCTTTAAGGTGGACACTAAATTACACCGATATATAAACTGGATGAATATTATTTGAAACCGTCTCCTTTAACTAATTTCTCAGTTACCTCATGTTTCTCACATCCATGGTTGGCACGGAAACTGACTGTATGTTGTTATCAGGCCCATATTGATGGTGGTTTTGGCATTTTTCTGTCTAAAAACTCAATTTTTATAATTTTCTGCTTTGTTGTTACATAATATGTATCTATAGGAAACATGTTGGCCTAATGCATATTGATCTGTATGTATTGCAACAACTATTGTTTGTTTAATATGATGTGATTTATATATCTGCATGCATATTGTTCACGTCAACAAAGTTAAAAAAAAAAAAGGAGTCCTCATTTACTCCTTGCGCAGGCGTGTTCTACGGAGGACATAGAATGAACTTCAATCCAATATTGCGGCCAGCATGCAGCCAGCAAGTAAAGAAAGGGTGAATCAAACACCCGAAAACTGCGCCCATATGACCGAAAACCGGTCCCGCCAAATTCAGGTGACAGGTTCCCTTTAAATAAAAAATAACTAAACATTTTTGGTATCTCTGGAGGCGCCAGGGAAATAGCATGTTGGTGTGGCACAAATAATGTGGGGAATAAATATGTTTGTAAATAATTCCACAGCAAGTGATGCACAGGACAGTGATGGCAAAAAACGGACAGAGGGTATAATTGGAAGGAGGACAAAAATAGACCGACCATAGAAGCCAAGTGTAAGCAAAAATGTATTAAAACTTAATATTATAAAAATGGATCTATTGCCACGTCTTCTCTATTTCTTTCAGACCATCCCTATGGTTCTGCCTGCTTCCTTCTTCTGCAGACTCAAATCAGCTATCACAAGATATATTTGGTCAGGCAAGCGCCCTCGCCTATCATACCAATTACTGAGCAGACCTAAACAAGAGGGAGGTCTGAGTCTGCCTAACTTCCTGCTCTACAACCATGCCTCC
The DNA here is from genome assembly GCF_032444005.1 of Ranitomeya imitator. Taxonomy (NCBI): domain Eukaryota; kingdom Metazoa; phylum Chordata; class Amphibia; order Anura; family Dendrobatidae; genus Ranitomeya; species Ranitomeya imitator. The sequence goes on along the minus strand of NC_091284.1, from coordinate 725,082,313 downwards.
ATCGGAACCTGCCTACTAGATTTATATCATAATAAATTTTAAAAAAAGTGGGTGGACTTGGAGACGAAGATTTCAGGGGTCAATCCCAGAGTTAACATCTGGCGGGGGGGGGGGGGGGGGGGTTGGGGGGTGCGGGGGTTCAGGGGGTGAGCCTTCCCTTTCTTACTAGAAATCTGATTCTTTTTGTCAACCGCAATTATCTAAAGCTTAATTTGTCATTGTAACAACCCTGCCGGCATCACTGCATGGCCTTCCATTCCCCACCTGCCTGTTACATCTACTCACTCACCCAGTGCCATGCTGTGAGATCTGTCTGCTGCTGGTTCCATGCCATGTGCTTCATGGCGGCCTGCTCTGTGTACACTTCCTGGCTGTGTGCATAGGGGGCGGCGCCAGCCACTCCGGATTCTTATTGAGACTGTGCGCACCTCCCTAAGGTGCTTCTGGCCAATAGCCTTGAGGCCTCTGATACTTAAGGCATCCTCACCCATTGGAGGATGCCTGAGCAAACTATTCCCCTCAGTTTGCATTTGCTACTGAGCTGCCAAGTCGTGTGTTTCCTGTCTCTGAGGGCTGCACTATTGCAGGCCTTCATCTGTGTTCTGTTTGTGTATCCGTGTCCGTTCCTGTCTGTACTCTGGTCTATGTCCGTCCCTGCTCCTTCTTTGTCATTAGTCATTTCCCACTCTGCTGTGTGTACCTCTGCCTTATCTTTCTGCTCTGTTCGCCACTGTCTGTGGCTCTTCTTCTCTCTGCTCAGTTCTACCACAACCTGTGGTTCTGTGTCTCTCAGCTTTTCTCTCAGCTCTGCTCTCTGACCTTGCTCCGCACTCTGTGGCTTTGCTCTGCGGCTCCGCTCCTTGCAGTTCCACCTGGCACCGCTGCTTGCGGTTCTACGTCTTTAGCTCTTGGCGTTACATCCTGCGGTTCCGCTCTTGGCTCCGCCTCCAGCGTCTCCGCTCTTGGCTCCGCCTCCAGCATATCCGCTCTTGGCTCCGCCTCCAGCGTCTCCGCTCTTGGCTCCGCCTCCAGCATCTCCGCTCTTGGCTCCGCCTCCAGCGTCTCCGCTCTTGGCTCCGCCTCCAGCATATCCGCTCTTGGCTCCGCCTCCAGCCTCTCCGCTCTTGGCTCCGCCTCCAGCCTCTCCGCTCTTGGCTCCGCCTCCAGCATCTCCGCTCTTGGCTCCGCTTCCAGCGTCTCCGCTCTTGGCTCTGCCTCCAGTGTCTCTGCTCTTGGCTCCGCCTCCTGCGGCTCCGCTCTTGGCTCCGCCTCCAGCATCTCCGCTCTTGGCTCCGCTTCCAGCGTCTCCGCTCTTGGCTCTGCCTCCAGTGTCTCTGCTCTTGGCTCCGCCTCCTGCGGCTCCGTCCTTGGCTCTGCCTTCTCCTTCTCTACTCTGCCTTCTCCTTCTCTACTCTGCCTTCTCCTTCTCTCCACATAGCTCTGCCTTCTCCTTCTCTTCTCTTAGCTCCGCCTTCTACTCGTACTCAGCCTCCTGCGATTCAGCTTTGCTTCCACTCTTGCTCTATCTTTATTCTGCAACTTTCCATACAGGTCTCTACCTGTTGCTTTATATTCTCCAGTCTGAACAGGTTCTTACCTGTTTCCACACATCCATCTGAATCCCAGTTCCTACCAGAGTATCAGTCCTGTCTGCCAGTGCCAGCCGTGCCGGCCTGTCTGCCTGAGTGCCAGCCGCGCCCGTCTGCCTGCCTGTATCTCCGTCAAGCCAGTCCGCCCGTCAGGGCCTCTGCCATACCCGTCTGTCAGCCAGTGTCACAGCCGTGCCTGCCTGCCCGTGTCTTGTCCCCGGTGGGATCAGCATCCACAGTCCGACTCCACCCTGGAGTGGTACCTGGTAGCTTCCTATTGCACAAGTCTGACCTCACCATCAGAGGCTCCAGCGAACACCTAGGAAGCTACTTAGTTACGCCCCTTCCAGAGAAGTTCGGTCTGTGGTCCAGTGGGGCCACACCCCCAGGCGCCCGCGCCAACCATTCTCGGTGCGAGCGTTACAGTCATCTATACCAGGTCCCTTGACCCCGATCTCTGACAATTTGGATTTCCCTGCGGGCCTGTATAAAATCATATTCCTTCATAAGCATAGGGGTAGCCATCCAATAGTTTATGATTATATTACCCCTTCATCTGTAAAGCCTTTGCACTCCCTCTTTGAGGGATGAGAAACCCCGCCTGGGGTATGGCTACTTTATGAACAAATCAAAAGCTATGTTCTCAGGGTATCCAAACGGGTCGACCTATTCCGCCCGCTTACTTCTTTCGAGTCGGCGTGTCTGGGTGAGGGCCCTCCATCACACACAGTATCACTCCTGTATAAAATGTTCCAGAGGCACCAGATATCTACATTTAGATCCTCCTGCTTTCTTTCAGAAATGGGAAATCGACTTGAATAAGTCGTTAATACCAGATGACAGGAATAGGAGTCTTCTCTGTACACTTAGATCCTCACTGTGTGCGGACTACCAAGAGAGAGGTTATAGACTTTAGGCTCGGTGGTATAGATGCCCAGACAGCATCCATTCTATGTTTCCAAATACCCCAGACACGTGCTGGAGATGTTGGAGGGAGAAGGGATCGTACATACACATTTGGTGGTCTTGCCCATGCATTAGAGGTTTCTGGGAGGATGTTTTTAACCTTCACAATAAGCTATCTATGCACAAAGCTCGACCCACAATAGAGGTGGCTCTGCTATCTATCTGTGAGCTTTCCATAGCTAAATTTAAGTAAGGACTCCTCAGACATTTCTTGACAGCTGCACGTAACTTAATACCTCGCTACTGGAAGCAGACGAATACCCCTTCAAGATCCGAGCTTGTGGTGGAGCTGAACCACCTTCTTTAGATTGGAGCAACTGGTTGGTCCTGACACCGGGACCTTGGACAAGGTCCTAAACATATGGGCCCCTTGGATAATGTTTAGGGAAACCGCGGGTCTGACTGCATGGCTCAGTGGAGTCTCTGACTCAAATCATTAATTTTTTCAGATTGGACCCCTTGGGTTGTGAATTAATAAGCACTAATATTGATTCCAGGCTGAGTTGGATGGGACAGCGGAGACCGGTTCTCCCCCCACCCTTCCCCTCTTGTCTCTTCTTTTCTATCTGTCCCTCCCCACTTTCTTCTCTTTGTCTGTTAATTGTTGTATGGGCTATAAAGGTGTTATGGCTATGATTAGGAATTAATTTGGATAATTTACTCCGGTGATATATCTGAGCCTAGCTGTTAAACTGAGTTCCGGAGATGTAGATCCACACTGTGACTATGACTATAGGCATATTCCGCCACCATTGGTTACAGCAAGAAGATAACGGAGTCATGGTGTGGGATTATAGAATATTGTTTATTATATTTTCTCTTGGTTACAGTGTTAATAACTCAAATGTCATTTCAAGTTGTATCATTTTGCTATTATCTTACTTCAATGGTTTTTGTAAAGGTGACTTCATTCAATAAACTTGATTTACACAAAAATGTATTAAAAATTAAATATCCCTTACTAAGGATCAGGAAGGCAACAATAAGAATAAAAAAAAATACATAAATAACACCTAGAATTTGTAAAATAGGAAGTCAATTACCGGTATAAATAATATGGTGTTATGCTAGTAATTGTATAAATCCATACATAATGTGATATACACACGAGGTCAAAATTATTGTTACCCCTCGTTTAATGACAGAAAAACCCACAATGGTCACAGAAATAGCTTAAATATGGCAAAACCAATAATAAATAAAAAATCTATTAAAATGAACAAATGAAATTCAGACATTGCTTTTCAACCATGCTTTCACAGAATTAAAAAAAAAAAAAAACTCATGAAATGATGGCACCCCTGAAAATAATGTGACAAAAGGGACATGTTAAATCAAGGTGTGTCCACTAATTAGCATCACAGGTGTCTACAATCTTGGAATCAGTGAGTGGCCTGTATATAGGGCTACAGATACTCACTGTGCTGTTTGGTGACATGGTGTGTATCACACTCAACATGGACCAGAGGAAGCGAAGGAAAGTTGTCTTAGGAGATTAGAAAAAGAATTATAGACAAACATGTTAAAGGTAAAAGTTTTAAGACCATCTACAAGCAGCCCGATGTTCCTGTGACTACAGTTGCACATATTATTCAGAAATGTAAGATCCATGGGACTGTAGTCAAAATGATTTCCAAAACTTTAAACATCCCAAGGAGCACTGTGCAAGCAATCATATTGAAATGGAAGGAGTATCATACCACTGCAAATCTACCAAGACCCGGCCGTCCCTCTAAACTTTCATCTCAAACAAGGAGAAGACTGATCAGTAGTGTTGAGCATTCCGATACCGCAAGTATCGGGTATCGGCCGATACTTGCGGTATCGGAATTCCGATACCGAGATCCGATACTTTTGTGGTATCGGGTATCGGTATCGGATACATAGAGATGTGTAAAATAAAGAATTAAAATAAAAAATATTGATATATTTACCTCTCCGGCGGCCCCTGGACTCAGCGCGGGTAACCGGCAGGCTTCGTTGTTCAAAATCAGCGCTTTTAGGACCTGAGAATCACGTCCCGGCTTCTGATTGGTCGCGGGCCGCCCATGTGACCGCCACGCGACCAATCACAAGCCGCGACGTCACCGCAAGCTATTAACGCGCTCATTTTTGAAAAATGAGCGCGTTAATGACTTTCAAAGACGTAGCGGCTTGTGATTGGTCGCGGCCACGCGACCAATCACAAGCCGCGACGTCACCGCAAGCTATTAACGCGCTCATTTTTAAAAATGAGCGCGTTAATGGCTTTCAAAGACGTAGCGACTTGTGATTGGTCGCGTGGCCGCGACCAATCACAAGCCGCGACGTCACCGCAAGCTATTAATGCGCTCATTTTTAAAAATGAGCGCGTTAATGGCTTTCAAAGACGTAGCGGCTTGTGATTGGTCGCGGCCACGCGACCAATCACAAGCCGCGACGTCACCGCAAGCTATTAACGCGCTCATTTTTAAAAATGAGCGCGTTAATGGCTTTCAAAGACGTAGCGGCTTGTGATTGGTCGCGTGGCCGCGACCAATCACAAGCTGCGACGTCACCGCAAGCTATTAACGCGCTCATTTTTAAAAATGAGCGCGTTAATGGCTTTCAAAGACGTAGCGGCTTGTGATTTGTCGCGGCCACGCGACCAATCACAAGCCGCTACGTCTTTGAAAGTCATTAACGCGCTCATTTTTAAAAATGAGCGCGTTAATAGCTTGCGGTGTCGTCGCGGCTTGTGATTGGTCGCGTGGCGGTCACATGGGCGGCCCGCGACCAATCAGAAGCCGGGACGTGATTCTCAGGTCCTAAAAGCGCTGATTTTGAACAAAGAAGCCTGCCGGTTACCCGCGCTGAGTTCAGGGGCCGCCGGAGAGGTAAATATATCAATATTTTTTATTTTAATTCTTTATTTTACACATCCCTATGGATCTCAGGGCCTGAAGGAGAGTTTCCTCTCCTTCAGACCCTGGGAACCATGAGAATACCTTCCGATACTTGATGTCCCATTGACTTGTATTGGTATCGGATATCGGTATCGGCGATATCCGATATTTTTCGGGTATCGGCCGATACTATCCGATACCGATACTTTCAAGCATCGGACGGTATCGCTCAACACTACTGATCAGAGATGCAGCCAAGAGGCCAGTAATCACTCTGGATGAACTGCAGAGATCTACAGCTACGGTGGGACAGTTGGTCCATAGGAGAACAATCAGTTGTACACTGCACAAAACTGGCCTTTATGGAAGAGTGGCAAGAAGAAAGCCATTTCTCAAAGATATCCATAAAAAGTATCATTTATAGTTTGCAACAAGCCACCTGGGAGACACACCAAACATGTGAAAAAAGGTGCTCTGGTCAGATGAAACCAAAATCGAATTTGTTGGCAACAATGCTAAATGATATGTTTGGCGTAAAGGCAACACAGCTTATCACCCTGAACACACCATCCCCACTGTGAAACATGATGGTAGCAAGAACCAAAAAGAACAAGGATCCCTAAAATATAACTTTTATTCCATAAAGTTAAAAACAATTATTCCAAATTTTAAAACATTAATACACATAGGTTACCATAGGGAAGGTAAGCAATTTATATGTAGACTATCAGACCCATGATGGTGGCAGCATCATTGTTTGGGCCTGCTTTTCTTCAGCAGGGACAGGGAAGATGGTTAAAATTGATGGGAAGATGGACGGAGCCAAATACAGGACTATTCTTGAAGAAAACCTGTTTGAGTCTGCAAAAGACCTGAGACTGGGACGGAGATTTGTCTTCCAACAAGACAATGATCCCAAACATAAAGCAAAATCTACAATGGAATGGTTCACAAATAAACGTATCCCGGTGTTAGAATGGCCAAGTCAAAGTCCAGACCTCAATCCAATCGAGAATCTGTGGAAAGAGCTGAAAACTGCTGTTCGCAAATGATCTCCATCAAACCTCACTGAACTTGAGCTGTTTGTCAAAGAAGAATGGGCAAGAATTTCGGTCTCTCGATGAACAAAACTGATAGCGACATACCCCAAGCCACTTGCAGCTGTAATCGTAGCAAAAGGTGGCGCAACAAAGTATTAAGTTAAAGGGGCCGAATAATATTGCTCGCCCCACTTTTCAGTTTTTGATTTTCCACAAAAATTTAAAATAGCCAATAAATTTAGTTCAACTTCACAATTGTGTTCCACTTGTTGATTCTTCACCAAAAATTCACATTTGGTATCTTTGTTTGAAGCATGATATGTGGGAAAAGGTTTAAAAGTTCCAGGGGGGCGAATACTTTTGCAAGGCACTATATCACTAGTAACAAAGTGCAAACGTGCCAAAAGTAAAGTGTCAATGCAGATTCAATGGAACATAGTGGAGGCCATATTTACTGCACTGTAAGAAGGGGCTGTGGACCCCTTGCTGTATGGCATCCACCCCGATGCGCGTTTCAGCCATGGCCTGGGGATGAAGACTCCCATACATATTAAAGATCAGTCGTTTGAATGATTGTTTGGCCATCAGTTATCTCTCCTGTCTTCCCAATAAACATGAGCAGCCAACTCAGCCAAGTGTTCCTGTCTCTCTATGAGAGAGCTTCTGCTGGACTCCTCTAGCAGCAGCTTTTCTCCCAGAGAACAAAAGGGTCAGTGGTTGGAATTCCATCATGCCGATCCTTCTCTTCCCCTACATTGTCTGTCTGGGGAGAGTCAGGATTCTCCAAAACACTTCAGAGTGTTGGCTAATCCCGTCGATATCTTCAAGGTTGGCTGACAATAGTGTAATGTGCATAAAGGACTTTAAAAAAAATAGGGAGAAATTTATAAAACTGTCGAAAAATTGTAATTGTTGATCATGGCAAAAAATGACAGCTTTCATTTTGAATTATGCTCTTGAAAAAAGAAAGCTGTGCTGTGATTGGTTGCTATTAGTGTTGATCGAGCACTGAAATGCTCGAGTGCTCGGTAGTCGAATTGAGCATGTCAGACGCTCGAATATGTTTGACTCCAGTAGCCAGCATAATGGAAGAGATTGATAAACTGTCTCTCCTTCTCCCTCTCCTTCTCTCTCTCTCTCGAGGATCTGAGCATTCGAGCACCACAAGATACTTGGCACTGCTCACTATTCGATCGAGTATTGAGCAGTGCCCAGCACGCTTGCCCATCACTAGTTTGTATAGGCAACAAAGATATTTTTTTCTTGTCGCCACTCTCTATACACTGAGCGGTGACAGAAACCGAGTCGGCAACACTCTTATGACTGGAAGCCGAACGTTGCTGGAGGTAGTAAAGATAATTTCCTCCTGGCAGAGAGGCTCTCAGTGCCGGTGAAGTAGGGTGTCAGAATGCTGTTAACCTGCAGATTAACCCCATATCTGTAGGTTATGACAGCTTCCATTTAAACCGCAAAAAACCCTCCACAGCTATATTGTTAAATGATGCAATCCCAGTGCCATTTAGTTCACCATCAATACCCGCCATTTGTCTTACTAAACACATCTTCCATCCCCATCTGTCTGCTAACATAAATTTTATTATAAGAAATCCCCTAAGTCTTTGAGACATTCCAAATGGAGATCATTTCAAAGCAGTTCAAAAGGCAATGACAGCCTCCGAATATTTCCAGCAGACTGCAAAGTGTATACATAATATAAAATAGTGTGAAATCTGATTATACATCCAGAGAGATGAAGGAATGTGGTCATAAAGGATCTTAAAATCTTTCATTCTAGTAGTGTCTGTGAAGTGCCTCAGCTGTGGGACATTTGTTATCTTCTAAGCTTTGACAATTTTGCCTTCCATCAAGATTCAAAGCCTTTATTAATGAATGGATTTAATAGAGATGAGCAGGAAGATATTATTTCATCAATCCTATAACATCCTAGTTATCATCTATGAGACAGCATAATATAGATGTCATACAATAAGTTGGACATGTTGCTATTAGTTTGCCACAGAAACTATAAAACAATGGTAAAAAAAGGAAGAAGCTATACACAAAAATGAGGCGCACGTCCAAAAACCAATGAAATACTGTACTAAAAAAAAATACTAAATTATCATCATGGCACATGATATTCCAAAACATTAAAAACACTTAAAACCATGTGAAGAAAGCATGTGGTCTGTATATTAATAACATAACAGACCAACGAGCAGGTAGCTGATGCCTACTGGCTTCCAGTTGTCGATGCACAGGGATACGTGAGGGGCACTTTCACGAGTGTCTTTACTTTACAATTACCCACCTTGTGGATATTATATGTTTCCCATATTGAAGATTTCTGTAAGGCTTGGTTCACATTGCGTTTTCTCCAAGGTTCAGTGGCTCCATTGGCATTTATGTATGAATCCACTGCAAAATGGGCGTATGTGCCAACGGGCCATTGACTATTAAAAAAAGCTGGCAGAGTCAGTGTGCTTTTTACTTCTCTTCTTTTTTTTATTAATTTTAGAATTTCTTACTAATCTAAGGAAACATATATTGAATCAGAAATGTTTTACATATTAATCCGTTATGCCTCTAACGTCTCCCTACATTAAACCTAGAGTCTTACTCTATTTTTTTTTATAAACTGTGATGATCTTCGACACATGATGTGTCTATTTGGCGCCAATATTGGTGTACCTGCCTTGTGTTGCAAGCTATGGCTTTCTGTCCTGATGAAGAAGTCTGTAGAACATCGAAACGCGTCGGCTAAATAAAGAAACCGCCATTACCTCTTGTCTGGACCTGGATCTTTTAGGCAACCTGTGAAGCTCTAGTGACCTTCATGCCCAAGAGAGATAAAGCAGTGCTTGAAAATAAAGGTGGCCACACAAAACATTGACACTTTGGGTGCAATTTGGCAATTTTCACTTAGGGGTGTACTCACTTTTATTGCCAGCTGTTTAGACATTAATGTCTGTATGTTGAGTTATTTAGAGGGCACACCACATTGTATCAAAGTGTCAGATCTTCAGTGTTGTCTCATGAAAAGATATAACAAAAGTCTAAAGGGTAACGTTTCTCCTTTTGGAGAGTGGCATACCAGCTCCGGCATGCCAAGGTAAGGAGGCTTATTTGCCATGCAATGCTGGTCTGGGAAATTTAATATGCAAATTGCCTTTTCAGAGGCAGTAGTCCATGGCTCCGTGAGAAGCCTCTTACCTGTTGGTTGGCTTCTCCATAGCCAAACTGCCACAATATCATGAGTCCAGACCTATTACTCAGCAGAGGCACCGGGGATGCCGACAGGTAGAAGATGGCTTGCAGGGCTCCCGGTTGGTGGCCACAGACTACCAATAAAGCCAATGGATCAGGGTCCAGTGATCTGATTCACTCATATCTATTGACCAGTATTCTATAATTTGACTTTGTGGAAGTTTTACATTTCCAGTGTGTAAGGAGCCATAAAGGGGCATCCCTACAAGCCCATGGAGCCTAAATGTTCCACCCTGTGCCACCAATTTATTGAGATATTTTCCCTTGGAAATATCCTTCTAGGTGAGATATTTGATAACCATCATATTGGACCTGTTGCACGTTCGGTTGGTTAATTACATTATATGGAATCTTCCAAAAATTGCACAGTGTGTGGCCAACATCAACAAATGAAATCCCATCTGTTCTCTCCTCCGACACCACACTTTACGCATTGCAAACCAAGCAATAATGCTAAGCAGAAGTGGATCCGATACATTTTCAACCCGATGGGACAGATTTATTGCTATGACCTGTCATGATCTGTCAGATTAGAATGTGGAGACAGAGCCTTGCATACAAAGTACTCAGCTCCATCTGCACAATTCTCTGCGATTTGCTAGAACTCTGGCCTCGTATCTTTATTTTCCTTCAGACCAGGAAAAAAAAAAAAAACAGCAGTTCAGTTTTTCTGTTCAGTCATGGTTGATAGGGTTAATAAGAGATGTTGAATGTTCCTGAGCTCTTAAGGCTTCCAGAAACCCTGCAAATTTCCCCCCATGCACAAACAGCAGCCAATCAGCTGCCAGTTCCAACCCACCTCCACCAATCAGAGGGCTTTACACAGGAAAACAGTTAATTCTGCCGTCGCTCCATTGGTAGGCACATGGTGGTTCTCAGTGCTGATTGGCCAAGGACAAGCCTGGCACAGGTGTTGCTGGGAGATGTTGGGAGGCAGAGCGATGTTTCTAGTCAGACATGAAAAGCAAGTTAGAAAAAAAACCAACAAACTTCTTCATTGTTTGATGTCCAGCCCTTATTCTCATGTACGGCACACAAATCCTCCCTGCGACACGGATACTGCAGTGCGACCCTCGTGCTACAGTGTGCCCATACTTCTCATACCTTCATATAATGCCAGCACGCGGGTACTCTGCCACCCAGCAAGTACCCAGACTCCTATCCTTCATGTGGGTACTACAGTAAATATGTACATGGAAAATATATATATATATATATATATATATATATATATATATATATATATGCATATATATATATATATATATATATACACTATGCGGAAAATGAGTATTTGATACACTGTTGATTTTGCAAATTTCCCCACCTAAAAGAATGTAGAGGTCTGTAATTTTTATCATAGGCACACTTCAACTGTGAGAGGCAGAATCTTAAAAAAAATCAGAAGATCACATTGTATGATTTATACATAATTAAATAGCATTTTATTGCATGAAATAAGTATGTGATCACCTACCAACCAGCAAGAATTTTGGCTCTCACAGACCTGTTGTGTTTTCTTTAGGAAGCCTCCTACTCTGCACTCATTACCTGTATTAATGGCACCTGTTTGAGCTCGTTTCCTGTATTAAAGATACCTGTCCACACAGTCAATCACACTCCAACCTCTCCACCATAGCCAAGACCAAAGAGCTGTCTAAGGACACCAGGGACAAAATTGTAGACCTACACAAGTCTAGGATGGGCTACAGGACAATAAGTAAGCAGCTTGGTGAAAAGGCAACAACCGTGGACACAATTGTAAGAAAATGGAAGAAACACAAGATGACTGTCAATCTTCCTCAGTCTGTGGCTCCATGCAAGATCTCTCCTCGTGGGGTAAGGATGATTCTGAGAAAGGTCAGGAATCAGCTCAGAACTATACAGGAGGACCTGGTCAATGGCCTAAATAGAGCTTGGACTACAGTCTCAAACATTACCGATAGCAACACAATACTAACTAAAATTAAAATCCTGCAGGGCACGCAAGGTCCCCCTCCTCACATCAGCACACATCCAGGCCCGTTTGAAGTTTGCAAATGTCCATATGAATGATCCAGAGCAGTTATGGGAGAAGGTCATGTGGTCAGATGAGACCAAAATAGAACTTTTTGGAATCAACTCCACTCACCATGTTTGGAGGGAGAAGGATGAGTACAACCCCAAGAGCACCATCCCAACCGTGAAGCATGGTGGGGGAAACATCAAACTCTGGGGGTGCTTTTCTGCAAAGACGACATGACAACTGCACCGTATTGAAGGGAGGCTGGATTGGGTCATGTATTGCAATCAGTAAGAGCATTGAAGATGGGTCGCGGCTGGGTCTTCCAGCATGACAATGACCAGAAACACACAGCCAGGGCAACTAAGGAGTGGCTCCGTAAGAAGCAATTCAAGGTCCTGGAGTGGCCTAGGCAGACTCCAGACCTGAACCCAATAGAAAATCTTTGAAGGGAGCTGAAACTCAATGTTTCAATACTGCATATTATACATACAAACTATAGAATTCTTGAGTGGTGTCAGAATTCCGCTGTGATGTCATGATTAGGATTAACTAAAGATTTTGCACATATCAGACCATTGCGGTGGGGTGGGTATGATAATATACAGTGCTCTATTGCTCCTATACACACACGCTGCCTGTTCTTTTTAGACAGCGCAGATTTAATGCCCTAGACACACATCTCCTGGCATGCTCTCAGCTGCTGCAGCACCTCTTCTCCTGGCATGCTCTCAGCTGCTGCGACACCTCTTCTCCTGACATGCTCTCAGCTGCTGCATGCTGCTTCTCCTTTTACCAGTATTGCACAGTCTGTCCCACGACCGAGCTGTATATTCCTGCCCGTCTCACCCCATGTTACTGCAGTGCTGAATTCTGCCCTACAACACCCTCTCCTATCCAGTAATATTGGAGTGCTGTCCTGACTGGGGTGTGAGCAATAATTCTTAGTATGGCGCTGGTCTCCTAAGCCATAGTGCTGACTGAGGCACTCAACTTCTCCAGGAAGAGGAGGATATAAAGATCGGTGTTCCTCTAATTTTGTTATTAGTGCAGCTGCTGGGACTGCAAAAACCAGAGCAGCAAATCATCCCCAACCATCTGCAGAGCATTCCCCTGCGGATCCACATGTAGCACACTGATGTGGACATGTGAGAAGCAGAACATTGCTATCACTGAGTGTGGGAAAGATTACAGACATGGCAGTGCATGGACATCTACCAGACATGGAGCATAACTGCAGAAATGCTGACATGGTCTCAGTATGATTGACGTCTGCCGTCTTCATTATGGATTTATGATTTTCTCTCTGTTTTTCACACTATTATTTGGGACCAGAGAACAGGCCAATCTCACCCTGTGCCCAACAAGCAGCATTATACCACCACCTTAGTACTATTGAGTGCTGCGGAGTGTACACACTCACTAGGGGGGTTTGTATCGTTTTTTGTTTGTACATTTTTGCCCAGCGGCATTAGGCTATGTGCACACGTTGCAGATTATTTGCGGTTTTTTAGCGTTTTTGCGCTATAAAAACGCTATAAAACCGCAAATAATCTGCATACATTAAGCATCCTATCATTTTTAATGAAATCCGCAACTTCTGTGCACATGATGTGCGTTTTTCCGCATGAAAAACGCATTGCGGAAAAATAATGAACCTGCTCATTAATTTTGTGTTTTTTTCGCGGTTTTCCCACTGTCTAATGCATTGGGAAATGTCTGGAAAAAAACGCACAAAAAACGCGCAAAAACCGCATCAAAACCGTGCAAAAAACGCGCAAAAAAACGCATGCGGATTTCATGCGGAAATCTGGCAGAAATGTCCGGATTTTCACAGGAATTTTCTGCATGAATTCCTGAACGTGTGCACATAGCCTTACTTCAACATACGATTTTTTGATGTGCGGTCCATGTCTTTTTCCAGAGCATTGGTAGGGGTGTTTTTCTCCCCTTAAGCACAACTATGATAAGAAAAAAACATTCACGGGGAGGCCAGATAAAGGTTGGGATGATAGGTAAACAAGCAATGAGCCTATATTTCCAGGAATGATCCCAATTTTGACTTTAAATCTTACTTTCCCATAGCTATGGCGATCTGTCAAACGTATGGCATATTACACTTTTCTGCTGCAAAATTAGAAATTATGTCACTACTTATCCATCTTAAAGAGGTATTCCCATCTCCAACATCCTATCCAAATATCTAGTAGGTGTAATAATAATAATATTAGCAAATATCTCCAATTAGAAATGTAGTATAGTTTTTCAGATTCGCTTTGTCTCTTTCCTCATGTGCAGGCATTGCAAGACCTTAGGTATCCATGGTTATGACCACTGATAGTGACAATTAATTAGCTAGTTGCTAGTGGTCGTAACCATGGATACCTAGGGTCCTGCAATGTCCTGCACATGAGGGAAGATACATAGCGAATCAGAAGAACTATACTACATTTCTAATTGGAGGTATTTGCCAATATTCTGATTATTATTACATCTACTACATATTGGGATAAGATCTTAGAGATAGCAATACCCCTTTGAGCATCAGAGACACCAAAGTCGATTTCAGGAAGGGGAGGCAGGTCTTCGTCTCTCTGCTCCTACTCTCTTGTTCGGCAAGCTGCGTAAAGACATAATAGTAAGGCAGATTTTGCATTGCATCCTTGTAAGGGAAAGAAGTTCCAACATCTATAATGCTGTCAGAATGCCAATGAACCAAGTCAAACCGATTGGATGGCAATTTATAGAGCATGAAAATTAGAACAGTTCCTGGAAATATTGGATTTATATGTGCATCAAAAGAAGATTTGTGGGACAAGTGCAGCAAGACCATACTTTTCTACAAATTTTCAATGAAAGGACCAGTACTATTGCTTTAAATATGTAATATGGCGCTCTTGTCTTGAATTTTCTGTTTAGTTTTTTAAATTCAATTTTTGGCATATTTGCCCTTTGTATTAAAACTACTCTTGCTAGTCAGGGGGCATGATCCTCAGCGCTTCTCTGTGGGCATCTTCTTAAGGATCATGCCCCCTTAGCTCACAAGAGTAGATTTACATGCAGGGTGCCAAAAAGAATGAGGGGGGCATATCTCTGGAACAGAGTGGCATAGGAACAACAAAAACAGATTCAGGAGAACATCGTTATTTAGGCCAAGCAAAAAATTCCGAGCTTATGGCAAGTAACAATTCTTCAACTAAAATGCAAGTGATAAATGCTCCGAAATTAACTGCTATGGTGATCGGTGAGGGAGCCATGGATGTTAATGCTTTGAGCCCAGCTTTCTCTCAGCACTCTCCTGCCTCAGTATCAGAGGCAACCAGATCGCATCACCTGAAGACCTGAATGCAAGATAAAGGGAAATGAAACGCTCTGACTCTTCTTCATAGAGCAAAAGCGGCGGGTCAGACCTATAATGGATGATTTGTGACTTAGGGAGAAAGTTTTGCCTAGAAGAATATTTTTATCTATGTAATTACTCAAACTAAAGGTCATAAAGAAAGCATACAGTTGTGCTCAAAAGTTTACACCCCAGCAGAATTTATTTTTGCTTTCTTGGCCTTTTTTCAGATAATATGAATAATAACACCAAAACTTTTCCTCCACTCATGGTTAGTGGTTGGGTGAAGCCATTTATTGTCAGACTACTGTGTTTTCTCTTTTTAAATCATGACGACAACCCAAAACATCCAAATGAGCCTGATCAATAGTTCACATACCTTTGTGATTTCGACCTGATAACATGCACAAAAGTTGACACAAATGGGTTTGAATGGCTTCTAAAGGTAACATCCTCACCTGTGACCTGTTTGCTTGTAATCAGTGTGCGTGCATATTACCTGAGTGAGTTTCTGGGATCCAGACAGATTCTTGCATCTTTCATCCAGCCACTGACATTTCTGGATTGTGAGTCATGGGGAAAGCAAAAGAATTGTCAACGATCTAGGGGAAAATGTAGTTGAACTGTATAAAACAGAAAAGGGATACAAAAAGATATCCAAGGAATTGATAATGCCAGTCAGCAGCGTTCAAACTGTGATTAACAAATGGAAAATCACAGGCTCTGTAAAAACAAAACCACGGTC
This sequence comes from Ranitomeya imitator, assembly GCF_032444005.1. Classification (NCBI taxonomy): domain Eukaryota; kingdom Metazoa; phylum Chordata; class Amphibia; order Anura; family Dendrobatidae; genus Ranitomeya; species Ranitomeya imitator. The sequence continues at coordinate 725,066,500 of NC_091284.1, read as the reverse complement.
AGGTAGACCAACAAAAATGTCATCCACAACTGCCAGGAAAATTGTTCGGGATGCAAAGAAAAACCCCAAAATAACATCAGCTGAAATACAGGACTCTCTGAAAACTAGCGGTGTGCCTGTTTCAAGATGCACAATAAGGAGGCACTTGAAGAAAAATGGACTGCATGGTCGAGTCGCCAGAAGTAAGCCACAAAGTAAAATGCCACAAAGTATCTCGCCTACAATACGCAAAACAGCACAGAGACAAGCCTTAAAACTCCTGGAACAAGGTAATTTAGAGTGATGAGACCAAAATTGAACTTTTTGGCCACAACAATAAACATTACATTTGGTGAGAGGTCAACAAGGCCTATGATGAAAGGAACACCATTCCTACTGTAAAGCACGGAGGTGGATCGCTGATGTGTTGGGGATGTGTGAGCTACAAAGGCACAGGAAACTTGGTCAAAGTTGAAGGAAAGATGAATGCAGCACATTATCAGCAAATACTTGACGCAAATTTGCACTCTTCTGCCCGGACGCTGCGCATGGGACGTACTTGGACGCAGTGTCGGACTGGGGTGACAAGGGCCCACCAGTAACATTGACTTTGGGGGGGCCCATTTTTCACCTGCATGCAAATATTATACTACCTTCATTCACAAATTTACCTATATCTCTATATAATAATAAACTGGGTAGCGTGGTTAATAAATGATGAGATGCCGCTTTTTTCTGTACAAAGTGAATCAAGTGAATTATGCCAAGTACTGCCCTGTTGTGAATTCTGTGGCACAGCTCCCTCCAGTGGTCACAAGTGGTACTTCGGCTGATTCTCTCTGGGAGCTTCCATTTGTGGAGGAAAGTGGTACTGCGGCTTCTGAGTTTCCTCCCTCAGGTGATCTGGTGAGGTCGTTAGGTGCTTCTCTACTTAACTCCACCTAATGCTTTGATCCATGCTTCCTGTCAATGTTCCAGTGTTGGACTTGTTTTTCCCTGGATCATTCCTGTGGCCTGCTGCTCTGCATAGCTAAGTTCTTCTTTGCTATTTGTTTGCTATTTTTTCTGTCCAGCTTGTCTAATTTGTTGCTGGAAGCTCTGGGACGCAAAGGGTGTACCTCCGTGCCGTTAGTTCGGTACGGAGGGTCTTTTTGCCCCCTTAGCGTGGTTTTCTTTAAGGTTTTGTGTAGACCGCAAAGTTATCTTTCCTATCCTCGCTCTGTTAAGAAAGTCGGGCCTCACTTTGCTGAATCTATTTCATCCCTACGTTTGTCTTTTCATCTTAACTCACAGTCATTATATGTGGGGGGCTGCCTTTTCCTTTGGGGTATTTCTCTGAGGCAAGGTAGGCTCATTTTCTATCTTCAGGCTAGTTAGTTTCTCAGGCTGTGCCGAGTTGCATAGGTAGAGTTAGACGCAATCCACGGCTGCCTCTAGTGTTGTTTGGAGAGGATTAGGGATTGCGGTCTGCAGAGTTCCCACGTCTCAGAGCTCGTTCTATTATTTTGGGTTATTGTCAGATCACTGTATGTGCTCTGACCGCTATGTCCATTGTGGTACTGAATTGCCTATCACAACAGTACAGGAAGCCCAAAGTGCTAATGATTCTCAATAGAGGGAAAAAAGAAGTTCTGAGACCATATTTTTTTCTTTGCACTGTGTTTTGCCTTTTTTTTCCCCTAGACATTTGGGTGGTTCAGGACACAGGTGTAACAATGGACATTAAAGGTCTGTCTTCATGTGTGGATCAGCTCACGGCAAGAGTTCAAAATATTCAAGATTTTGTGGTTCAGAATTCTTTGTTAGAACCGAGAATTCCTATTCCAGATTTGTTTTTTGGAGATAGAACTAAATTTCTGAGTTTCAAAAATAATTGTAAACTATTTCTGGCTTTGAAACCTCGCTCCTCTGGTGACCCAGTTCAACAGGTTAGGATCGTCATTTCTTTTTTGCGTGGCGACCCTCAGGACTGGGCATTTTCTCTTGCGTCAGGAGATCCTGCATTAAGTAATATTGATGCGTTTTTCCTGGCGCTTGGATTGCTGTACGATGAGCCTAATTCAGTGGATCAGGCAGAAAAAATTTGCTGGCTCTTTGTCAGGCTCAGGATGAGATAGAGGTATATTGTCAGAAATTTAGAAAGTGGTCCGTTCTCACGCAATGGAATGAATCTGCGCTGGCAGCTATATTCAGAAAGGGTCTCTCTGAAGCCCTTAAGGATGTCATGGTGGGATTTCCTATGCCTGCTGGTTTGAATGAGTCTATGTCTTTGGCCATTCAGATCGGTCGACGCTTGCGTGAGCGTAAATCTGTGCAACATTTGGCGGTATTACCTGAGATTAAACCTAAGTCTATGCAGTGCGATAGGACTATGACCAGAGTTGAACGGCAAGAACACAGACGTCTGAATGGGCTGTGTTTCTACTGTGGTGATTCCACTCATGCTATCTCTGATTGTCCTAAGCGCACTAAGCGGTTCGCTAGGTCTGCCACCATTGGTACAGTACAGTCAAAATTTCTTCTGTCCGTTACCTTGATCTGCTCTTTGTCATCGCATTCTGTCATGGCGTTTGTGGATTCAGGCGCTGCCCTGAATTTGATGGACTTGGAATATGCTAAGCGTTGTGGGTTTTTCTTGGAGCCCTTGCAGTGTCCTATCCATTAAGAGGAATTGATGCTACGCCTTTGGCCAAGAATAAGCCTCAATACTGGACCCAGCTGACCATGTGCATGGCTCCTGCACATCAGGAGGTTATTCGCTTTCTGGTGTTGCATAATCTGCATGATGTGGTCGTGTTGGGGTTGCCATGGCTACAAGCCCATAATCCAGTATTGGATTGGAAATCCATGTCGGTGTCCAGCTGGGGTTGTCAGGGGGTACATGGTGATGTTCCATTTCTGTCAATTTCGTCATCCACCCCTTCTGAGGTTCCAGAGTTCTTGTCTGATTACCGGGATGTATTTGATGAGCCCAAGTCCGATGCCCTACCTCCGCATAGGGATTGTGATTGTGCTATCAATTTGATTCCTGGTAGTAAATTCCCAAAAGGTCGACTGTTTAATTTATCCGTGCCTGAGCACACCGCTATGCGCAGTTATGTGAAGGAATCCCTGGAGAAGGGGCATATTCGCCCGTCATCGTCGCCATTAGGAGCAGGGTTCTTTTTTGTAGCCAAGAAGGATGGTTCGCTGAGACCTTGTATAGATTACCGCCTTCTTAATAAGATTACTGTTAAATTTCAGTACCCCTTGCCATTGTTATCTGATTTGTTTGCTCGGATTAAGGGGGCTAGTTGGTTCACCAAGATAGATCTTCGTGGTGCGTATAATCTGGTGCGAATCAGGCAAGGCGATGAATGGAAAACTGCATTTAATACGCCCGAGGGTCATTTTGAGTATCTAGTGATGCCATTCGGACTTGCCAATGCTCCATCAGTGTTTCAGTCCTTTATGCATGACATCTTCCGAGAGTACCTGGATAAATTCCTGATTGTGTACTTGGATGACATTTTGATCTTCTCGGATGATTGGGAGTCTCATGTGAAGCAGGTCAGAACGGTTTTTCAGGTCCTGCGTCCTAATTCTTTGTTTGTGAAGGGATCAAAGTGTCTCTTTGGTGTGCAGAAGGTTTCATTTTTGGGGTTCATCTTTTCCCCTTCTACTATCGAGATGGATCCTGTTAAGGTCCAAGCCATCCATGATTGGACTCAGCCGACATCTCTGAAAAGTCTGCAAAAGTTCCTGGGCTTTGCTAATTTTTATCGTCGCTTCATCTGCAATTTTTCTAGTATTGCCAAACCATTGACCGATTTGACCAAGAAGGGTGCTGATTTGGTCAATTGGTCTTCTGCTGCTGTGGAAGCTTTTCAAGAGTTGAAGCGTCGTTTTTCTTCTGCCCCTGTGTTGTGTCAACCAGATGTTTCTCTTCCGTTCCAGGTCGAGGTTGATGCTTCTGTGATTGGAGCAGGGGTTGTTTTGTTGCAGATAGGTTCTGATTGCTCAGTGATGAAACCATGCGCTTTTTTTTCCAGGAAGTTTTCGCCTGCTGAGTGAAATTATGATGTGGGCAACCGAGAGTTGCTGGCCATGAAGTGGGCATTCGAGGAGTGGCGTCATTGGCTTGAAGGAGCTAAGCATCGCGTGGTGATATTGACTGATCATAAGAACTTGACTTATCTCGAGTCTGCTAAGCGTTTGAATCCTAGACAGGCTCGTTGGTCGCTGTTTTTTGCCCGTTTTGACTTTGTGATTTCGTACCTTCCGGGCTCTAAAAATGTGAAGGCGGATGCTCTGTCTAGGAGTTTTGTGCCCGACTCTCCGGGTTTATCTGAGCCGGCGGGTATCCTCAAGGAAGGAGTAATTGTGTCTGCCATCTCCCCTGATTTGCGGCGGGTGCTGCAAAAATTTCAGGCTAATAAACCTGATCGTTGTCCAGCGGAGAAACTGTTTGTCCCTGATAGGTGGACGAATAAAGTTATCTCTGAGGTTTAGGGTTGAGCGAAACGGGTCGTTCATTTTCAAAAGTCGCCGACTTTTGGCAAAGTCGGGTTTCATGAAACCCGATCCGACCCCTGTGCGGGGTCGGCCATGCGGTACGCGACTTTCGCGCCAAAGTCGCGTTTCAATGACGCGAAAAGCGCCATTTCTCAGCCAATGAAGGTAAACGCAGAGTGTGGGCAGCGTGATGACATAGGTCCTGGTCCCCACCATCTTAGAGAAGGGCATTGCAGTGATTGGCTTGCTGTCTGCGGCGTCACAGGGGCTATAAAGGGGAGTTCCCGCCGACCGCCATGTTACTGCTGCTGATCTGAGCTTAGGGAGAGGTTGCTGCCGCTTCGTCAGAAGCAGGGATAGCGTTAGGCAGGGTCCATTAACCACCAAACCGCTTGTGCTGTAGCGATTTCCACTGCCCAACACCACCTTCAGTGTGCAGGGACAGTAGAAGCTACATTTTTTTTTTTTCCCCCTCAGCGCTGTAGCTCATTGGGCTGCCCTAGAAGGCTCCCTGATAGCTGCATTGCTGTGTGTACGCCGCTGTGCAAGCCAACTGCTTTTTTCAAAGCACAAATCCTCTTGTTCCTTCCTTTCTGCACAGCTATCTTTTTTGTTTGTACACACTTTTTATTTAATTTGTGCATCAGTCCACTCCTTATTGCTGCCTGCCATACCTGGCTGAGATTACTGCAGGGAGATAGTAATTGAAGGACACTCCCTTTTTTTTTTTTTTTTTTTTTTTGTGGGAGATTAAGATTGACATTTCTGCTAGAATGCCATCCCTGTCTGTGTCATCTCTCACTCAGTGGGCCATAGAAAGCCTATTTATTTTTTTGCTTGATTTGGGTTATAAAATCTACCTGAAAAAATCACTACATCAATCAGTGGGAGAAAAATATTGGCCTCAGGGCTTGTGTGCCACTCTTGACTCCTGTGTGTGCCATCTCTCAGTCAGTGGGCAATAGAAAGCCTATTTATTTTTTTGCTTGATTTGGGTTCTAAAATCTACCTGAAAAAATCACTACATCAATCAGTGGGAGAAAAATATTGGCCTCAGGGCTTGTGTGCCACTCCTGACTCCTGTGTGCATCATCACTCACTCAGTGGGCCATAGAAAGCCCTTTTTTTTTTTTTTTTTTTGCTTTATTTGGGTTCTAAATTCTACCTGAAAAAATCAATAAATCAATCAGTGGGAGATTAATATTGGCCTTTGGGCTTGTGTGCCAGTCCTAAGCGTGCCATCTCTCTCTCTCAGATAGTGAGCCATAGAAAGCCTATTTATTTATTTTTTTATTGGGTTTATAAATTTTCCCTGGAAAAAAAAAAAAAAAGTGGGAGATTAATATTGGCCTCTGGGCTTGTGTGCCAGTCCTGAGCGTGCCATCTCTCTCACAAATAGTGGGCCATAGAAAGCCTATTTATTTATTTTTTTTTGGTTTTATAAATTCTCCCTTAAAAAAAAGGGAGATTAATATTGGCCTTTGGGCTTGTGTGCCAGTCCTAAGCGTGCCATCTCTCTCTCTCAGATAGTGAGCCATAGAAAGCCTATTTATTTATTTTTTTATTGGGTTTATAAATTTTCCCTGGAAAAAAAAAAAAAAAGTGGGAGATTAATATTGGCCTCTGGACTTGTGTGCCAGTCCTGAGCGTGCCATCTCTCTCACAAATAGTGGGCCATAGAAAGCCTATTTATTTTTTTTTTTTTGGTTTTATAAATTCTCCCTTAAAAAAAAGGGAGATTAATATTGGCCTTTGGGCTTGTGTGCCAGTCCTAAGCGTGCCATCTCTCTCTGTCTCTCAGATAGTGGGCCATAGAAAGCCTATTTATTATTTTTTTTATTGGGTTTATAAATTTTCCCTGGAACAAAAAAAAAAAGTGGGAGATAAATATTGGCCTCTGGGCTTGTGTGCCACTCCTGACTCCTGTGTGCGTCATCTCTCACTCAGTGGGCCATAGAAAGCCTTTTTTTGTTTTATTTGTTTTCTAAATTCTCCCTGAAAAAATCATTTTATTTTATTTGGTTTCTAAATTCTTCCTGAAAAAATCATTTTATTCTATTATTTTTTTTTTCCTAAAGTCTCCCTGAAAAAAAACAAAAAAAAACAAATCAGTGGGAGATTAATATTGCCCTTTCTGCTTGTGTGCCAGTCTTGACTCCTGGGTGTGCCATCTCTCTCTCTCTCTCCAATTGTGGGCCATAGAAAGCCTATTATTTTTTTAGCTTGATTTGGGTTCCAAAATCTACCTGAAAAAATCACTACATCAATCAGTGGGAGATAAATATTGGCCTCTGGGCTTGTGTGCCACTCCTGACTCCTGTGTGCGTCATCTCTCACTCAGTGGGCCATAGAAAGCCTTTTTTTTGTTTTATTTGTTTTCTAAATTCTCCCTGAAAAAATCATTTTATTTTATTTGGTTTCTAAATTCTTCCTGAAAAAATCATTTTATTCTATTTTTTTTTCTTCCTAAAGTCTCCCTGAAAAAAACAAAAACAAAAAACAAATCAGTGGGAGATTAATATTGCCCTTTCTGCTTGTGTGCCAGTCTTGACTCCTGGGTGTGCCATCTCTCTCTCTCTCTCTCCAATTGTGGGCCATAGAAAGCTTATTATTTTTTTAGCTTGATTTGGGTTCCAAAATCTACCTGAAAAAATCACTACATCAATCAGTGGGAGATAAATATTGGCCTCTGGGCTTGTGTGCCACTCCTGACTCCTGTGTGCGTCATCTCTCACTCAGTGGGCCATAGAAAGCCTTTTTTTGTTTTATTTGTTTTCTAAATTCTCCCTGAAAAAATCATTTTATTTTATTTGGTTTCTAAATTCTTCCTGAAAAAATCATTTTATTCTATTATTTTTTTTTCCTAAAGTCTCCCTGAAAAAAAAAAACAAAAAACAAATCAGTGGGAGATTAATATTGCCCTTTCTGCTTGTGTGCCAGTCTTGACTCCTGGGTGTGCCATCTCTCTCTCTTTCTCCAATTGTGGGCCATAGAAAGCCTATTATTTTTTTAGCTTGATTTGGGTTCCAAAATCTACCTGAAAAAATCACTACATCAATCAGTGGGAGATAAATATTGGCCTCTGGGCTTGTGTGCCACTCCTGACTCCTGTGTGCGTCATCTCTCACTCAGTGGGCCATAGAAAGCCTTTTTTTGTTTTATTTGTTTTCTAAATTCTCCCTGAAAAAATCATTTTATTTTATTTGGTTTCTAAATTCTTCCTGAAAAAATCATTTTATTCTATTATTTTTTTTTCCTAAAGTCTCCCTGAAAAAAAAAAAAAAAAAAAAATCAGTGGGAGATTAATATTGCCCTTTCTGCTTGTGTGCCAGTCTTGACTCCTGGGTGTGCCATCTCTCTCTCTCTCTCCAATTGTGGGCCATAGAAAGCCTATTATTTTTTTTAGCTTGATTTGGGTTCCAAAATCTACCTGAAAAAATCACTACATCAATCAGTGGGAGATAAATATTGGCCTCTGGGCTTGTGTGCCACTCCTGACTCCTGTGTGCGTCATCTCTCACTCAGTGGGCCATAGAAAGCCTTTTTTTGTTTTATTTGTTTTCTAAATTCTCCCTGAAAAAATCATTTTATTTTATTTGGTTTCTAAATTCTTCCTGAAAAAATCATTTTATTCTATTATTTTTTTTTCCTAAAGTCTCCCTGAAAAAAAACAAAAAAAAACAAATCAGTGGGAGATTAATATTGCCCTTTCTGCTTGTGTGCCAGTCTTGACTCCTGGGTGTGCCATCTCTCTCTCTCTCTCCAATTGTGGGCCATAGAAAGCCTATTATTTTTTTAGCTTGATTTGGGTTCCAAAATCTACCTGAAAAAATCACTACATCAATCAGTGGGAGATAAATATTGGCCTCTGGGCTTGTGTGCCACTCCTGACTCCTGTGTGCGTCATCTCTCACTCAGTGGGCCATAGAAAGCCTTTTTTTGTTTTATTTGTTTTCTAAATTTTCCCTGAAAAAATCATTTTATTTTATTTGGTTTCTAAATTCTTCCTGAAAAAATCATTTTATTCTATTATTTTTTTTTCCTAAAGTCTCCCTGAAAAAAAAAAAAAAAAAACAAATCAGTGGGAGATTAATATTGCCCTTTCTGCTTGTGTGCCAGTCTTGACTCTTGGGTGTGCCATCTCTCTCTCTCTCTCCAATTGTGGGCCATAGAAAGCCTATTATTTTTTTAGCTTGATTTGGGTTCCAAAATCTACCTGAAAAAATCACTACATCAATCAGTGGGAGATAAATATTGGCCTCTGGGCTTGTGTGCCACTCCTGACTCCTGTGTGCGTCATCTCTCACTCAGTGGGCCATAGAAAGCCTTTTTTTGTTTTATTTGTTTTCTAAATTCTCCCTGAAAAAATCATTTTATTTTATTTGGTTTCTAAATTCTTCCTGAAAAAATCATTTTATTCTATTTTTTTTTCTTCCTAAAGTCTCCCTGAAAAAAACAAAAAAAAAACAAATCAGTGGGAGATTAATATTGCCCTTTCTGCTTGTGTGCCAGTCTTGACTCCTGGGTGTGCCATCTCTCTCTCTCTCTCCAATTGTGGGCCATAGAAAGCCTATTATTTTTTTAGCTTGATTTGGGTTCCAAAATCTACCTGAAAAAATCACTACATCAATCAGTGGGAGATAAATATTGGCCTCTGGGCTTGTGTGCCACTCCTGACTCCTGTGTGCGTCATCTCTCACTCAGTGGGCCATAGAAAGCCTTTTTTTGTTTTATTTGTTTTCTAAATTCTCCCTGAAAAAATCATTTTATTTTATTTGGTTTCTAAATTCTTCCTGAAAAAATCATTTTATTCTATTATTTTTTTTTTCCTAAAGTCTCCCTGAAAAAAAAACAAAAAAAAAACAAATCAGTGGGAGATTAATATTGCCCTTTCTGCTTGTGTGCCAGTCTTGACTCCTGGGTGTGCCATCTCTCTCTCTCTCTCCAATTGTGGGCCATAGAAAGCCTATTATTTTTTTAGCTTGATTTGGGTTCCAAAATCTACCTGAAAAAATCACTACATCAATCAGTGGGAGATAAATATTGGCCTCTGGGCTTGTGTGCCACTCCTGACTCCTGTGTGCGTCATCTCTCACTCAGTGGGCCATAGAAAGCCTTTTTTTGTTTTATTTGTTTTCTAAATTCTCCCTGAAAAAATCATTTTATTTTATTTGGTTTCTAAATTCTTCCTGAAAAAATCATTTTATTCTATTTTTTTTTCTTCCTAAAGTCTCCCTGAAAAAAACAAAAAAAAAACAAATCAGTGGGAGATTAATATTGCCCTTTCTGCTTGTGTGCCAGTCTTGACTCCTGGGTGTGCCATCTCTCTCTCTCTCTCCAATTGTGGGCCATAGAAAGCCTATTATTTTTTTAGCTTGATTTGGGTTCCAAAATCTACCTGAAAAAATCACTACATCAATCAGTGGGAGATAAATATTGGCCTCTGGGCTTGTGTGCCACTCCTGACTCCTGTGTGCGTCATCTCTCACTCAGTGGGCCATAGAAAGCCTTTTTTTGTTTTATTTGTTTTCTAAATTCTCCCTGAAAAAATCATTTTATTTTATTTGGTTTCTAAATTCTTCCTGAAAAAATCATTTTATTCTATTATTTTTTTTTCCTAAAGTCTCCCTGAAAAAAAAAAAAAACAAACAAATCAGTGGGAGATTAATATTGCCCTTTCTGCTTGTGTGCCAGTCTTGACTCCTGGGTGTGCCATCTCTCTCTCTCTCTCCAATTGTGGGCCATAGAAAGCCTATCATTTTTTTTAGCTTGATTTGGGTTCCAAAATCTACCTGAAAAAATCACTACATCAATCAGTGGGAGATAAATATTGGCCTCTGGGCTTGTGTGCCACTCCTGACTCCTGTGTGCGTCATCTCTCACTCAGTGGGCCATAGAAAGCCTTTTTTTGTTTTATTTGTTTTCTAAATTCTCCCTGAAAAAATCATTTTATTTTATTTGGTTTCTAAATTCTTCCTGAAAAAATCATTTTATTCTATTTTTTTTTTTCCTAAAGTCTCCCTGAAAAAAAAAAAAAAATCAAATCAGTGGGAGATTAATATTTACATTTGTGCTTCAGTGACAGTCCTGCGTGTGTGGCATCTCTCTCATTTGTTGCCACCAACAACAGAGTGTGTAACATTGTGCCTGATTTTCGTTGTGGTCTCACTCACCTGTAAAGGGGTAGCTAAATCATACTGAAGTTATAGCTCACCGTGTAATTTGTGTGACAGCAACAAATACCGTTAGTTTGTTTACGTTTTTAAAACAATGAGGAAGTATGGTGGAAGAGGTCGTGGCCGGGGGCGTTCATTGTCAGCTGGTAATGAGGGTAGTGGTAGTGGTGGAGCATCAGCTGGTCGTGGGAAAAAAAATATTGCACCTAAGTCTGGAGCTGTGGAGCCAGGTTCGTCGTCAGGCTACACAAGGCCTCGAACGCTCCCTTTTCTGGGAGTAGGAAAACCGCTTTTAAAGCCGGAGCAGCAAGAGCAAGTTTTGGCTTATCTTGCTGACTCAGCCTCTAGCTCTTTTGCCTCCTCTCGTGAAACTGGTAAATGTCAAAGCAGCGCGTCGTTAGTGGATGTTCACGGTCAGGGACAAGTCGCTTCCTTGTCCTCTTCAGCAAAAACAACAACAGAGAAGAATGCAGCAGGCGACACAACGGGTTACTCCATGGAGCTCTTTACACATACCGTCCCTGGCTTAGAAAGTGAAGCAGTTAACAGTCCATGCCCGTTACAAGTTGAATCTGACATGGAGTGCACTGATGCACAGCCACAGCCAGACTACTATGCTGGTCCTTTGACTCAGACCACAACATTGCCCTCGCAGGGTAATGATCAAGAATCAGACCCTGATGAGACTATGTTGCCCCATTACGAACGCTATACCACCGACCGACACGGTGACACAGACGAAGTTGCACACGAGCTACAAGAAGAGGTAATAGATGACCCAGTTCTTGACCCCGATTGGCAGCCATTGGGGGAACAGGGTGCAGGCGGCAGCAGTTCTGAAGCGGAGGAGGAGGGGCCGCAGCAGGCATCAACATCGCAACAGGTTCCATCTGCCGGGCCCGTATCTTGCCCAAAACGCGTGGCAAAGGCAAAACCTGTTGGAGGACAGCGTGGCCATCCGGTTAAAGCTCAGTCTGCAATGCCTGAAAAGGTATCCGATGCTAGAAAGAGTGCAGTCTGGCATTTTTTTAAACAACATCCAATTGATCAGCGCAAAGTCATCTGTCAAAAATGTTCAACTACCTTATGCAAAGGACAGAATCTGAAAAGTCTCAATACAAGTTGCATGCATAGACATTTAACCACCATGCATTTGCAAGCCTGGACTAACTACCAAACGTCCCTTAAGGTTGTAGCACCCTCGGCCAATGAAGCTAGTCAGCAACGCAACATCCCTTCCGGCAGTGTAGGGCCACCATTTTCCGCACCACCTGCAGTATCTGTGCAGGTTTCTTTGCCAGGCCAAAGCAGTCAGGGTCAGGGAATCACCAGTTTCGTAGTAGGAAACACTGCATCTAGGGCACCGGCGGCAACAATACCATCTCCCACCGTCTCTCAGTCTGCCATGTCCACTGGCACCCCCGCTAGTTCCACGATCTCCAGCTCTCCAGTCCAGCTCACCCTACATGAGACTATGGTTAGAAAAAGGAAGTACTTAGCCTCGCATCCGCGTACACAGGGTTTGAACGCACACATAGCTAGACTAATCTCGTTAGAGATGATGCCCTACCGGTTAGTTGAAAGCGAAGCTTTCAAAGCCCTGATGGACTACGCTGTACCACGCTACGAGCTACCCAGTCGACACTTTTTTTCCAGAAAAGCCATCCCAGCCCTCCACCAGCATGTTAAAGAGCGCATCGTCCATGCACTCAGGCAATCTGTGAGCACAAAGGTGCACCTGACAACAGATGCATGGACCAGTAGGCATGGCCAGGGACGTTACGTGTCCATCACGGCACACTGGGTAAATGTGGTGGATGCAGGGTCCACAGGGGACAGCAAGTTTGGGACAGTTCTGCCTAGCCCACGGTCTAGGAAACAATTGGCTGTAGCCGTTCGCACCCCTCCTCCTCCTCTTCGTCCTCCTGCAGAAGCGAGAGCTCGTCCACAGACCGCAGTCGCACAACCACTCCATCCGCAGCTGCCACTGTTGCACACCAGGTCTCCCATTATGGGGCAGCTACTGGCAAACGTCAGCAGGCTGTATTGGCTATGAAGTGTTTGGGCGACAACAGACACACCGCGGAAGTTCTGTCCGAGTTCTTGCAGAAAGAAACGCAGTCGTGGCTGGGCACTGTAGATCTTGAGGCAGGCAAGGTAGTGAGTGATAACGGAAGGAATTTCATGGCTGCCATCTCCCTTTCCCAACTGAAACACATTCCTTGCCTGGCTCACACCTTAAACCTGGTGGTGCAGTGCTTCCTGAAAAGTTATCCGGGGTTATCCGACCTGCTCCTCAAAGTGCGTGGACTTTGCTCACATATCCGCCGTTCGCCCATACACTCCAGCCGTATGCAGACCTATCAGCGTTCTTTGAACCTTCCCCAGCATCGCCTAATCATAGACGTTGCAACAAGGTGGAACTCAACACTGCACATGCTTCAGAGACTGTGCGAACAGAGGCGGGCTGTTATGTTTTTGTGGGAGGATACACATACACGGGCAGGCAGTAGGATGGCAGACATGGAGTTGTCAGGTGTGCAGTGGTCGAAGATTCAAGACATGTGTCAAGTCCTTCAGTGTTTTGAGGAATGCACACGGCTGGTTAGTGCAGACAACGCCATAATAAGCATGAGCATCCCCCTAATGCGTCTGCTGATGCAAAGTTTGACGCACATAAAGGATCAGGCGTCTGCAGCTGAGGAAGAGGAAAGCCTTGATGACAGTCAGCCATTGTCTGGCCAGGGCAGTGTACAGGACGAGTTAGCGGGCGAAGAGGAGGAGGAGGACGAGGAGGATGATGGGGATGATTATATTTTTAATGAGGAAGCTTTTCCGGGGCCACTGGAAATTGGTGGCGCGGCAAGGCCGGGTTCTGGTTTTTGGAGGGACACAAGTGACGTGGATTTGCCTGAAACTGCCCCTCAACCAAGCACAACCGCAGATTTGAGAACTGGAACTTTGGCCCACATGGCGGATTATGCCTTACGTATCCTCAAAAGGGACACACGCATAACTAAAATGATGAACGATGACGATTACTGGTTGGCCTGCCTCCTTGATCCTCGCTATAAAGGCAAATTGCAAAATATAATGCCACATGAGAACTTGGAACTAATATTAGCAACCAAACAATCAACTCTTGTTGACCGTTTGCTTCTGGCATTCCCTGCACACAGCGCCCGTGATCGTTCTCACACGAGCTGCAGGGGCCAGCAGACTAGAGGAGTTAGAGGGGCAGAAATCAGAAGTGGCGTTGGCCAGAGGGGTTTTCTGACCAGGTTGTGGAGTGATTTTGCTATGACCGCAGACAGGACAGGTACTGCAGCATCAATTCAAAGTGACAGGAGACAACATTTGTCCAGTATGGTTACAAACTATTTTTCATCCCTTATCGATGTTCTCCCTCAACCGTCATTCCCATTTGATTACTGGTCATCAAAATTAGACACCTGGCCAGAATTGGCAGAATATGCATTGCAGGAGCTTGCTTGCCCGGCAGCTAGTGTCCTATCAGAAAGAGTATTCAGTGCTGCAGGTTCAATACTAACAGAAAAAAGGACTCGTCTGGCTACCCAAAATGTAGATGATCTAACCTTCATTAAAATGAACCACAACTGGATTTCGAAATCTTTTGCCCCACCTTGCCCGGCTGACACCTAGCTTTCCTATGAAAAGGTCTTGCCTGTGGACTATTCTGAATGCCTTTTCCAATCTCGTAATTTTCTGCACCTGATTGTCCAGCATACGACATGTTTACACCTCACTAAATGGCCAAACTCCCCACACGGGGCCGTGGTATCGACACTTGGCGACAGCACCCGTGAGAGTGCAGTTTGTCTGAAGAGGTGGGTGTGCCCGCTTTTGGTCGACGGCACTGCCACTGGGTCCCTCCTAGTACAATAAAGTGTCTCTGGCGGTGGTGGTGCGCACCCAACGTCAGACACACCGTTGTAATATGAGGGGCCCTGGGCCTGTACCGCCAGCCACAAGACAGTTCCCCCCCCCCCAGCTCAAACAGTGCACTACCACTTGCAAAATTATCTCACAGCTCCACCAATGTTTAGTCTATGCGCTGACATCCTTCAATGCCTGCCACTGACAATACCATTGTATTGACATTTTTGTTATGTTAGGCCTTCGATGCCTGTCTGCGGTCACTCCTTCCACTAGGCCTCCACTGACCACACCACTGCTGCCCGTGTACCCCTGGAACCAATTTAAAATTGCCTACAGCCATGTGTTATTATTTTAGGCCTTCGATGCCTGTCTGCGGTCACTCCTTCCACTAGGCCTCCACTGACCACACCACTGCTGCCCGTGTACCCCTGGAACCAATTTAAAATTGCCTACAGCCATGTGTTATTATTTTAGGCCTTCGATGCCTGTCTGCGGTCACTCCTTCCACTAGGCCTCCACTGACCACACCACTGCTGCCCGTGTACCCCTGGAACCAACATCAGAAAATATAAAAATAAGTATTTTGCTTATAAAAAAGAAAATACTGGAGAGATATCAAATGCAGACATTTTAACATTAAAAACAAACACATACAACAAAAATCTGGTACAGTACTAAAAATGGCCACCAGCTACAATAACTTTCTCCTGCAAGTAGTTAACTGAAAGGTTTTTTCAATTTTAAACACAGATATGGCATCCACCGAGTGTTGTCCTGTCGCGTCTTCTTTATATTATTGCCAAGAAGATGCAAAACAATGAAAATAATAAAATCATTATTTACCAAAAAAATAGAGTAAGTCAAAACCACATTGCAAATAAACATTCATTACAAATAAAGAAGCAGGGCGCGTCCGAGGGTGAGTATATACCTAATAAGAATATAATCACCCTCGGACGCGCCCTGCTTCTTTCCGACAGCCTTCCTTCCTAAGAATCAGCCCTTCCGTGGTGTTCCCCAGGTTGCCTTTCCTGAGCTTCGATCTTCCGGCTCTCGTTTAGTAGTTGTTGGAAACTACGCTGCATTAGGCCTACAAATTGGGTATGGGGTGTAGAGAGATGGTGTGTTCCACTCCAAGGTGTTCTCCAGGTTGCCTTTCCTGAGCTTCGATCTTCCGGCTCTCGTTTAGTAGTTCTTGGAAACTACACTGCATTAGGCCTACAAATTGGGTATGGGGTGTAGAGAGATGGTGTGTTCCACTCCAAGGTGTTCCCCAGGTTGCCTTTCCTGAGCTTCGATCTTCCGGCTCTCGTTTAGTAGTTGTTGGAAACTACGCTGCATTAGGCCTACAAATTGGGTATGGGGTGTAGAGAGATGGTGTGTTCCACTGTAGAGAGATGGTGTGTTCCACTCCAAGGTGTTCCCCAGGTTTCCTCGCCAATGCTTCGATCATCATGCTCTCGTTTAGTAGTTGTTGGAAACTACGCTGCATTGGGCCTGTCTGCGGTCACTCCCTCCACTAGGCCTCCACTGACCACACCACTGCTGCCCATGTACCCCTGGAACCAATTTAAAATTGCCTACAGCCATGTGTTATTATTTTAGGCCTTCGATGCCTGTCTGCGGTCACTCCTTCCACTAGGCCTCCACTGACCACACCACTGCTGCCCGTGTACCCCTGGAACCAATTTAAAATTGCCTACAGCCATGTGTTATTATTTTAGGCCTTCGATGCCTGTCTGCGGTCACTCCTTCCACTAGGCCTCCACTGACCACACCACTGCTGCCCGTGTACCCCTGGAACCAATTTAAAATTGCCTACAGCCATGTGTTATTATTTTAGGCCTTCGATGCCTGTCTGCGGTCACTCCTTCCACTAGGCTTCCACTGACCACACCACTGCTGCCCGTGTACCCCTGGAACCAATTTAAAATTGCCTACAGCCAGCCCAATTTTTTTATTTTAGGCCTTCGATGCCTGTCTGCGGTCCATTCTTTCTACTACTACTACACTGACCAGGCCACTGCTGCCCGTGTACCCCTGGAACCAATTTAAAATTGCCTACAGCCATGTGTTATTATTTTAGGCCTTCGATGCCTGTCTGCGGTCACTCCTTCCACTAGGCCTCCACTGACCACACCACTGCTGCCCGTGTACCCCTGGAACCAATTTAAAATTGCCTACAGCCATGTGTTATTATTTTAGGCCTTCGATGCCTGTCTGCGGTCACTCCTTCCACTAGGCCTCCACTGACCACACCACTGCTGCCCGTGTACCCCTGGAACCAATTTAAAATTGCCTACAGCCATGTGTTATTATTTTAGGCCTTCGATGCCTGTCTGCGGTCACTCCTTCCACTAGGCCTCCACTGACCACACCACTGCTGCCCGTGTACCCCTGGAACCAATTTAAAATTGCCTACAGCCATGTGTTATTATTTTAGGCCTTCGATGCCTGTCTGCGGTCACTCCTTCCACTAGGCCTCCACTGACCACACCACTGCTGCCCGTGTACCCCTGGAACCAATTTAAAATTGCCTACAGCCATGTGTTATTATTTTAGGCCTTCGATGCCTGTCTGCGGTCACTCCTTCCACTAGGCCTCCACTGACCACACCACTGCTGCCCGTGTACCCCTGGAACCAATTTAAAATTGCCTACAGCCATGTGTTATTATTTTAGGCCTTCGATGCCTGTCTGCGGTCACTCCTTCCACTAGGCCTCCACTGACCACACCACTGCTGCCCGTGTACCCCTGGAACCAATTTAAAATTGCCTACAGCCAGCCCAATTTTTTTATTTTAGGCCTTCGATGCCTGTCTGCGGTCCATTCTTTCTACTACTACTACACTGACCAGGCCACTGCTGCCTGTGTACCCCTGGAACCAATTTAAAATTGCCTACAGCCATGTGTTATTATTTTAGGCCTTCGATGCCTGTCTGCGGTCACTCCTTCCACTAGGCCTCCACTGACCACACCACTGCTGCCCGTGTACCCCTGGAACCAATTTAAAATTGCCTACAGCCATGTGTTATTATTTTAGGCCTTCGATGCCTGTCTGCGGTCACTCCTTCCACTAGGCCTCCACTGACCACACCACTGCTGCCCGTGTACCCCTGGAACCAATTTAAAATTGCCTACAGCCATGTGTTATTATTTTAGGCCTTCGATGCCTGTCTGCGGTCACTCCTTCCACTAGGCCTCCACTGACCACACCACTGCTGCCCGTGTACCCCTGGAACCAATTTAAAATTGCCTACAGCCATGTGTTATTATTTTAGGCCTTCGATGCCTGTCTGCGGTCACTCCTTCCACTAGGCCTCCACTGACCACACCACTGCTGCCCGTGTACCCCTGGAACCAATTTAAAATTGCCTACAGCCATGTGTTATTATTTTAGGCCTTCGATGCCTGTCTGCGGTCACTCCTTCCACTAGGCCTCCACTGACCACACCACTGCTGCCCGTGTACCCCTGGAACCAATTTAAAATTGCCTACAGCCATGTGTTATTATTTTAGGCCTTCGATGCCTGTCTGCGGTCACTCCTTCCACTAGGCCTCCACTGACCACACCACTGCTGCCCGTGTACCCCTGGAACCAATTTAAAATTGCCTACAGCCATGTGTTATTATTTTAGGCCTTCGATGCCTGTCTGCGGTCACTCCTTCCACTAGGCCTCCACTGACCACACCACTGCTGCCCGTGTACCCCTGGAACCAATTTAAAATTGCCTACAGCCAGCCCAATTTTTTTATTTTAGGCCTTCGATGCCTGTCTGCGGTCCATTCTTTCTACTACTACTACACTGACCAGGCCACTGCTGCCTGTGTACCCCTGGAACCAATTTAAAATTGCCTACAGCCATGTGTTATTATTTTAGGCCTTCGATGCCTGTCTGCGGTCACTCCTTCCACTAGGCCTCCACTGACCACACCACTGCTGCCCGTGTACCCCTGGAACCAATTTAAAATTGCCTACAGCCATGTGTTATTATTTTAGGCCTTCGATGCCTGTCTGCGGTCACTCCTTCCACTAGGCCTCCACTGACCACACCACTGCTGCCCGTGTACCCCTGGAACCAATTTAAAATTGCCTACAGCCATGTGTTATTATTTTAGGCCTTCGATGCCTGTCTGCGGTCACTCCTTCCACTAGGCCTCCACTGACCACACCACTGCTGCCCGTGTACCCCTGGAACCAATTTAAAATTGCCTACAGCCATGTGTTATTATTTTAGGCCTTCGATGCCTGTCTGCGGTCACTCCTTCCACTAGGCCTCCACTGACCACACCACTGCTGCCCGTGTACCCCTGGAACCAATTTAAAATTGCCTACAGCCATGTGTTATTATTTTAGGCCTTCGATGCCTGTCTGCGGTCACTCCTTCCACTAGGCCTCCACTGACCACACCACTGCTGCCCGTGTACCCCTGGAACCAATTTAAAATTGCCTACAGCCATGTGTTATTATTTTAGGCCTTCGATGCCTGTCTGCGGTCACTCCTTCCACTAGGCCTCCACTGACCACACCACTGCTGCCCGTGTACCCCTGGAACCAATTTAAAATTGCCTACAGCCATGTGTTATTATTTTAGGCCTTCGATGCCTGTCTGCGGTCACTCCTTCCACTAGGCCTCCACTGACCACACCACTGCTGCCCGTGTACCCCTGGAACCAATTTAAAATTGCCTACAGCCAGCCCAATTTTTTTATTTTAGGCCTTCGATGCCTGTCTGCGGTCCATTCTTTCTACTACTACTACACTGACCAGGCCACTGCTGCCTGTGTACCCCTGGAACCAATTTAAAATTGCCTACAGCCATGTGTTATTATTTTAGGCCTTCGATGCCTGTCTGCGGTCACTCCTTCCACTAGGCCTCCACTGACCACACCACTGCTGCCCGTGTACCCCTGGAACCAATTTAAAATTGCCTACAGCCATGTGTTATTATTTTAGGCCTTCGATGCCTGTCTGCGGTCACTCCTTCCACTAGGCCTCCACTGACCACACCACTGCTGCCCGTGTACCCCTGGAACCAATTTAAAATTGCCTACAGCCATGTGTTATTATTTTAGGCCTTCGATGCCTGTCTGCGGTCACTCCTTCCACTAGGCCTCCACTGACCACACCACTGCTGCCCGTGTACCCCTGGAACCAATTTAAAATTGCCTACAGCCATGTGTTATTATTTTAGGCCTTCGATGCCTGTCTGCGGTCACTCCTTCCACTAGGCCTCCACTGACCACACCACTGCTGCCCGTGTACCCCTGGAACCAATTTAAAATTGCCTACAGCCATGTGTTATTATTTTAGGCCTTCGATGCCTGTCTGCGGTCACTCCTTCCACTAGGCCTCCACTGACCACACCACTGCTGCCCGTGTACCCCTGGAACCAATTTAAAATTGCCTACAGCCATGTGTTATTATTTTAGGCCTTCGATGCCTGTCTGCGGTCACTCCTTCCACTAGGCCTCCACTGACCACACCACTGCTGCCCGTGTACCCCTGGAACCAATTTAAAATTGCCTACAGCCATGTGTTATTATTTTAGGCCTTCGATGCCTGTCTGCGGTCACTCCTTCCACTAGGCCTCCACTGACCACACCACTGCTGCCCGTGTACCCCTGGAACCAATTTAAAATTGCCTACAGCCATGTGTTATTATTTTAGGCCTTCGATGCCTGTCTGCGGTCACTCCTTCCACTAGGCCTCCACTGACCACACCACTGCTGCCCGTGTACCCCTGGAACCAATTTAAAATTGCCTACAGCCATGTGTTATTATTTTAGGCCTTCGATGCCTGTCTGCGGTCACTCCTTCCACTAGGCCTCCACTGACCACACCACTGCTGCCCGTGTACCCCTGGAACCAATTTAAAATTGCCTACAGCCATGTGTTATTATTTTAGGCCTTCGATGCCTGTCTGCGGTCACTCCTTCCACTAGGCCTCCACTGACCACACCACTGCTGCCCGTGTACCCCTGGAACCAATTTAAAATTGCCTACAGCCAGCCCAATTTTTTTATTTTAGGCCTTCGATGCCTGTCTGCGGTCCATTCTTTCTACTACTACTACACTGACCAGGCCACTGCTGCCTGTGTACCCCTGGAACCAATTTAAAATTGCCTACAGCCATGTGTTATTATTTTAGGCCTTCGATGCCTGTCTGCGGTCACTCCTTCCACTAGGCCTCCACTGACCACACCACTGCTGCCCGTGTACCCCTGGAACCAATTTAAAATTGCCTACAGCCATGTGTTATTATTTTAGGCCTTCGATGCCTGTCTGCGGTCACTCCTTCCACTAGGCCTCCACTGACCACACCACTGCTGCCCGTGTACCCCTGGAACCAATTTAAAATTGCCTACAGCCATGTGTTATTATTTTAGGCCTTCGATGCCTGTCTGCGGTCACTCCTTCCACTAGGCCTCCACTGACCACACCACTGCTGCCCGTGTACCCCTGGAACCAATTTAAAATTGCCTACAGCCATGTGTTATTATTTTAGGCCTTCGATGCCTGTCTGCGGTCACTCCTTCCACTAGGCCTCCACTGACCACACCACTGCTGCCCGTGTACCCCTGGAACCAATTTAAAATTGCCTACAGCCATGTGTTATTATTTTAGGCCTTCGATGCCTGTCTGCGGTCACTCCTTCCACTAGGCCTCCACTGACCACACCACTGCTGCCCGTGTACCCCTGGAACCAATTTAAAATTGCCTACAGCCATGTGTTATTATTTTAGGCCTTCGATGCCTGTCTGCGGTCACTCCTTCCACTAGGCCTCCACTGACCACACCACTGCTGCCCGTGTACCCCTGGAACCAATTTAAAATTGCCTACAGCCATGTGTTATTATTTTAGGCCTTCGATGCCTGTCTGCGGTCACTCCTTCCACTAGGCCTCCACTGACCACACCACTGCTGCCCGTGTACCCCTGGAACCAATTTAAAATTGCCTACAGCCATGTGTTATTATTTTAGGCCTTCGATGCCTGTCTGCGGTCACTCCTTCCACTAGGCCTCCACTGACCACACCACTGCTGCCCGTGTACCCCTGGAACCAATTTAAAATTGCCTACAGCCATGTGTTATTATTTTAGGCCTTCGATGCCTGTCTGCGGTCACTCCTTCCACTAGGCCTCCACTGACCACACCACTGCTGCCCGTGTACCCCTGGAACCAATTTAAAATTGCCTACAGCCAGCCCAATTTTTTTATTTTAGGCCTTCGATGCCTGTCTGCGGTCCATTCTTTCTACTACTACTACACTGACCAGGCCACTGCTGCCCGTGTACCCCTGGAACCAATTTAAAATTGCCTACAGCCATGTGTTATTATTTTAGGCCTTCGATGCCTGTCTGCGGTCACTCCTTCCACTAGGCCTCCACTGACCACACCACTGCTGCCCGTGTACCCCTGGAACCAATTTAAAATTGCCTACAGCCATGTGTTATTATTTTAGGCCTTCGATGCCTGTCTGTGGTCACTCCTTCCACTAGGCCTCCACTGACCACACCACTGCTGCCCGTGTACCCCTGGAACCAACATCAGAAAATATAAAAATAAGTATTTTGCTTATAAAAAAGAAAATACTGGAGAGATATCAAATGCAGACATTTTAACATTAAAAACAAACACATACAACAAAAATCTGGTACAGTACTAAAAATGGCCACCAGCTACAATAACTTTCTCCTGCAAGTAGTTAACTGAAAGGTTTTTTCAATTTTAAACACAGATATGGCATCCACCGAGTGTTGTCCTGTCGCGTCTTCTTTATATTATTGCCAAGAAGATGCAAAACAATGAAAATAATAAAATCATTATTTACCAAAAAAATAGAGTAAGTCAAAACCACATTGCAAATAAACATTCATTACAAATAAAGAAGCAGGGCGCGTCCGAGGGTGAGTATATACCTAATAAGAATATAATCACCCTCGGACGCGCCCTGCTTCTTTCCGACAGCCTTCCTTCCTAAGAATCAGCCCTTCCGTGGTGTTCCCCAGGTTGCCTTTCCTGAGCTTCGATCTTCCGGCTCTCGTTTAGTAGTTGTTGGAAACTACGCTGCATTAGGCCTACAAATTGGGTATGGGGTGTAGAGAGATGGTGTGTTCCACTCCAAGGTGTTCTCCAGGTTGCCTTTCCTGAGCTTCGATCTTCCGGCTCTCGTTTAGTAGTTCTTGGAAACTACACTGCATTAGGCCTACAAATTGGGTATGGGGTGTAGAGAGATGGTGTGTTCCACTCCAAGGTGTTCCCCAGGTTGCCTTTCCTGAGCTTCGATCTTCCGGCTCTCGTTTAGTAGTTGTTGGAAACTACGCTGCATTAGGCCTACAAATTGGGTATGGGGTGTAGAGAGATGGTGTGTTCCACTGTAGAGAGATGGTGTGTTCCACTCCAAGGTGTTCCCCAGGTTTCCTCGCCAATGCTTCGATCATCATGCTCTCGTTTAGTAGTTGTTGGAAACTACGCTGCATTAGGCCTACAAATTGGGTATGGGGTGTAGAGAGATGGTGTGTTCCACTCCAAGGTGTTCCCCAGGTTTCCTCGCCAATGCTTCGATCATCATGCTCTCGTTTAGTAGTTGTTGGAAACTACGCTGCATTGGGCCTACAAATTGGGTATGGGGTGTAGAGAGATGGTGTGTTCCACTGTAGAGAGATGGTGTGTTCCACTCCAAGGTGTTCCCCAGGTTTCCTCGCCAATGCTTCGATCATCATGCTCTCGTTTAGTAGTTGTTGGAAACTACGCTGCATTAGGCCTACAAATTGGGTATGGGGTGTAGAGAGATGGTGTGTTCCACTCCAAGGTGTTCCCCAGGTTTCCTCGCCAATGCTTCGATCATCATGCTCTCGTTTAGTAGTTGTTGGAAACTACGCTGCATTGGGCCTACAAATTGGGTATGGGGTGTAAAGAGATGGTGTGTTCCACTCCAAGGTGTTCCCCAGGTTGCCTTTCCTGAGCTTCGATCTTCCGGCTCTCGTTTAGTAGTTGTTGGAAACTACGCTGCATTAGGCCTACAAATTGGGTATGGGGTGTAGAGAGATGGTGTGTTCCACTGTAGAGAGATGGTGTGTTCCACTCCAAGGTGTTCCCCAGGTTTCCTCGCCAATGCTTCGATCATCATGCTCTCGTTTAGTAGTTGTTGGAAACTACGCTGCATTATGCCTATAAATTGGGTATGGGGTGTAGAGAGATGGTGTGTTCCACTCCAAGGTGTTCCCCAGGTTTCCTCGCCAATGCTTCGATCATCATGCTCTCGTTTAGTAGTTGTTGGAAACTACGCTGCATTGGGCCTACAAATTGGGTATGGGGTGTAGAGAGATGGTGTGTTCCACTCCAAGGTGTTCCCCAGGTTGCCTTTCCTGAGCTTCGATCTTCCGGCTCTCGTTTAGTAGTTATTGGAAACTACGCTGCATTAGGCCTACAAATTGGGTATGGGGTGTAGAGAGATGGTGTGTTCCACTCCAAGGTGTTCTCCAGGTTGCCTTTCCTGAGCTTCGATCTTCCGGCTCTCGTTTAGTAGTTGTTGGAAACTACGCTGCATTAGGCCTACAAATTGGGTATGGGGTGTAGAGAGATGGTGTGTTCCACTGTAGAGAGATGGTGTGTTCCACTCCAAGGTGTTCCCCAGGTTTCCTCGCCAATGCTTCGATCATCATGCTCTCGTTTAGTAGTTGTTGGAAACTACGCTGCATTAGGCCTACAAATTGGGTATGGGGTGTAGAGAGATGGTGTGTTCCACTCCAAGGTGTTCTCCAGGTTGCCTTTCCTGAGCTTCGATCTTCCGGCTCTCGTTTAGTAGTTGTTGGAAACTACGCTGCATTAGGCCTACAAATTGGGTATGGGGTGTAGAGAGATGGTGTGTTCCACTGTAGAGAGATCGTGTGTTCCACTCCAAGGTGTTCCCCAGGTTTCCTCGCCAATGCTTCGATCATCATGCTCTCGTTTAGTAGTTGTTGGAAACTACGCTGCATTAGGCCTACAAATTGGGTATGGGGTGTAGAGAGATGGTGTGTTCCACTCCAAGGTGTTCCCCAGGTTTCCTCGCCAATGCTTCGATCATCATGCTCTCGTTTAGTAGTTGTTGGAAACTACGCTGCATTGGGCCTACAAATTGGGTATGGGGTGTAGAGAGATGGTGTGTTCCACTCCAAGGTGTTCTCCAGGTTGCCTTTCCTGAGCTTCGATCTTCCGGCTCTCGTTTAGTAGTTCTTGGAAACTACACTGCATTAGGCCTACAAATTGGGTATGGGGTGTAGAGAGATGGTGTGTTCCACTCCAAGGTGTTCTCCAGGTTGCCTTTCCTGAGCTTCGATCTTCCAGCTCTCGTTTAGTAGTTGTTGGAAACTACGCTGCATTAGGCCTACAAATTGGGTATGGGGTGTAGAGAGATGGTGTTTTCCACTCCAAGGTGTTCCCCAGGTTTCCTCGCCAATGCTTCGATCATCATGCTCTCGTTTAGTAGTTGTTGGAAACTACGCTGCATTAGACCTACAAATTGGGTATGGGGTGTAGAGAGATGGTGTGTTCCACTCCAAGGTGTTCTCCAGGTTGCCTTTCCTGAACTTCTATGTTCAGGCTCTCATTAAATTGTGGTTAAACGGAACAACTGCATTTGGCGTACTAGTTGGTTTGGGGCCTACTATCGGTGTCTGCCACTCCTTGCTGTTCTGCTGGTTTCCTGTCCTGAAATTCCGTTTTCAGGCGCTTGTTAAGTAGTTGTTAATGTTAGACTGCATTTGGCCTACTAGTTGGGTTGGGGCCTACTATCGGTGTCTGCCACTTCTTGCTGTTCTCCTCCACTGAACAAAGCTGTGCCGCCTGTTTACTACTGTTGCCAATTTTGAACTGCATTTCGACTACTTACTGATTTGGGCCTACTCTCTGTGTCAGCCTCTCATTCCAGTTGTCCTCCACTGCAATGCCCCCTGATTAGTCCTGTGTTACCAATTTTGAACTGCATTTAGCCCACTTTATTCTTTGGGCCTATATCTGTGTTTCCTCCTCATCCTGCCCATTGCCCAGCCAGTGATAGATGAGTCTGCTGGTACATTGACCCATAACGCAACATTTCCTGTGCACGCTACACTGCAAGATTGTGACCCTGCTGAAAGTCAGGTCCCCCTTCCCGCATACCATACCACCTTACACGGGGACAAACAGGAAGGTGCAGATGAATGAAGAATGGATGGTTTTGACATTAAAATGGGCACTCTAGGTGTTTTCCTGGCCCCCACTCACTGCCGACTATGCTGCCCCATTGACTTGCATTGGGTTTCGTGTTTCGGTCGATCCCGACTTTACGTCATAATCGGCCGATTTCACTCGACCCGACTTTTGAGATAGTCGGGTTTCGCGAAACCCGGCTCGACTCTAAAAAGGTCAAGGTCGCTCAACTCTACTGAGGTTCATTGCTCGGTGTTGGCTGGTCATCCTGGAATCTTTGGTACCAGAGAGTTAGTGGCTAGATCCTTTTGGTGGCCATCTCTGTCGCAGGATGTGCGTACTTTTGTGCAGTCCTGTGGGATTTGTGCTCGGGCTAAGCCCTGCTGTTCTCGTGCCAGTGGGTTGCTTTTGCCCTTGCTGGTCCCGAAGAGGCCTTGGACACATATCTCTATGGATTTTATTTCAGATCTTCCCGTTTCTCAAAAGATGTCAATCATTTGGGTGGTCTGTGATCGCTTTTCTAAGATGGTCCATCTGGTACCCTTGTCTAAATTGCCTTCCTCCTCTGATTTGGTGCCATTGTTCTTCCAGCATGTGGTTCGTTTGCATGGCATTCCAGAGAATATCGTTTCTGACAGAGGTTCCCAGTTTGTTTCGAGGTTTTGGTGAGCCTTTTGTGGTAGGATGGGCATTGACTTGTCTTTTTCCTCGGCTTTCCATCCTCAGACTAATGGCCAGACCGAACGAACCAATCAGACCTTGGAAACCTATCTGAGATGCTTTGTTTCTGCCGATCAGGATGACTGGGTGTCCTTTTTGCCTTTGGCTGAGTTCGCCCTTAATAATCGGGCCAGCTCGGCTACCTTGGTTTCGCCATTTTTCTGCAATTCTGGGTTCCATCCTCGTTTCTCTTCAGGACAGGTTGAGTCTTCGGACTGTCCTGGTGTGGATACTGTGGTGGACAGGTTGCAGCAGATTTGGACTCATGTAGTGGACAATTTGACCTTGTCCCAGGAGAAGGCTCAACGTTTCGCTAATCGCAGACGCCGTGTGGGTCCCCGACTTCGTGTTGGGGATCTGGTTTGGTTATCTTCTCGTCATATTCCTATGAAGGTTTCCTCTCCTAAGTTTAAACCTCGTTTCATTGGTCCGTATAGGATTTCTGAGGTTCTTAATCCTGTGTCTTTTCGTCTGACCCTCCCAGATTCTTTTTCCATGCATAACGTATTCCATAGGTCATTGTTGCGGAGATACGTGGCACCTATGGTTCCATCTGTTGACCCTCCTGCCCCATTTTTGGTGGAGGGGGAATTGGAGTATATTGTGGAGAAGATTTTGGATTCTCGTGTTTCAAGACGGAAACTCCAGTATCTGGTTAAATGGAAGGGTTATGCTCAGGAAGATAATTCCTGGGTTTTTGCCTCTGAAGTCCATGCTCCCGATCTTGTTCGTGCCTTTCATGTGGCTCATCCTGGTCGGCCTGGGGGCTCTGGTGAGGGTTCGGTGACCCCTCCTCAAGGGGGGGGTACTGTTGTGAATTCTGTGGCAGAGCTCCCTCCTGTGGTCACAAGTGGTACTTCGGCTGATTCTCTCTGGGAGCTTCCGTTTGTGGAGGAAAGTGGTACTGCGGCTTCTGAGTTTCCTCCCTCAGGTGATCTGGTGAGGTCGTTAGGTGCTTCTCTACTTAACTCCACCTAATGCTTTGATCCATGCTTCCTGTCAATGTTCCAGTGTTGGACTTGTTTTTCCCTGGATCATTCCTGTGGCCTGCTGCTCTGCATAGCCAAGTTCTTCTTTGCTATTTGTTTGCTATTTTTTCTGTCCAGCTTGTCTAATTTGTTGCTGGAAGCTCTGGGACGCAAAGGGTGTACCTCCGTGCCGTTAGTTCGGTACGGAGGGTCTTTTTGCCCCCTTTGCGTGGTTTTCTTTAGGGTTTTGTGTAGACCGCAAAGTTATCTTTCCTATCCTCGCTGTTAAGAAAGTCGGGCCTCACTTTGCTGAATCTATTTCATCCCTACGTTTGTCTTTTCATCTTAACTCACAGTCATTATATGTGGGGGGCTGCCTTTTCCTTTGGGGTATTTCTCTGACGCAAGGTAGGCTTATTTTCTATCTTCATTTCAAAAACCTGACCTGCACATCCAAACATAGACTGAGTGTGAACAGGTGCTGAACCCAGAGTCGCCAACTCGTATATAGTTAAATAAATAGGGCAGCACACTGCAGCGCCAAAACATGCAAACTTGAAAAAACGAAATTTGAACTGCATTACTGCACTAGAAATATGAAAAATGAGAGCTTTTAGCGCACAAAAATGGCCAATTTTATGTGTACCTCGTAGCCACGTTAAGGCATCTCTCTTATACGAGGTCCTAAGTTTGACCTACCTCACTGAGAATAAACGTCTCCATCTGAATGGGTACATGCAAAAACCTCTTCTTGGACTCAAATTCTCTCTCTATGTGGAGGGGTATTGGACCTACTATAATTAAAACACCTGAAGCTAGGAGGCGGGGAGTGCACGATCAGAAGGCTAGAGAATACATTTCAAAAACCTGACCTGCACATCCAAACATAGACTGAGTGTGAACAGGTGCTGAACCCAGAGTCGCCAACTCGTATATAGTTAAATAAATAGGGCAGCACACTGCAGCGCCAAAACATGCAAACTTGAAAAAACGAAATTTGAACTGCATGCAGTTCAAATTTCGTTTTTTCAAGTTTGCATGTTTTGGCGCTGCAGTGTGCTGCCCTATTTATTTAACTATTTTCTATCTTCAGGCTAGTTAGTTTCTCAGGCTGTGCCGAGTTGCATAGGTAGAGTTAGGCGCAATCCACGGCTGCCTCTAGTGTTGTTTGGAGAGGATTAGGGATTGCGGTCTGCAGAGTTCCCACGTCTCAGAGCTCGTTCTATTATTTTGGGTTATTGTCAGATCACTGTATGTGCTCTGACCGCTATGTCCATTGTGGTACTGAATTGCCTATCACAACACTGCCCACACAGTGGGGTTGGGGGCCCAGATGTACACAGGGGCCCACCGGGGGATTCCCCTGTTTACCTTGTAGGCCAGTCTGAGCCTGCTTGGACGTTCCAACATGACAACGATCCAAAACACAAGGCCAAGTCGATCTGTCATTGGCTACAGCAGAACAAAGTGAAGGTTCTGGAGTGGCCATCTCAGTCTCCTGACCTCAATGTCATTGAGCCACTCTGGGGAGATCTCAAGCACGCACCTCATGCTAGACAGCCCAGGAATTTACAAGAACTGGAGGCATTTTGCCAAGAAGAGTGGGCAGCTTTACCATCTGAGAAAACAAAGAGAATCATCTACAACTACCACAATAGACTTCAAGCTGTCATTGATGTTAGAGGGGGCAATACACGGTATTAAAAAATAGGGTATGTAAACTTTTGATCAGGGTCATTTGGATATTTTGGGTTGTCATTATGATTTAAAAAGAGAAAACAGAGTAGTTTGGCAATAAATGGCTTCACCCAACCACTAACCATGAGTGGAGAAAAAGTTTTGGTGTTATCATTCATATTCTCTTAAAAAAGGGCAAGAAAGCAAAAATTATGTCGGGGTATGTAAACTTTTGAGCACAACTGTACATACTCAGGTTAATTGGCTTCTAACTTGAGGTCAAATTGTGAACCCCACTGGAGGCAGGCGCCATTGGGATTATCTCTCTTGTATTACACTACAGTATACTGTATGTTGGCATAATATCTGAATATAAATATCGCTAATTATTTGTAATATCCTAGAAGCCAATAATGATGTAGGAAATATGTAAGAACTAGCGTAAGTAGAAAAATTGGGGCGAAAATCTGCAGACACATGAAGGAGTTGGCGACAGCAGATTTGGTATGCATTGAGGACAAGGAGAAGTAAAGGATGTGATGGGCACGGCCAGGATGATGGGACTTCTTCAGTATGTACGGAAGCACATCAGGGAATAGGATGTGAAGTTTGGCATCCTTGCAAAGTTTGGTTTCTTGCCTGACTGGAGATACATTGCTTTGCCTCCCAACATCTCCCAGCAACTCCTAGGCCCATCTTCTTTGCTACCAATCAGAAAACAGGACCTCTGTTCCCACCAATCATATAGTGAGAGTATTGGCTGTTTACTATACAAATGGTATTTCATTGGTGAGACAGGTCTGAAAGTAGCAGATGATTGGAGCTGCTCATCGAGGGAGGAATTCTGCAGTTTCCCTTTGGAGTAGGCGAGAGCACCCAAACATTATAAATAAAAGATGCATGCCGGCCCGCCGCCTGCCTCCCCGTGGGCTGACCTCTGTCTGACAAGACTCTGGACATAGTCACTCCCTGCCTCCATAACACGAGATGGGGACGCTCTCCAATGACAGCACATAGGGGGTCTCATATGGCCAATCCATATCGCTCTCGTCTCGCCCAATCCTGGCTTGCAGTCAGGCAGTAACGCTCGCCTATCATAGGACATGTGGAGCATAATTGGAAGGCTGGTCAGGGTGCTGTCTGGAAGGAGATGGGTGGGGAGAAAAAACGTATTCAATGGTCCGAGGTAATGAGACAGGGAGGCGAGAGTGTATGGGAACACGCGGACAAGAATAGCAGCACGCTGTGTCAGCATCTTCGCAGGAGAGACGTCCAATGTGACACCATGCTGGGACTCTAGCAGTGTAATGCGATTTTGGGAACTCATATACTCAATGAGGTCTCCGGACGGCTCCCAGCATGAGGATGCTCTGCGCTGAGCAAGCTCTCATGTGCTTTATTTATGCATTCAATGCCTCTGCTCACATTCACATATGTGAAAACCAAGTGTAAGTCTATCGGACATGTGCATGCTCTTTATATACTGCAATGCTTTGTATTTTATTGCCTGTTATATCTGAAAATGATGGGAAACATGGGCTTTAACGGCGTGTAGAAACGACCATTGGATTTATTGGAGGGCGACACATTTTTCAGGAGGAGAATTAGATCTACTTGGATTAGAACAAAATAGACAATTTGCAACATTCCCAGGTAATCAGGGTGATTTATACATATTTACTTTATATGGTAGATTTGATGTAGATCAGGATGATCAATGCAGAAGATGAAGTAGAGCTCGAAAACACAATCGTGTGCAAGTACCTCACAGCCACTTATGGGTTAAACTGACTGCATGCAATGCGTTCTGTCGCTGTCATTATGGAAACTTGTGCACACATTGAGGAGCATGCAGCTCTTGAGGAAACATCTTTCTAGTGACTGTTTTGCTGCAGCATTTTCTATCACATCCTTCCAGCAGACTGACGCATTTTACTACCAGATATCCCGCCGCAGCCTCAGCTTCTCTAACCATACATTATTCTTGGCAGCACATGGGCTCTCCTGCTGCGGCGCTGCAGTCCTGGATTGGCAGCTTAGTGCTCTAAGTAGCACATTACTATTCATGTTCCAGGGCTAGAAAAAATAACTATAACTTTATGATAACCTGTAATTGAAAGAGCAGAAATATTTAGGGCGCGGTACATAGTCAGCTGGACAAGAGAAATATAACAATGAGGACTCCGCATTCATGTCTACAGGGCGAGAGTGGTCCAGAACTGAGGCTGGACTATGCAGAAGGGAATGAATTTTTGCATGTAAGCAGGTTACCGTAATTCTTTTGGCAGTCATTTATCATGGGTGGTAGGTATATAAACATTATCTGACATAGTCATTACTCTTATTTATTCTCAACATACTATATATTCATTATGCATCGATATATGAATAGATTTTTGCAAATTAAGTATACAGTGGGTACGGAAAGTATTCAGACCCCTTTACATTTTTCATTCTTTGTTTCATTGCAGCCATTTGGTAAATTCAAAAAGTTCATTTTTTTCTCATTTATGTACACTCTGCACTCCATCTTGACTGAAAAAACAGAAATGTAGAAATTTTTTCAAATTTAATGAAAAGAACAACTGAAATATCACATGGTCATAAGTATTCAGACCCTTTGCTCAGACACTCATATTTAAGTAACATGCTGTCCAATTCCTTGTGATCCTCCTTGAGATGGTTCTACTCCTTCATTGGAGTCCAGATGTGTTTAATTAAACTCCTAGGACTTGATTTGGAAAGGCACACACCTGTCTATATAAGACCTCACAGCTCACAGTGCATGTCAGACCAAATGACAATCATGAGGTCAAAGGAACTGGCCAAGGAGCTCAGAGACAGAATTGTGGCAAGGCACAGATCTGGCCAAGGTTACAACAGAATTTCTGCAGTACTCGAGGTTCCTAAGAGCACAGTGGCATCCATAATCCTTAAATGGAAGAAGTTTGGGACCACCAGAAGTCTTCCTAGACCTGGCCATCCAGCCAAACTGAGCAATCGTGGGAGCAGAGCCTTGGTGAGAGAGGTAAAGAAGAACCCCAAGATCACTGTGGCTGAGCTCCAGAGATGCAGTAGGAAGAAAATCCACAAAGTCAACTATCACTGCAGCCCTCCACCAGTCGGGCCTTTATGGCAGAGTGGCCTGATGGAAGCCTCTCCTCAGTGCAAGACATATGAAAGCCCGCATAGAGTTTGCTAAAAAACACATGAAGGACTCCCAGACTATGAGAAATAAGATTCTCTGGTCTGGTGAGATGAAGATAGACCTTTTATGTTACAAATACTGAGCTCTGTATAACTCCGCCCACACCACTGATTGGCAGCTTGGTTTGTACACTGTGTATAGGCAGAAAGCTTCCAGTCAGTGGTGGAGGCAGGGTTATACAGAGCTCATGAATATGGAGGACTGCGTGGCAGCAGGTTTACTAGTCCTCTAGTGATAATCTCCTGCTGATAAAACTGTGATTTTATCAAATCTACAGCTAACAGTCTAGTAAGTGACACATCGCTGGGATCACCGTTCTCCATCGCACCATTATTTTGCTTTTAGATTAGATGTCAAAAACCTGATGACAAATACCCTACAGTCCTGGCCAAAAGTATTGACACCCCTGCAATTCTGTCAGATAATGCTCATTTTCTTCCTGAAAATGATTGCAAACACAAATTATTTGGTATTATTATCTTCATTTAATTAGTCTTAAATGAAAAAACACAAAAAGAATTGTCCTAAAGCCAAATTGGATATAATTCCACACCAAACATAAAAAGGGGGTGGACAAAAGTATTGGCACTGTTGGAAAAATCATGTGCTGCTTCTCTAATTTGTGTAATTAACAGCACCTGTAACTTACCTGTGGCACCTAACAGGTGTTGGCAATAACTAAATCACACTTGCAGCCAGTTGACATGGATTAAAGTTGACTCAACCTCTGTCATGTGTCTTTGTTTGTACCACATTGAGCATGGAGAAAAGAAAGAAGACCAAAGAACTGTCTGAGGACTTGAGAAACCAAATTGTGAGGAAGCATAAGCAATCTCAAGGCTACAAGTCCATCTCCAAAGACCTGAATGTTCCTGTGTCTACCGTGCGCAGTGTCATCAAGAAGTTTAAAGCCCATGGCACTGTGGCTAACCTCCCTAGATGTGAATGGAAAAGAAAAATTGACAAGAGATTTCAACGCAAGATTGTGCGGATGTTGGATAAAGAACCTCGACTAACATCAAAACAAGTTCAAGCTGCCCTGCAATCCGAGGGTACAACAGTGCCAACCCGTGCTATCCGTCGGCATCTGAATGAAAATGGACTGTATGGTAGGAGACCCAGGAAGACCCCACTTCTTACCCCGAGACATAAAAAAAACAGGCTGGAGTTTGCCAAAACTTACCTGAAAAGCCTAAAATGTTTTGGAAGAATGTTCTCTGGTCAGATGAGACAAAAGTAGAGCTTTTTGGGCAAAGGGCATCAACATAGAGTTTAGAGGAGAAAAAAAAGAGACATTCAAAGAAAAGAACACGGTCCCTACAGTCAAACATGGCGGAGATTCCCTGATGTTTTGGGGTTGCTTTGCTGCCTCTGGCACTGGACTGCTTGACCGTGTGCATGGCATTATGAAGTCTGAAGACTACCAACAAATTTTGCAGCATAATGTAGGGCCCAGTGTGAGAAAGTTGGGTCTCCCTCAGAGGTCATGGGTCTTCCAGCAGGACAATGACCCAAAACACACTTCAAAATCACTAGAAAATGGTTTGAGAGAAAGCACTGGAGACTTCTAAGGTGGCCAGCAATGAGTCCAGACCTGAATCCCATAGAACACCTGTGGAGAGATTAAAAATGGCAGTTTGGAGAAGGCACCCTTCAAATATCAGGGACCTGGAGCAGTTTGCCAAAGAAGAATGGTCTAAAATTCCAGCAGAGCATTGTAAGAAACTCATTGATGGTTACCGGAAGCGGTTGGTCGCAGTTATTTTGGCTAAAGGTTGTGCAACCAAGTATTAGGCTGAGGGTGCCGATACTTTTGTCTGGCCCATTTTTGGAGTTTTGTGTGAAATGATCAATGTTTTGCTTTTTGCTTCATTCTCTTTTGCGTTTTTTCATTTAAGACAAATTAAATGAAGATAATAATACCAAATAATTTGTGATTGCAATCATTTTCAGGAAGATGCTGAGTATTATCTGACAGAATTGCAGGGGTGTCAATACTTTTGGCCATGACTGTATATAGAGTGAAGGGTGGCATATGGTAGGTATCTGAAGAGGAGAAAATGGACTGATAAAGTGGAGAAGTAATGGAAGTGCCCAAAGACTCTGGGTTAAAGGTAATGATCATGAGTTTTGAGCTTCATGGCAGACCACAAAGAAGGGTATTGCAGTAATATAATGGGGCATAATATGGATGTACACTAGCAGTGTGCCTCCTCATATGGATCGGACAGCACTAGACAGTCACTGATCTCCCTGAGAATCTGCCTCCAGAGATTATTAGAAATGAAAGAAGTAACCAGTGTGAGACATGTAACCAGCACAGAACAGTAGAACCTTGTCTCTTTACAAACACATTAGCAGCTGCAGCTCTCACAGCTCTGCTGTATTGTAAAACTGTCTGCCTGTGAGAGGGAAGCTGAGGGGAACCTGCAGATGTGTCTGTTAGGCCACGTTCATAAATTCAATGCTTGGTCAGTATTTTACATCAGTATTTGTAAGCCAAAACCAGGAGTGGGTGATAAATGCAGAAGTGGTGATGTGTTTCTATTATACTTATCCTCTGACTGTTCCACTCCTGATTTTGACTTATACTGATGTAAAATACTGACCGAATACTGAGCGTGTGAACGTGGTCTTATAATCACACACAGCTCTGCTGTGAGATCAGGAGAGCAGAGAGCGGCCATTACACATCACACCGGTAATGCCTCCTTTTATTAAAAGTAATCTCTGGAGGCAGATTTTCATGCAGATCAGTGTCCAGCCCATAGCCTGGAACAGTTCATTTACATATAAGAAAGATATGGATTTCTCTGGAATAAAATATCAGGTCACAGATATCAAGGTATCATATTATTCAGCTTCCTATGACCTACACAGGGGCGGATTATAATGAGGCCAATCTGGGCGGTAGCCCAGGGCCCAGTGGTGTGTGGGGGCCCTGGGCTACCGCTCAGATTGCCCGCCGCCATCAGGGCATTACTGCACTGATTGGCGTATGAGCCCGGTGGTCAGAGGGGGCCCGCATCGGCCCCCGTCTCAACTGCTCACCGGGTCCCTACCGGCGCTGCGGCAGTAAAACACTATTGATGTGCGAGCACGCGCCCGCACGTCAATAGTTAACAGCCGCCAGCCAATCGGAGGCTGGCAGCTGACATCAGCCACAGCATGCGTCTGATGTCATTGTCAGTCGCCGGCGAGTGCGCGCTTCAGCTGCGAGGAGAGAGCTTTGCCGCAGGAGCGCGGCCAGGTGAGGAGAACGGCAATCCGGAGGGCCCGGGCCAGTATGCTGGACACTGGGGGCAGAGATGCTGGACACACTGGGAGCAATATGCTGGACACACTGGGGGCAATATGCTGGACACACTGGGGGCAATATGCTGAACACACTGGCGGCAATATGCTGGACACACTGGGGGCAATATGCTTGACACACTGGGGGCAATATGCTTGACACACTGGGGGCAATATGCTTGACACACTGGGGGCAATATGCTGGACACACTGGGGGCAATAT
The DNA here is from genome assembly GCF_032444005.1 of Ranitomeya imitator. NCBI lineage: Eukaryota > Metazoa > Chordata > Amphibia > Anura > Dendrobatidae > Ranitomeya > Ranitomeya imitator. Next base: position 725,030,685 of record NC_091284.1, on the reverse strand, counting down.
GCTGGACACACTGGGGCAGAATGCTGGACAAACTGGGGGCAATATGCTGAACACACTGGCGGCAATATGCTGGACACACTGGGGGCAATATGCTTGACACACTGGGGGCAATATGCTTGACACACTGGGGGCAATATGCTTGACACACTGGGGGCAATATGCTGGACACACTGGGGGCAATATGCTTGACACACTGGGGGCAATAAGCTTGACACACTGGGGGCAATATGCTAAACACACTGGGGGCAATATGCTGGACACACTGGGGGCAATATGCTGGACACACTGGGGGCAATATGCTTGACACACTGGGGGCAATAAGCTTGACACACTGGGGGCAATATGCTGAACACACTGGGGGCAATATGCTGGACACACTGGGGGCAATATGCTGGACACACTGGGGGCAATATGCTGGACACACTGGGGGCAATATGCTGGACACACTGGGGGCAAATACAATTTCATCAGTATTTGGTCAGTGTGTTCGTTTTTACTATCAGGGTTTCTTCAGCTTTTTTTTCTTGTATGAGAACTTTTCTCAAGATTCTTCTATCAAACAAACATCAAATACACTTTATGATTATAAAATGAAAATTAGAAGTCACTTTACATGGCAGCGAGTGATTAAATGTGCAACAATTGTGGTTCCATTACATGACGGATTCTTTTCGCATGAGCGGCAGTAGCCGAGGAGATCAAAATTTCCCATTAAACTGGGACTGAATTTCTCCCTGCATAATTCAGGTACAGAATGTAGGAGCAACGTGAGAGAACATTTTCATGTGGAATGAAGTCAGAATATATAATTCTGAACGTGTACAGTGTCAATGTATAATCTGCAGCTAAATTACATACATACTATGGGTTTATTCTACTTTTTTATGGGATATAGTGATACATTCCAAATATTACCATTATTTATCTCCGTTTGCATTAATAATATAACAATGCTATAAATACTATAAAAAAATATGGCCCTGATTTGGGGCCATTGTATGGTGTAAGACACACAAAATTACGGTAATTTGCTGTGCACCACAATAAGCAATGTACTCCAATCAGGGGCTGTGGTACATTACTGATATACTCTACCCCCCTATTTTGGCCTAAATTATTATGAATGTGTCAGCTGTACTCAGCCATTACTTTCTCAGCTTAACTTTGCGCACTTTGCCCAAAAAATTGGCTTAAAAACAGAAAAAGTTGCAACATTTTTGCACAACTACGAAAAAAACTGCTTAATGAATAGGGAAGAATAAGCCAACGTCCAATAGTATAGGAATTTGAGATATAAAGGGATATTCCCATTTTAGTAAGTGATAGCATATTGTCCGACCTATGCTCACCTCTTTCCCCTATCTGAGCCTGAGAATTTTGGGGCCTCCAGCGCTCTTTCCAGTTTCCTTGAGCAGGCCCATTTATTTGAATGGCGTTGGGCTGCAGCTGGCGGTGCACCTCTGTGCAAAGGGAAAATTGTGGCAGGGAAAGCAGTGCCTAAACAGCTCTGCAACCCCTTAATTCTCATCCACAGAGAGAGGTCATATACCCTGTGATCATTAAGTGATGGCATATACCACTCACACAGATGGGAATACCCCTTTAAAGGGAACCTGTCACCCCCAAAATCGAAGGTGAGCTAAGCCCACCAGCATCAGGGGCTTATCTACAGCATTCTGTAATGCTGTAGATAAGCCCCTGATGTATCCTGAAAGATGAGAAAAAGAGGTTAGATTATACTCACCTGGGCGGGTGGTCTGATCCGATGGGCGTCACGGTCAAGTCCAGGCGCCCAGAAAGGTCAGAGAGGCCCGGCGCCTGCGCACTGCAGTACTTTGATCTACCCTAAACAGGGCAGACAAAGTACGCCTGCGCCGGAGCAGCAGCGTGAAGACAAGAAGAGGACGTCAGCGTAAGAAGATGGGAGGCCCCGGACCGCGACGCGATGCGCAGTGGGACCGCCCCTGGGTGAGTATAATATAACCTCTTTTCTCATCTTTCAGGTTACATCGGGGGCTTATCTACAGCATTCCAGAATGCTGTAGATAAGCGCCTGATGCCGGTGGCCTTAGCTCACCTTCGATTTTGGGGGTGACAGGTTCCCTTTAAAGCTGTATCTACCCTTGTCACCAATTATTTATACATATAATGTATTTAAATGAACATTCTTCAATGGAAATATCCTACTACCTCATGTCTACAGTGTCTGTGCGGTCCTATGTCTTGCCTACGTCTCTATGGTCTCCATAGGCACATAAGTAAACTAGGAGTCAAATATACTAAACGGTCGATTTTTCATTGATTCTACAGATGTGAGACTTAAAACACTGCATTAATTCATGTGATAACTTTTATTGGCCATTTCACTCGGAGCAGTTTTCCTGCCGACATGTGCCATTTTCATGGTGACAGCTACCATGGAACCTTCATTTTCATTTAACTCACCAGAGACCACAAGCAGCCCGGCTCCTAAAATATTTACAATACCTTGGTCTGAACCAAAGGCACAAAACACTTTAAAGAGACTGGGGATGTCATTAATTATTTTCTGTTATCGAAAGCAAACGGGGGAAGTGCTACATGCCGCCATGAAAGACACAGCAATCTGCTATGTCCGTCTGATGGGAACTAAAAGAATATTTTGTCATTGTTTTTAATTTTGTAACATACAGATACAGTGATGGCAGATTGATATTACTAGGGGCTATTTATATGGACATCGTATGTACACAGGAGAGAGGGTTATCCAAGTTCTTGTTAAAAATATTCGATTGTCAGAAAGATTTTTAACTGAACCTGTCACTTTCCATATATGTATTTTTTCTTTACTTGGCATAAATGCCGCGTTGTCCTGAATCTGCCATTGTTTTGCTTCCACGCTTCTGCGTTCCTACGTTCCTGAGATGTGTCCCTATATTCCCTCTATATAACTCTAGTCTTGTGGGTGCTGTCCTCAAGAAGACTCCATGCATAAATTTTGATGACCATGCCCATTTGGTTAATAATACTAAATGAGGAACATTGACCAAGATAGGAAATGGGTCAAAAGAAAAACAACGAACATTGGCATTTAGTATAAGTAAAAAAAAAAATCCACATATTTATGACAAGTGACAGATCCTCTTTAAGTATCAGATTGACTCATTAAGGCCGGTTTCACATTTGCGGTTGTGCCCGCAGCGTTTCTGTCGCATACATCCGCATGCGTCTTGATTTCATATCTTTAACATTGTAGACGCAGATGCATGCGTTGGCATGCGTTCTCACGCGTTTGCTTATGCATTTTTTGCGGTGTGCGGCGGGGCGTGGCTAACGCACCATGTTAGAATTTTTGTGGCGGCAAATTTCTGCCGCCATATGCATGCGGACGCTTGCGGAAGGAGTGCGTCAAAACAACACATTACAGTACGAAACGCAGCGGACTCAACCACAAATGTGAACCTAGCCTAAAAGAAGCAGGGATTGGATGATAGTACTTTGCTTTTGACAATCACATGACCAAGTAGAGAAAGTCCAATACCACTTTGTAAGTTAACAGACGACTCACTGGATAGGGGGGTCTATTATTTTTTGGATACTTGAGGGCAAGAGTGTAATGGTTGCAGAGGTCACGACCAGACCCATGCGGGTGACTGGCCCGCCGACATCAGCACAAACTTCAACTGGATGTGCATCCTCACACTGTGCGCTGCAATACACACTGCCGGCCAATCGGAGGCCAGTAGCTGATGTCCGCATACATGTGACTGGGGGCGTGTGGCACTTATGTCATGCGCTCCCGATGCACACTGAAATCAGCTGCCAGCTTCATAAGAGGACACCACACAGCGGAGGAAGAAAAGGGAAGGTTAGTAGAATAATTTATTTTTTTCTATGTATTAAAGAACAGCGGCATAATGGAAGACATATACCAGGATGGGAGAGATATATACACTCAAGGATGGGGAACATATGTACAAGGATGGCGCTAAGGATAAGGGACATATATACCAGGATGGGGCCCAGGATAACGTACATATATACCAGGATGGGGCCAAGGATAAGGGACATATATACCAGGATGGGGCCAAGGATAAGGGACATACTGTATATACCAGGATGGGGCCCAGGATAAGGGACATATATACCAGGATGGGGCCCAGGATAACGTACATATATACCAGGATGGGGCCAAGGATAAGGGACATATATACCAGGATGGGGCCAAGGATAAGGGACATACTGTATATACCAGGATGGGGCCCAGGATAAGGGACATATATACCAGGATGGGGCCCAGGATAAGGGACATATATACCAGGATGGGGCCCAGGATAACGTACATATATACCAGGATGGGGCCAAGGATAAGGGACATATATACCAGGATGGGGCCAAGGATAAGGGACATACTGTATATACCAGGATGGGGCCCAGGATAAGGGACATATATACCAGGATGGGGTCCAGGATAAGGGACATATATACCAGGATGGGGCCCAGGATAAGGGACATATATACCAGGATGGGGCCAAGGATAAGGGACATACTGTATATACCAGGATGGGGCCCAGGATAAGGGACATATATACCAGGATGGGGTCCAGGATAAGGGACATATATACCAGGATGGGGCCCAGGATAAGGGACATATATACCAGGATGGGGCCCAGGATAACGTACATATATACCAGGATGGGGCCAAGGATAAGGGACATATATACCAGGATGGGGCCAAGGATAAGGGACATACTGTATATACCAGGATGGGGCCCAGGATAAGGGACATATATACCAGGATGGGGCCCAGGATAAGGGACATATATACCAGGATGGGGCCCAGGATAAGGGACATATATACCAGGATGGGGCCAAGGATAAGGGACATACTGTATATACCAGGATGGGGAACATATTTAGCAGAATGGAGGACATATATATGTCCTCCATCCTGGTATATGGGAGAAATTACTACATATTGGGGGAGGGGGTTTAACTCAACTTTCCTTATAGGATGTAGAACAGTAAAAGGGCCCGTTCATCTGCGCAACATGCAGGAGGGCCAGGTCCAAATTTTGCACGGAGGCTCATCGGACTCTAGTTACGCCACTGCTTGAGGGGTTTCCCATCTCATGAATTAATGGCAATAACGCCACTAAAATGGGGGAATGCTGCAGTCTACAGCACCGTCAGGGACCTGTCTGCTCTTTTCATCCACAGGATCGGTGATGGTCTGGGAGGTTGAACCACACCACCAATCATTGTTGATTGCATATCCTAAAGTTTTGCCATCACTTTTTATTAAAGCGAAAATCATTTCAATTAATTGTCATCGGGATGACCTCTGTGCAATGGAAACAACACAATAATATGAACTGAGTTGACAAATACTGAATATGATAGTACATAGAAATAATATTAAAGGGATTATCTACTTTTAAGAAATAGGCCCCAAATGTTGCAAAATGCCTAAAATAACAAACACAGCAAGTACTCGCCCTCCCTGGGTCCAGAACGGCTCCTGTCTCAGTGTTTTTGGCTGCAGCAACATCAGCGCAAATCACCGCTGTAGCCAATCACTGAGCTTGGCAGTTCATAGCATCTACCTGGGCATTGCTGCTGAATTCAGTGATTAGATACAGCAGTGATGTCCGCTGTTGATTTGATACCACCGCTACAGCCAAACACTGACATCAGAGCTGGACCCAAGGAGGGCGAGTTCCTGCTGTGTTTGTTATTTTAGATATTTCACAGATTTTGGGATATACTTTCCCGAAAGTGGAAAAACCCTTTAAATATTTGAAATCTAGTCCTTACTACCGGCCACTTCATTTTGTTTTTCATCTTCATACAGTTTTAAACACATATGCATTAAGGAATATTTTATCAGGTTTGTTTCAAGATATTTCACACTCAGCAGCCAAAATTTGGTAGTAGTCTCTGTGTTACTACTATAGATATTTACATATCTGCTCTTTTGCAGCAGCCATTTTTGCAAAAGTTACAGAAACGTCAGTTGTTATTTTTTTAATTATTTCCTCAGAAACTGAATTAAAATGATCTGTCATTGAAAAAACATCCCGAGAGAATGAGAATTTTAATCCACTCTACTTAAGGACACAGCGATACTATAATAACCCTCGGGGATGGGGAGATTTCAAGTTTATTGTCACTTGCTTCTTCCGAATATAGGTGTCATTCACAGGAAACTTGAATTAAAGCAATGACAGTTCTTGGCTCGTCATATGCGGTCTCCAATTATACTGGCACTAAGTTAAAGTCATTGCGATGACATTTTTTTTGTTTCTATACTCCTCTTTCTCTCTACAAAGCAACATACTTGGAGTGGCGAGGTATATACAGACATGGACAACATTGTTGGTTCCCTACTATTAAAGTGAGAAAAACGCACAATGAAATAACTTGAAACTGATAAAGTCATTTTCAATCTAAATCTACTGAATATCAACTAATGAAATTGCGGCGCCCCAGTGTTCTGGTCGTCGCAGTGATGTCATTATCCTTTCAGGGGAGAAGTGATGTCATGTCTGAAGGCAATGAAAGACAACCACATCCAGGTATTACACACATGCAACATGTTCACACTCCAGACCAGAAGGGGGAGCTATAAGCCTGTTTAGGGTGAACTTTCCTATTTAACATCCTGATCTGGAGGGAAAGTAGTTCAGTTCCTGTCAGGAGACAGAAAGAGAGGAGCTCTGCTGGCATAACGTGCTGCAACTCCTGGGAAAAGACACAAAACGGTGAACATACTGCGGAGAGTGTGCAGGAGAGCAGAGCACAGGGGGAGACATCAGAGGGAGATCAGCCAGGAACAAGCTGCTCCTTTCTGAGGTGCAGAAGCCGGTATCCACAAACACCGAGGGAGCAACTGCCTCTAAGCCTTGCTCCAAAGACTGGCAGGACAGTCAATTCCAAGTTGGCTGCCCGACCTAGACACCTAAGCAGACAAGGTGGCAACGCGGAGGAGGGGCGTCTCTAGGGCCCCTATAAAATAGCCTCAGGCCACCACCGTCATACGGGTTATGTCCTATCCATCTGGGGGACAGAGAGAGAGGAAGAAATAACATCTAGAATATCTACAAGAGTTGTGAGGACCTTACCGAGAAGCTCAGCAGGGAGGTACTACAACACACAGGCGCCAGCAGGAAGGCTACTTATCCACCTGGATAAGGGGACTCTGGAATTGCCTTCAGACTGACCGGACTCTGCCTACCCTGTCATCTGGCGCTCCGGGCTGAGGATACCACCTGAAGACTTCAGTAAACAAGGTAAAACACTGCAAACCTGTCTCCTCGTTCTTTACTGCACCTCGCCCATCTATAAACTCTTTTACTGGACACCCCTGAGGGCCACGGACCGGGTCAGCCACCGTGACATCCCCCAAACCGCAGGACCCGGTGCCGAGTACCCCATTGCCCTCCTCTGGGGGCGTTCCAAAATCAGACATTGCTTTTGAATTTTGGTTCAACAGAAAAATGTAAAAAAAAAAAACCAAACTAATGAAAATGGCTTGGACAAAATTGATTGTGCCGATTACTTAATATTCTGTTGAACAACCTTTTGAGACAATAAAAAAATTACTTTTGTCACTCTCAAAGAGACTTTTGCACCTGTACACAGGTAGGTATTTTGGCCCCAATTCTTGTTAGGTGCCTTCACCAGACTGGGTGATTCAATTCCTTCCACAGATTTTCAATAGCATATAGATCAGGACTCAGAGGCCACTTCACAAAAGTCCAATGCTTTGCACTTCGCCATTCTTGGATATTTTTAGTTGTATTTTGTGTCATTATCTCATTGGAGGACCCATGTCCTCTGACTTAGATGAAGCTTTCTGACACTGGGCAGCACATTTCGCTCCAGAATGCCTTGACGGTCTTGAGATTTCATTGTACCCTGCACAAATCAGCCCCAAAACATAACCAATCCTCCTCCATGTTTCCCTACAGGTACAATGTTCTTTTCTTGATATGCTTTATTTTTGTGTTTGTGTTGATGTGATTTGCCAAAAAGTTTTGCCTCATCTGCCCGACGTACATTCTTTTCCAAAAGCTTTGTGGCTTATACATATGCATTTTGGCAAATGCCAGTCTTGTTTTTTAATTTGCTTTCAACAGTGGTTTCCTCCTCGTTCGTCTTCCTTCCATGAAGTCTATTTTGGCCGAGACAGTTAAAGATGGTGTGAACTAACAATGATGTACCTTGACCTTGGATTTCACCTCTAATCTCTTTGGAAATTCTGGGCTCTGTGCATATGTAGTAACAGGGATATCAAGCTTTACATTTTGCATTTTTGTTTAAAATTTTCCTTCTAATCTCCTGGACAACTTTTTGTTTGTAGACATCTGTGATGATAATTACACACCATAGTTTCACATGTCTCTATGGTCAAATTAGTTTCAGTCGTTTCTAAGCGTACCATCATTTTTGTCCAGGACATTTTAATTTGTTTTTATATTTTTCTGCGGAACCACAATTTAAAAGCAAAGGCTGATTATTACTAGTTGATATTCAATAAACTTAAGTTGAAAATTACTTTTACCAGTTTCAAGTTATTTCAGTAACCATTGTTGGTTTTCATTACTTATATATAATGGTAGCAACAATTTTGACCATGTTTGTATAACAGAATTATAACAAAAATGATCGCACTCAGTTTCTCAGTTATACTAGTGAATGTCAATGTTAAAATAGCCAACAACTTAAAGGGGTTGTCCATTACTAGGACAACTGCTTCTTAATCAAAATGTTTGACCCCCATAAAATAATAAAGCTTATACTCAGCTCCTGTGCTGGCGCCGTTCCCGAGGTATCAGTTCTCGCGGTCCCAGGGCTCTTGTGTGGTTGTGACACATGACGCCGTCGCCCAATCAGCGCCAGAGTCACTGTCTGCACCTTTGGACAAATCTAACATGAAGAGAAAGAGCTGGAGCTGATCTCTGACTTCCTGTTCATGCTCAATTCGATAGGAGGCGGGGACAGTGATGCCGGCATTCATTGGATGCCGTCATAACGTGTCACAATAATAGCATGGGAGCCCCGGGAGGGCAAGTGCTGACACTGTGGGAATGGCGATGGAACCAGAGGTGAGTATAAGCTTTATCATTTTAAGGGGGTCAAGGGAAGTCTATGACAAGAAGTTGCCCAAGTAGTGGACAACTTCTTTAAGTTTCTTTGCAGTTCTGACTGACAGAGAAGTTTTAGGAACACAAATTTACATATGCTTATACACTGGTTCGGACTGGCGCACAAGGCAACAGGTGAATTCCCCGGTGGACCCCCAACAAAACTAGATGAGCAATGATTGGCATGGTACACTTCATGCACTATAACAAGACAAGGCAGTTTCTCATCAGTTTATTAACAAACTGTCCATTTTATTATATAGAAGCTTAGGATGAGATGATCCTTCAAACAGTGGCGCACCGCCTCCCCCCTGCATTGTACCTTCAACTGTTTCGGCATCCTGGATGCCGATTCAATTGAAAACAAACTTGGGAGAGGAAGCCATCAGCTAACACTGCCTCTGCCATCAGTCTTCCTCTGCGCCTGAGCTCTGTGATGTCTCAGCGCAGAGGGCGCGATGACGTCACTACAGCGCACCGATCTACTGAGCAGTGCAAAGGCGTAGAAGACGCTGAGGAGACCGGAGAAGTGGGGGAGGGGGAGAGGGGAGTATTTGATTATTTTCTCTCAATAGAGCATTATATGGGGCCCATCATACTGTATGGAACAATATAGGGGGCCCATTACACTGTATAGAACAATATATGGGGCCCATTATACTGTATGGACTAATATAGGTTTTTTTTTAATGTATTGAGCAATATAGGGGGCCCATTATACTGTATGGAGCAATATAGGGAGCCCATTCTACTGTATGGAGCAATATAAGGGGACCATTATACAGAATGGAGTAACATATGAGCCCATTATACTGTATGGAGCAATATAGAGGCCCCATTATACTGTATGGAGCTCTATATGGAGCTCATTACACTATATGGAGCACTATATGGATCCCATTATACTATAGGAGCAATATAGGGAGCACATTACAATGTATGGGGCACTATATGTGGCCCATTATACTGTTTTGAGCAACAATGCGGGGCCATTATACTGTATGGAGCAATATATGGGGCCCATTATACTGTATGGAGCAATATAGGGGGCCCATTATACTCTATGAATCACTGCATTGGGCCCATAATACTGTATGGAGCACTATGTGGGTTCCATTGTACTAAATGGAGCAATAATGGAGTCCATTATACTGTTTAGAGCACTACTTGAGGCCTGTTATACTGAATGGAGAATTTATAGGACTATTATACTGTATGGCGCGATATATGGTGCCCATTACACTATATGAAGCACTGCATGGGGCCTATAATACTGTATGGAGCACTATGTGGTGCACATAGTACTGTATGGAGTACTTTGTGGAGCCCATAGTATTGTATGGAGGACTATGTGGTGCCCATAATACTGTATGGAGGAATATGTGGTGCTCATAATACTGCATGGAGAACAGTGTGGTGGCCATAATACTGTATGGAGGACTATGTGGTCCCTAAAATACTGTATGGAGGACTTTGTGTTGCCCATAATACTGTATGGAGGACTATGTGGTACCTATAATACTGTATGGGAGACTATGTGGTGCCCATAATATTGCTGCTCATGGATCAGGCGATATGAATCAGATAGGTTCCTTTTGTGCAGACTGAAGTCTTGACTGTGGCCCCTTGACAAACTACAGATCTCAGAATTCAGGCGCTAAAAAACTGAAGCTTGTATAGCCGTAGTAAACATCAGTTTGTCACAGAATTGGGGTAATGTCACAAAGTGTTACATAGGACTGTGAGTTTATGGACTTTATTTTGGCAGTGCTGCACAATTCACTTAAAGGGTTTCTGTAGACGTCCTTGAAAATCGGCACAAGTGCGGACCACAATGCATGGACTGTCCACGGGTCCAGAACACGATCACTTTATAGGCATACACTGTATGGGGCTGTCGAGTTGTGCTGGGAGACTCGCAGACAATATGCGCACTGCGGTCCTTGCTCGGGCAGAGTCTTACGAACGTCTGTAGGAGCCCTAACAGAGATTTTAATGATAAATCTAACCCTGCTATATCTTAGTTTCTGCAGTGTGACTGTTTATGTATGGATCAGTCTATGCATTGCAAAGAGAAAGAACAGAGCCATGTTGGGAGTAATCGATTTATTAAGTACCCCCCGTGATACAGAGCTTACATGAGAACCTCGCTGGTGTAACCTCATCTCTCAGGGACAATCTGCCCCTCCTGACTGTTTTAAGCGCTTCTAAGCTTTCATATTATCTGTCACTTAATGTTTTCTTACTAATAATCAATTAACATTGATCCACTCCTGTGAGTGCTCAGCATTTCTGCCTTTAAACATATAAATACACATAAATTATTATCTCTACAGAGACCAAAACTCAAAAGATCTGCACATCACAAGCCTACAACTATCATAACTGCAAAGCTAGACATACTGTCACCAAGAAAGGCACACCGTCAGCATTGTGTATGAACACACATGTACATCTGCCCAGCATGCTGACCGCAATAAATCACGATAAAATAACAATATATTTACTTATCGACATTAAGATCCATGCACGTGGCATGGTATGGCAGCACATAGAGTACCTATATGCCACATTACGGCCCTATAGGCACTATGTGCCTCTACATGGTGCAAAGTAAGGCACTGCTTCTAGGGGAGAAAACCTGCCTCTACTACCATTGCCAGGTAAGAGCCCTAAAGATATGTGAACCCAGAAAACAACTTAGCATTGCGGAAAAATATTTTTAATTCATTTTAAGTTGTAAGTGCCTAATGGGTGTTCCCAAGGCAGCTAAGTGCTCTAAACTCCTCCCACTTGGTGCTGATTGTCAGCATCAGTGCATTGCAAAGTCAGCGTGCCCTGAAATCCAAATCAACACTGAGAGGTCATTGAGGAAGAGTTTCGTAATGACAGCCAAAAATGTTGCCTGGCTTGAGACTGCCCACTGGGCACTTACGGCCATGGGTGTGACTACAATAGGTGCAGGGGAACCCAGGCCCCAGAGCCTAGGGGGTCCAAAAAGTCCATTTGGCCTATAAAAAGAGTTCAGTGCTATTAAAAACTTTCAATAATTGGGGGCCCCATTGTAGCTTTTGCATTAGGCCCATGAGCTTCAAGTTACCACCTGCTTACAAACTAATTGATATAAGGATTACAAGTTCAAGTTTCAAAATTTACCCAATGCTAAGGTTATTAGTGTCTGGAAGGTGTTATGCCACATGTGTTACTGATTTGTCTGCCCCAATATAGTGCATGGATCTGCTATGGTTATGGAACTTTATGGCTATGAATGAATTGTGTCGTCGATGTATCTTCCACGCATCAGTAACTATGAGAACGTTTCTGTGCTCCGGCACCGACGTATCCAGTTGTGTTCCATAGAAACCTTTAATGCTATATAACTCATGGACACTATTGCCAGAATCTGATTCCGTTCCCTTCCAAATTATCGTTTGGTGTATAAATAGCCTTATGAAACCGTGCCTAATTAGAAGCGCCATACAAAATGGAACCTAAAAAACATTGCGCTATGCTGGGTGAATATATGTATAGTGGCACACACTATAAATACTGCTATACAGTGCTTACATAATGCTATACAATAATATTAAAGGGAACCTGTCACCAGAAAAAGCGCTATTAACATGCAGATATGGGGTTAATCTGCAGGTTAATAGCGATACCTGCCTGGCGCCTGCGCTTAGTTGAATGCTGCTGGTAGAAAATGAAATTTATACCTCCTGGCAGGATTCGGTGTTCAGGCACGGGTTCAGTCACCCCTCTGATGCAGAGCCAGTGTCTGTCAGGGCCGGAGGCACGGTGTCAGCTGCTGCTCTGTATAGGACGGTGACTGAGCCTGCACCGGCGCCACACCTGTGACTGGACCAGGAATAAAGATAATTTTCTCCCTGCAGCATTCGTCTAAGTGCGAGCGCCAGGCAGGTTAATAACGCACTTTTATGGTGCCAGGTTCCCTTTAAGGTTTATGGTGCTCAGAAGCCTAGTAGTAAGGTCATCATTAAAGGGAACCTGTCATGTTGAATATGGTCTCCAATCTGCAGGCAGGATTTTATAGAGCAGGAGGACCTGATCATTTTGAGGGAAAAGTTTAAGTACAAATATTATTTTATTCATAGAAATCTCTGATATTTGTATGCATATAAGTCCAGTGGGTGGTCCTACTAGTTACTGACAGTCTTCTCTCTGTGACTGTGCATGGACATGACAGGGATTTCAATGAATAAAATACAAGTTACTCTGACTCTTAATCTACAAACCTGTATATCATTCTGCGCTCAGCTTCTTCTGTACACCATGGTGTCCACAGATCGGCCACCACACGACACAATATGGCCACAGAGCTGGAGTCCTTTAGCCTCATTCTTGCTTTCTCTAATAAGACTCTGCAACATATGCACCATTCTACGCCTGTGGCTGAAAAATATCACGTTTGCACAGATGTAACTATGACTATGTAACATGGTGCGGGGCAGTAACCATGGGCGAGGTACTTGTCTTCCATGCCCCAACATGATACACGAAGATAGGGGTCCTGGCTAGGTGTATGGACTTTGTATACGGGGGTACTACGGCCTTGCTGGCAGCATGATGTTGCATGATGCCAATGACTTCGGCTGGCCAGGACCAGATAGTGTACAGTTCAATGAGGGAGACCACCAGCTAACATTAAGTATTTTTTGAGTGCATAACTTCATGAACGTTTGTTTTACAACATTGAGCATCTTCACACATGGGTGATTCCTGACTTGTGGTGCCCTATGGATTTCTATTCCCCACCTTTCATCGTTCTTCACTGTATCACGGCTCCAGAGCAGGATGCCAGGAGCAGACGGAAGGTGCTTCAGCGTGCCAGGACCGCCCTCATTCGCTCTCATTAGCATAAGTGTTGTGCCTGGTATGCACAACTACCAGAGGTGAGTTGAACACCTCTTCCACCAACGTATATGTGTTGTAACATTCTTCACCTCTAACGCCCTCTCTTTTTGTTTATTTTCACAGTCCAGTAAGTGAAAGTCCTGTACTCAACCCGCGGTTCCGCATATTCCTGTCCATTAGGGGAACTATTTTGCCATTAAGGCCCTTACATAACCTCTTTGCTTGCTGACTCTTTGGAACTACCGTCCGGGCCACTCTCTTCGTCTCATGTTCCCTGTTCCATCCTGGCCTGTTACCTCTTTGTCTGGTGAACTAGAGGCCATACTGCTAATTGTCCTATCCCTGGACCTGTCTCTGGTATATTACTCTGTCCTCTCACTTTTCCTTTCTCTACTCCAGATCTCACTATCCTCTACATCGGTCACCAATCACATCAAGCTGCTGACTAGTCCGACCTTAGGTATACTTCTGTTGCATACTGAGCCCAATCTGTCTTCCTGACAGGACATTGTCTCTGTTCGTTCACCTTTGCCTCTCCTACACTGGGCTAGTCACAATTGTTAACATTAACTGTCCCTACTATCAGGCAAAATACCATCTATCCATAATAACGCATGTCAAAATACATATTACACAATATAGCAATATGCTTGTCTTCAAGGGGAAATGTAGAAAGTATGCTCATGTCCTTACATTTCCCCCTTCTTTATTGATTGCCATCTTTGGTCAATCGAAACCTGGGAGACACCAAGCGTCTCACCACACACACACACAATATATTAAACAATATTGAGTCCTCTTTTTCTTATAGGGTAACACTGATCCAGTTCTACTTGGTTAGGACCCAGAAACCGCGAACATCCAAGTCCTTTTAACACGACATCAGTCCTTCTGGTTGATCTAGTCCTTCTTGGCAAGGGTCCTGGAACAAACAAACCACAAAGTCCTTCCCTTTGAGGGTAGCATAAACAATTAGGACATACAGTACATTAACTCACAGCTCTCCAAGAGACAGGAACACAGTCTATTAGGGGCAACGTCCGAGGGAGACCACCAGCCAACATTAAATAGTTTTTAACTGAACAGTAACTTGGCGGGAACTATGTACAATAGATATCAAGTGCATAATTTCATGAAAGTTTCATTAACAATATGGAGCATCTTCACACCTAGTCTATCTACTTCTTCCAGGCTTACTCGCTTCTGCCCCCAAGTTGCTGTGTGTTCACCACAACAACCCTTACTCTACTATGGATCTCGCTATCCACTACCTCGGTCTCCACTCATGTGAGGGACACCCACGTCACGCAGCTCTGCTAACTAGTCAGACCTTAGGTCTCTTTCTGTTGCACACTGGGCCCTATCTTTCCTCCTGACATGAATCTGTCTCTGTCCCTTCACCTTAGCCTCTCCCATTCTGAGCCAGTCCCAACCATTAACCCTAACTAAGACAAAGCACCATCTATCACAAATGCATGTCACAACACACATTATACAATACAGCAATACACTTGTCTTCAAAGGAGAACGTGGGCAGTATGTCCATCTCCTTACAAATACAGGGATTTATAGAAATGTGAGTATCTATTATATAATTGTCTAAGGGTCACTTCTGTCTGTCTGTCTGTCTGTCACAGATATTTATTGGTCGCGGCCTCTGTCTATCATGGAAATCCAAGTCGCTGATTGGTCGCAGCAAAACAGCCACAACCAATCAGCAGCGGGCACAGTCCGGCGGCAACATGGCCGCTCCTTCCTCCCCGCAGTCAGTGCCCCCTCCATACTCCCCTCACCGCTCACACAGGGTTAATGGCAGCGTTAACCGACCGCGCTATGCCGCGGTGTAACGCACTCGGTTAACGCTGCTATTAACCCTGTGTGACCAATGTTTTACTATTGATGCTGCCTATGCGGCATCAATAGTAAAAAGATCTAATGTTAAAAATAATTAGAAAAATAAAAAATCGTTATATACTCACCGTCCGTCGGCCCCTCGGATCCACAACAGGCCTTTCCCGCTCGTGACGCTCCGGTAACCGGTCCATGCTGTGATCTCGCAAGATGACGACGTAGCGGTCTCGCGAGACCGCTACGTCATTATCTCGCGAGACCGCAATGCACTCTTCAGACCGGAGCGCGCGAGGACTCAGCGTCGGTAACCGCTTCGCTTGGATCCGGGGGCTCCGGAAGGTGAGTATATAACTATTTTTTATTTTAATTCTTTTTTTTAACAGGGATATGATGCCCACATTGCTATATACTACGTAGGCTGTGCAATATACTACATGGGCTGTGCTTTATACTACGTGGGCTGTGCAATATACTGCGTGACTGGGCAATATACTACTAGGCAGGGCAATATACTAGGTTACTGGGCAATATACTACGTGGCTGGGCAATATACTACTAGGCAGGGCAATATACTAGGTTACTGGGCAATATACTACGTGGCTGGGCAATATACTACGTGACTGGGCTATATACTATGTGGCTGGGCAATATACTACGTCACTGGGCAATATACTAGGTTACTGGGCAATATATTACGTGGCTGGGCAATATACTACGTGGCTGGGCAATATAGTACGTAACTGGGCAATATACTACGTGGCTGGGCAATATACTACGTGACTGGGCAATATACTACGTGGCTTGGCAATATACTACTAGGCAGGGCAATATACTAGGTTACTGGGCAATATACTACGTGGCTGGGAAATATACTACTTGACTGGGCAATATACTATGTGGCTGGGCAATATACTACGTGGCTGGGCAATATACTACGTGGCTGGGCAATATACTACGTCACTGGGCAATATACTAGGTTACTGGGCAATATACTACGTGGCTGGGCAATATAGTACGTAACTGGGCAATATACTATGTGGCTGGGCAATATACTACGTGACTGGGCAATATACTACGTGGCTTTGCAATATACTACTAGGCAGGGCAATATACTAGGTTACTGGGCAATATACTATGTGGCTGGGCAATATACTACTTGACTGGGCAATATACTACGTGGCTGGGCAATATACTACGTGGCTGGGCAATATACTACGTCACTGGGCAATATACTAGGTTACTGGGCAATATACTACGTGGCTGGGCAATATACTACGTAGCTGGGCAATATAGTACGTAACTGGGCAATATACTACGTGGCTGGGCAATATACTACGTGACTGGGCAATATACTACATACTACGTGACTGGGCAATATACTACGTGGCTGGGCAATATACTACGTGACTGGGCAATATACTATGTGACTGGGCAATATACTACGCAGCTGGGCAATATACTACATACTACGTGACTGGGCAATATACTACTTGGCTGGGCAATATACTATGTGACTGGGCAATATACTATGTGACTGGGCAATATACTACGTGGCTGGGCAATATACTACGTGACTGGGCAATATACTATGTGATTGGGCAATATACTACGTGGCTGGGCAATATACTACGTGACTGGGCAATATACTACGTGGCTGGGCAATATACTACGTGACTGGGCAATATACTACGTGACTGGGCAATATACTACATACTACGTGACTGGCCAATATACTACGTGGCTGGGCAATATACTACGTGACTGGGCAATATACTATGTGACTGGGCAATATACTACGCGGCTGGGCAATATACTACATACTACGTGACTGGGCAATATACTACGTGGCTGGGCAATATACTACGTGACTGGGCAATATACTATGTGACTGGGCAATATACTACGTGGCTGGGCAATATACTACGTGACTGGGCAGTATACTACATACTACGTGACTGGGCAATATACTACGTGGCTGGGCAATATACTATGTGACTGGGCAATATACTATGTGACTGGGCAATATACTACGTGGCTGGGCAATATACTACGTGGCTGGGCAATATACTACCTCACTGGGCAATATACTACGTAGCTGGCCAATATACTACGTCACTGCGCAATATACTACTTCACTGGGCAATATACTACATAGCTGGGCAATATACTACGTAGCTGGGCAATATGGTACGTCACTGGGCAATATACTATGTGGCTGGGCAATATACTACATGGCTGGGCATTATACTATGTGGCTGGGCAATATACTACGTGGCTGTGCTATATACTACGTGGACAAGCATATTCTAGAATACCCGATGCGTTAGAATCAGGCCACCATCTAGTAATAATAGATAAGCCGAATGTACAACTCCTGGAATACCACACCCCCCCTGTTCTAGACTGAGCTTCTACTGCCCCTTCCTGCCTCAATGCAGAATAACAGCCTGAACTAAAAATATAGGCATGATGTACAGCTACAAATTCAGTGCATATATTAAATAGTTAATAATTAGATGACCGAGAAGTTTCACTTTTTAACCCTGTAACGTCTCTTGTGTGGATTATGGTGTTATAACAGACCAAAACCAGTAACATCTGAGCCCTGCTTTGTAACTATTCCCCCATCATCTGTCTTTCGGTCTTTATTTACATTGATGCGTGCACAAAAAGCTCATTTTGGAAGACTTCTGCGTAGAATATCTGTGAAATTGTCAAGTATCCTTCTGCCATCCACCCTCCAGCCCATCTGTTCTCCTTAAGGCTGCTGTCCTTCCATTTTGGTGCATCTCTCCAAAGCTTGAGTCCATTTTGTTGTATCTCTCTATGTACCTGGCTCTGATGACTATCTGGAACGTGGACATATGCTCCACTAGTCGTCTAGATGTATCGTGGATATTCCCGCATATATTTAATGGATCCTAAAGCTCCTTCTCTTTTTTATCCACCCATGTATCCTTCATCGCTGCCAATATCAGATGTGTGAGCACGATGATCCTGGCATTGTGCGCCCATGTCAGTGAATATGAGGCTGCACAATCCGTCTGTTCCTACAGCAGACATACACAGTCATCATTAGGGGAAAAGGCCTATTTGCAAAACCTCAGAGAAAACGCGCAATGCACTTGGATTCTGCATGTGAAGACTTAATATATATATACAATGAGATGAAATCCAGCCAAATCTGCATTCAAGCAGCCTTTAAATGGTACATATTGCCTATAACTGAGGGCACGATGACCGGAGCAGGCGGACACCCTGGGTACATGGATGCCCATTATACCTACACAACATACGCTATTGCATTTTGTCAGATCGTTAAGTGTTACCTTAATCACAGCAGTCTACAGCGATGTCTTCCTGGTCTTCTCCTCGCCTTACACAATAGTGCAGGAGTCTACGGTCCCCAAGGCCTCCTGTCACAGCTTCTGCATAGTCCCCATCTGGCTAATTGTAGTCTCTGGGAGATAGGGGACTTGAGTAAAGTAGAAGGGGGATGGGGATGATGAGCCCAGAGACCCTTTAATTCTCCCCCTTGAAAAGACTGACAGAGCCCAATGGTGCACTGCTCTGATGCTTTGGGGGTGGGTGAGTGTAGGAGGCTGAATCTTGCGTTGATGGAGGGAGAGGAGGGTCAATGATGAGGATCCTCCTATTCTACATCGCATCCCTATGGAGGTCAGTCACGCCCTGAGCTCAGTACCACACCGGCTTACGCTTAACCCTGTTCAGTACCAAGGACAGCAGCACTACAGAAAGGGGCTGATGACTATAGGATTTCTCTCCTATATGAAGTTCACGTTCACTATATGGACAAAAGTTTTGGGACACCTACACATTACATCTATAAACGGCATCCCGTTCTAAGCCCATAGGCATCAATATGGATTTGGTCCAGATTTTGTAGCTAAAACAGCTCCCGATCTTCTGAGAAGTTGGACTGTGTCTGTGGAAAATTTTACATTCCAAATTCATTCCGGAAGTGTAAGATCTGGGATCTGTGAGGCCAGTAAAGTTCTTACTTACCAAATTCCCCCATCCATGCCTGTATGGACCTTGCTTTGTGCACTGCGGCACAGTCATGCCGGAACAGAAAAGGGTCTTCCCCAAACTGTTCCCACAAAGTGGAAGCTACAATCGTCCAAAATGTCTTATGTGCTGAAACATTAAGATTTCCTGTCCCTGGAACTAAGGGACCTAGGCCAACACCCCTATAGTATTATCTCTCCTGCACCAAAGATTACACTTGGAACAATGCAGGCAGGGAGAGAAGGTCCATGAGGACTGGGCTCCAGCACTAAGGAAAAAATGTTAAAGGGAATCTGTCAGCAGGATTGTGCTCAGTAACCTACAGACAGGGTCAGGTTGGCGCCATTATACTAATTACAATGATACCTGGTGATGAAATCCGTCTTGTGGTTGTTGTTTAATCTTTAGTTACAGTTTTGTGTTAATGTTATGCTCGTGCTCCAGGGCGGCCTGTGTGGGGGCTTCATGTGGGGCTCTGCTTAGGCATTCATACTGATGGCTTATCATGCAGGCGGTGGCGCCTGCACTGTAGCATGATCAGATCTATAATATCCATATTTTTATTTTATTTAGTCGTATAAATTCCTTTAGAAAAAATAAATTCTTCCTCAAAATGGCGCCGGCCGCGCTTGTGCAGTAGCATAATTTGGAACGTGATAGATGCTAATGTACAGCCGCCACTGAGAAAAAAATCGTCTTTACCAAAATGGCACCGGCGGTGTCTGCGCAGTAGGATTTATCGGATTGCCGATAGGTGCTACTGTGCAGGTGCCGCCATGCGGTTCGGACTGAACACAAGCCAGGAAATTATATTATATATATGATTGATTAAAGAGGTAGGTGAGGTTATAATTGATTAAAGGGAATCTGTCACCAGGGTTTTAATATCACATATGACAGCAGTATGATGTAGGGGCAGAGATCCTGATACCAGTGATGTCTCACTTTCTGGGCTCCTTGCTGCAATTTTGATAAAATCACTGTTTTATCTGCTGCAGATCTAGAAGTTCTCTGAATGCTGAGCTCTGTATAACACCACTGATTGGCAGCTTTCTGTGTACACTGTGCATAGGCAGAAATCTGTCAATCAGTGTTGGGGGTGGTGTTAGGGGTCACACTAGTCTGTAATACGGACGAGTGCTATGCGATAAAATATCGCAAAGTACTCGTACCAATGTTAATCTATGGGGCAGCTGTTATCATGCGTTTTTTTCTCATCCGTATTACGCTTGCGAGTGAAATCGCAGCATGCTGCAATTGTCTGCGAATCTCAGCTGAGAAACGCCAATGCAAGTCTATGGGTGCGAGAAAAAAAAACACACAGCACACAGACCATGCGAGAAATTCTCAGGCATTGGGCAGGTGACAGGAATGGCTCAACCATTATTTTCTCGTTTTGCAAGTGTGTGAGAAAATCTCAACACATGGATGATAAAAAAAAGCATCCTGGCATTACACACGGATGAGATACGGATCACCATACGGAGAACATCTGTGCGATTCTCAGCAGACAAAATCGGACAGATTTTTTATACACTGTGTGTGACTCCGGCCTTATACAGAGCTCATGAATATGGAGGACTACATGGCAGCAGATTTACTAGTCCTGTAGTGATAATGTTCTGCTGATAAAACAGTGATTTTCTCAAACCAACAGCAATCAGCCCGTTAAGTGACACATCACTAGAATCAGGGTCTCTGTCTCTACATTATGCTGCTCTCTACCTAGTGATAGAGTCAGTTTAATGTATTGTGATGGTGTCATGTGGCCACAGGTTGCCATGTAGTCTTAGCTTATGAGCCTATGAATGGTAACTGTTTCATTTATACCCTTTGAGACTAATTTATTCCATTTTAGCAAATAAATGTTACTCCTTCTTGTCTCAGTAGCGGTTTTATAACTTTCTAACAAACTTACTGTCTCAATTCAGTTTCTCCCAGTCCTCTGCTTGCTGCCATTTAGTAGAACCTTTTCTTGTTTACACAGAGTAGAAACAAATCTGCGCTGGTCACTTGATGATAGGATAGGTCATCAATGTCTGATCAGAGGGGGTGCGACACCCGGCACCCTCGCCAATCTCCCGGTATCAACAGAGGCTGGAACTGAGCTGTACAGCGCCATCAACTGTATAGTGGCCGCAGACCGGTACTGCACATCCACCAACCTTTTCAAATCAATATGGTGGATGTGCACTACCTGGCCATGGCAACTATTCCATTGATGGAGCTGTGCAGCTTCTTATCAGAGCAGTCCCAGTCGCCGCCGATACCTGGTACAGCTGATCATCAGGGGTGCCGGGTGTCGCCCACACCCCACCAATAAGACATTGATGACCTATGCTAAGGATAGGCCATCAATGTTAAAGTCCCGGATAGGAAAGGTCTTGAAAACATTGTAGTATATGTATATAGAAAATGTATTGACAAATGATTGAACTTTTCATTATAGAAGAAAATAAAACATTTAGTTGCGTAATCGCAAATTCCCTTTTAAGGTTAAATGATAGCCCCCCAGTAAACCAGTAAGTGATGGTTTTCAGCAAGCAGGAATCTAGAAGTAAGGGTTAGGTTGCAATGCCCCAAAGATTTTAGCTATTTGTAATTTGATCTGAGCAGAAAACTATGTTAATGGTCTGAGTGATTTGAAGACAGATGAGCCCAACATTAAGAAAGGATGGCGGAGCCTCTGTCTGTCAATCAGAAAGGAGCCGAAACCTCAAGGAACATGACCTAGACTAGTACTAGCCATACTTATAGCTGATACAAAATAGTAATAAAGCTCCTAACTTACCCATGCATGCTTCATTCAGACACTACACTTGTATCACAATGTAACACTATAATCTGTGCGATCTGTTTACAGAAAACTTAATTAGTATTTTAACCACCTGCAGGGGGTGGATGGTAAATCAGATTCCAGCCGCATAGGGGAAAAATGAACATTGTTATTGAGATTACACTGATTAGCGGTGTGAGTCATTAAAGGAAGTTCTCAGCCGAACGCACACAATTCATAGCTAGTAATTTAATTTACAAAGGGTAGATGTCTCGAAAATACTAAAACAATCACTAAACCACAATTGTTACATTTCTAAAGAGTCTGACTGAATATATGGTTTCCTAACATAAGCCAAATACATAAATATCATAGGATGTAAGTGTATACATAGGGGGATGGAATGATGTTTTGTAAGATATGAGTTTGTTGGTAGTCCTCTATTTAGGATAACACAAGAAAATAAAGCTGTGCTTTAAGGATAATGTGCCTTCAGAAAATGACTTAGGGTTTAAAATCAGGGTTTTATGTTAAAAAGGTTCTCCAAGAATGTGATAAAATAATCCCCGTCACATAATTCAAACGGCAGCCCATCTTAGGGTACCGTCACACTATACGATTTACCTACGATCACGACCAGCGATATGACCTGGCCGTGATCGTAGGTAAATCGTAGTGTGGTCGCTGGGGAGCTGTCACACAGACAGCTCTCCAGCGACCAACGATGCCGAGGTCCCTGGGTAACCAGGGTAAACATCGGGTAACTAAGCGCAGGACCGCGCTTAGTTACCCGATGTTTACCCTGGTTACAAGCGTTAAACTAAAAAAAAACAAACAGCACATACTTACATTCTGGTGTCCGTCAGGTCCCTTGCCGTCTGCTTCCCGCACTCAGTGACTGCCGGCCGTAAAGTGAAAGTGAAAGCACAGCCGCTGTGCTCTGCTTTCACTTTACGGCCGGCAGTCACAGTGCGGGAAGCAGAGACGGCAAGGGACCTGACGGACACCAGAATGTAAGTATGTGCTGTTTTTTTTTTTTTAGTTTAACGCTTGTAACCAGGGTAAACATCGGGTAACTAAGCGCGGTCCTGCGCTTAGTTACCCGATGTTTACCCTGGTTACAAGCGAACGCATCGCTGGATCGCATCGCTAGATCGGTGTCACACACACCGATCTAGCGATGACAGCGGGAGATCCAGCGATGAAAGAAAGTTCCATACGATCTGCTACGACGTACGATTCTCAGCAGGATCCTGATCGCTGCTGCGTGTCAGACACAGCGATATCGTAACGATATCGCTGGAACGTCACGAATCGTACCGTCGTAGCGATCGAAATGTTATAGTGTGACGGTACCCTTAGTCACATGCCAAGATGGGTGTTAGGTGTCAAGTTCCCGCCGCTGCAGAGGGGGAATCTCAAACCATGTCCACTGCAGTCTCCCATTCTCCTTCAGCCACAGTGGAGCCTGCTCAGCAAATACTTCGGTCCCAGCATCTGGCTCAAGCTGATACTGTGCGCTTGGTTATTGCTGCCTTTTAGGGCTCAGCCTTTGTAGCCAGCACTATTCAGCGGCGAGCAAACGTTCCAGGGACTAAGTCCTGCTTTTCTCCTACTGAGCATGCCCACCGGTCAACCTCTCATTGGAAGTCAGGGGTCACATGCTCAGGTCCTGTAGCAGCTCCTACTGGACCACTAGGAAGGTACTGGAGAGCTACTGCTATAAAAGGTTTGCATGACCGCTCGGCCATGCGCTAGTATAAAACCTAAACTCTGTGTGCATGCATAATTATATCTGGTGTATGCTCCTTAATGATCCCCTTCCCTCCGGTTGTTGCTTGGGTATTAGGGTGAGTGGAGCTAAGATACAGTGCCAGTCAGTGGCTAAGCCTCCTCCACACACTAGGTGAGCGTCAGTAGCAGCGTGACGCTGCGTGCACTCCGTGCGCTATTGCTTTCCGTTAGTGGTTTGCAGTCGCGTCCGCATTAATAATCTTAGGACAATACCTTTGTCAGAGTAGGGTGGGAATTCCTGCTTGTACCCAGCATCTGTCTCTGGTCGTCCTCAGGCACGGGCTCAAAAGCCACTCAGTGACAGAGCGGGTTCAACCACCAGTGTAGTGGGGGTGAGCGTTAGGGATCTCACTAGATCCTACTCTGCTGCACTCTGTGTCAGCTAACAGGGTACAGACTTCTATTATGCTCTGCGGCTCTGTGAAGTAACTGAGTTTGCATCTGTTCACAATGGGTGATGTTAACCCGTGTGTACTTTGATGTAATACCGCCATATAGTGCTGCCATTACCGATCAGCAGGTGACATCTCTGCACGGTGGACCCTGGGCTGCGAACGCACTTTATTCCTTATTATTATTTGGTGCGTTCCGCTAGCCCTAACATTATGCTAGCGCCAGGGTCTGGCTAGTAAAGGAGGACGAACAGCGACTACAGAGGTACATCCAGCAGCTGGAGGGCAGGTTGGCGGCTCTCGAGCACACAACCTCAGCCGTGGATGTTACGGCGGTTGCTGTTCAGGCTGCTAGCGTGGCTGCAGCTAGCTTGTCCACTGCCACCCCTGCTCCAGTGTTATCCCGTCTCCCATTGCCAGACAAGTTTGCTGGTGACAGTAAGCTATGTCGGGGATTCATGAGCCAGTGTGCTATACATCTTGAGCTCCTGGCAGCACGTTTTCCCACAGAGTGGGCTAAGGTGGGATTTATAATATCCCTCCTGTCGGACAGGGCGTTGGAGTGGGCTATGCCCCTGTGGAAGCACGACGATCATGTAGTTCAGAGTGCTCCGCGCACTCTGAAACAGGTCTTTTTGGGACCTCGTGTCACCCATGATACGGCGCTCCGACTGCTGGCATTGACACAGAGTTTGTCCACGGTCAGCTATTTTGCCATCCACTTCTGGACTTTGGCATCTGAGCTGGAGTGGCCGGACAAAGTCCTCATCCCTATATTCTGGAGGGGACTAGCTGACCATGTAAAGGGCGCCTTGGCCACTAGGGAGATTCCCGCCACACTGGAGGAGCTAATAGCAATATCTACCCGCATCAACCTTCGTTTTAATGAGCGAAGGTTGGAGTGAGCCCAGTGTAGGCAGAGGTTTCAGCTGGCTCCCATCTTCACCAAATCTCTAGAATCCCTGATCCAGGCGTCCGAGCCACATGAGGCCATGGAGGTGTTACAAGCGGAGTCCAAGTCCCGGACCGCTCGTGCACTCAAAGTCTGTCCTGTCTGCCAGCAGTCCGGACATTACGCCAAGAAATGTCCCCAGCGGTCGGGAAAACGTCATCGTCTAGTGGTTGTAGGAGGAGGTACACTAGACACGGCAACGTTTTCCTCCAAATTGTCCTTCATGGGGACAATTACCATAGGCCCATCCACTCACACGGTCGAGCTTTGTATGGATTCTGGGGCGGAGGGGAATTTAATGTCCTCTGCCTTCGCCCAACGGCACGCCATACCTCTGGTGTTGCTCGCTAAACCTGTGACTGTACGAGTGGTGAATGGGTTGACACTGCCCTCACAGATAACACACCAGACCATCCCATTTACTTTATCTATGTCTCCATCCCATCAGGAAATTATCTCGCTACTTGTCATTCCCGAGGGAATAGATGAGATCTTGTTGGGGATAACCTGGTTATGTTTCCACTCCCCACATATAGAGTGAATCTTGTGAGGGTAGATGTCTGAGGGAGTGCGTTCAGGTTGCCACTACATAGGTACCCGCAGATCTTTTCTCTCTCCCCAAGCACTATTGGTCCTATGCGAATGTGTTCTCCAAGAGGGCTGTGGAGACCCTTCCGCCTCACCGCCCCTATGACTGTCCTATTGATCTCTTGCCTGGGTCAGAGCCTCCCCAGGGCCGGGTCTATCCCCTGTCTCTCCCGGAGACAATGACTCAATACATCCAGGAAAATTTGGCAAGAGGATTCATTAGGAAGTCAGTGTCACCTGCAGGGGCGGGATTTTTCTTTGTGCAGAAGAAGAACAGAGAACTACGTCCATGCATAGACTACAGGGGTCTTAACGCCATCACCGTTAATAATAAGTTCTCTCTGCCCCTGATATCTTAGCTCTTCGATAGGCTACGGGGAGCAAGGGTATTTACTAAACTGGATCTGCGGGGTGCTTACAACCTGATTCGCATCCGTGAGGGGGATGAATGGAAGACGGCTTTTAACACCAGGGACGGGCACAATGAATACCTTGTGATGCCCTTTGGGCTCTGTAATGCCTCAGCTGTTTTCCAAGACTTTGTGAATGATATCTTCCGGGGTATGCTCTCCACCTCGGTAGTAGTTTATCTAGATGATATTCTCATCTACTCTCCAGATTTAGACTCTCATCGGAGAGGTGTTTGCAAAGTCTACGACCTCCTACGGGCAAACTCCCTCTATGCCAAGTTGGAGAAGTGTGTGTTTGAGCAGGAGTCCTTCCCTTTCCTTGGCTGTATCATCTCCGCCCAGAGATTGGCTATGGATCTTGCCAAGCTACAGGCTGTGATGGACTGGCAGGAACCCCATTCCCTCAAAGCG
Organism: Ranitomeya imitator; assembly: GCF_032444005.1. Lineage (NCBI taxonomy): Eukaryota > Metazoa > Chordata > Amphibia > Anura > Dendrobatidae > Ranitomeya > Ranitomeya imitator. The sequence continues at coordinate 725,003,479 of NC_091284.1, read as the reverse complement.
GTGCAGCGCTTTATGGGGTTCATTAACGATTATCGCCAGTTCATTCTTCACTTCTCAACTTTGGTAGCTCCCTTGGTAGCCCTCACCAAGAAGGGAGCAAATCCCAAATTGTGGTCGGAGGAGGTTTCCAAGGCTTTACTCTCTATTAAGTCTCATTTTGCTAGCGCTCCTATCCTACATCGCCCCGATGTAGATAAACCATTTATAATGGAGGTGGATGCCTCATCCGTTGGTGCTGGAGCAGTCCTCTTCCAAAAGGATGCTCAAGGTCAGAAGCATCCTTGCTTCTTTTTCTCCAAGACCTTCACACCAGCGGAGAGGAATTATTCCATCGGTGACAGGGAGTTGCTAGCTATGAAGTTGGCCTTCTCGGAGTTGAGACACCTCCTGGAGGGGGATCGTTTTCCCTTCCAAGTATATACCGACCACAAAAATTTGGTTTATTTGCAGACTGCCCAGCGGCTAAACTCTCACCAGGCTAGACTGTCCTTGTTCTTCTCCCGTTTCCACTTCACCATCCATTATTTTTCCGGGGAGCAGAACATCCATGCCGAATCTCTCTCCCGCTCCGTAGTGTCATCAGTAGAGGAAGAGCCTCGGCTAATTGTCCCTTTGGAGAGCTGAGGACCGCGGCCCCGGGTTCGTTAGAGTCTGTGCCCCCGGGCAAGACTTTTGTGCTATCTAATTTGTGACCAGAGGTTCTCTCTTGGGCTCACTCGTTCAGAGTGGGTGGACATTTTGGGACCAAGAAGACATCTGAGCTTCTGGAGAGGACGTACTGGTGACCGCATATGGCCTGTGACTTCGGAGACTATATTCCGGGGTGTGTCTCCTGCGCCATGAATAAGTATCCTTGACAACGGCCTGCTGAGCTACTTTACCCCGGTGGTGGACATGCTGTGGGAAATGGTCAGGATGGACTTCGTGGTGGGCTTACCCAAGTCCCGTAGTTGCACCATTATTTGGGTAGTCACTGACCATTTTTCCAAAATGGTGCACTTGGTGCCTCTTCCACTGCTACCTTCTGCATGGGCCTTAGCGGCGTTGTTTATTAAGCACGTTTTCCACCTACACGGTGTCCCCAGTTTCCGTCTTGGTTCTGGAGAGAGCTTTCCCGTCTACTCAGCATCGAACTGAATCTCTCTTCAGCATACCATTCCGAGAACAATGGGTTGGTAGAGAGGGCCAACCAGACCCTGGTCACATACCTGCGACATTTTGTTTCAGCCAGGCAGGATGACTGGGCATCCTTGCTACCATGGGCGGAGTTTGCACTGGCAACGTCGTAGCCGACTCCACTGGGTAGACCCCATTCCTTTTTAACTACGGCCAGCATCCGCGGTTTCCTGTGCCCATGCCTTCCACCGACTCCAGGGTCGCAGACTGGGCTGTGGAGGCACGTGACATTTGGGACCACACGCAGGATGCCATCCGGGCCTCCAAGGAGAGAATGAGGGCCTCCGCCGATGCATATCGGCGCTCCGCTCCTACCTTTGCTCCTGGCGACTTAGTGTGGCTCTCCGCCCATAATATCAGGCTGCGAGTTGAGTCCACTAAGTTTTCGCCTTGCTACTTAGGCCCCTTCAAGGTCCTGGAACAAGTTAACCCTGTGGTCTAGCGTTTGGCCCTTCCTCCACGCCTAGGTATCACCGACACCTTTCATGTGTCCCTCTTAAAACCCGTTCACATGTCCCGGTTTTCCGAGTCATCTGCCGGGACATCGGGTTCGTCCATGGACGATTACGAGGTGAACGTGATCATGGGGTGTAATGTGGTACGTGGCAAAAAATTCTATTTGGTGGATTGGAAGGGTTATGGCCCAGAGGACAGGTCCTGGGAGCCTGTTGAGCGCATTGGGGCTCCATAGCTCATTGCTGCCTTCGAGTGTAGCGAGGCCCAAAGGGGAGGGGTAATGTTAGGTGTCAAGCTCCCACCGCTGCACAGGGGGAATCTCGAACCATGTCCGCTGCGGTCTCCCATTCTTCTCCAGCCTCAGTAGAACCTGCTCAGCAGAGACATCAATCAAAGCATCTGGCTCAAGCTGATACTGAGCGCTTGGTTACTGCCGCCTTTCTAGGCTCAGCATTTGTAGCCAGCACTGTTCAGCGGCGAGCAGACGTTCCAGGGACTAAGTCCTGCTTTTCTCCTATTGAGCATGCCCATGGGTCGACCTCTCATTGTAGGTCGGGGTTCACATGCTCAGGTCCTGTAGCAGCTCCTATTGGACCACTAGGAAGGTCCTGGAGAGCTACAGCTATAATAGGTTTGCATGGCCACTCGGCCATGCGCTAGTATAAAACCTAAATTGTGTGTGTGAGCATGTATGATTGTATCTGGTGTATGCGCCTTAATGATCCCCTTCCCTCCGATTGTTGCTTGGGCATTAGGGTGAGTGGAGCTAAGATACAGTGCCAGTCAGTGGCTAAGCCTCCGCCACACACTAGGTCAGTGGCAGTAGCAGCGTACGCAAGTGCGACGCTGCGCGCACTCCGTGCGATATTGCTTTCCGTTAGCGGTTTGCAGTCGCGTCTACATTAATAATCTTCGCACAATACCTTTGTCAGAGTAGGGTGGGAATTCCTGCTTGTACCTAGCATCTGTTTTCGGTCGTCCTCAAGTGCGGGCTCAAAAGCCACTAAGTGACAGAGCGGGTTCAACCACCAGTGTAGTGGGGGTGAGCGTTAGGGATCCCACTAGATCCTACTCTGCTGCACTCTGTGTCAGCTAACAGGGTACAGCCTTCTATTGTGCTCTGTGAAGTAACTGAGTTTTCGTCTGTTCACACCGGGTGACATTAACCCGTGTGTACTTTGATGTAATACCGCCATATAGTGCCGCCATTACCCAACAGCAGGTGACATCTCTGCACGGTGGACCCCGGGCTGCGAACGCACTTTATTCCTTACTTATTATTATTTGGTGCATTCCGCTAGCCCTAACAATGGGTCCTATACTCTTTTTAAACTAATTGAAACCCACCGTTCCGCAATCCTCATCGCTGTCCCCCATAGAGATGGATGTGAGGCATGAAGTAAGCAGCTGCATGGATATTCCGCAGAATGTCGGCGTGGCTGTTCGAGCCAAACTTCTGCTTGAAGATCCTCCATGTGAACTGGCCCTAATAATTATCCCGTATGTTGTGTATAGGGGATAAGTGTTAGGTTCCAACAATATCCCCTTTAAGACAGGCAGCTGTACGTTATTGCTGGCAGGCAGACAGGCAGTACTCAGTAGGGTTGAACTTAGAAGTACTTAGTAGTTTGGAGGCAGGCAGCAGAGAGATGGCATCCAAATTCACATTGCATGAGCATGGAGGGGGGCACAAGAAGAGTAGCGAGTGGGTGAGCCAGCGGGTGGTCAAATAGGAGATTAGATGGGGGAATGGAGGTTGGACGGGTGAGTGGAAGGGTGGGTGTTATGATCAGGTGGCCTTGAAGCAGCATGAAATGACCTTCGCTGGAGCAGTGGTAACTTTACTGACCGCAATCCCTGATCCTATCATCGCAACTAGAAGTAGCCGTGGGGTGTGCCTAACCAGACCTAGACACCTCGACACAGCCTAAGGACTAAATATCCCTAAAGATGGAAATAGGAAAACTCTCTTGCCTCAGAGTAGACCCCCAAAGGATAGGTAGCCCCCCACAAATAATGACTGTGAGTAGGAGAGGAAAAGACACACGCAGACAGAAAACAGGGATAAGCAAAGGAGGCCACTTCTACCTAGATAGGAAAGGATAGTACAGGATACTATGCGGTCAGCATAAAACACTACAAAATATCCACAGCAGAAAAATACAAAAACTCCACCACCTAACTAAAGATGTGGAGAGTATATCTGCGACTCCAGCGAGTCCAACTAGACTGAGAAAAACATCAGGCACAGTCTAGCAGGAACAAAATAGAAACAAGATAAGCACAGAAAATAAACACACAGCAGTGTGTCTAAAAAAATGAAGAAAACACTTATCTTAGCTGAATTGGCAGAAAACAGGAGGGGCCAGGCAGAGGACCAACACTTCCACAGGAACATTGACTACTGGCAAGGACTAATGAGTCCTGCACAGCTAAATACCCCAGTCCAAATTGCAATTAGCAGAAACACCTGTCCAAGACTGCTGCTCAGGAATAACTGCATTACCATCAACAACCACCGGAGGGAGCCCAAGAGCAGAATTCACAACAGTACCCCCCCCTTGAGGAGAGGTCACCGAACCCTCACCAGAGCCCCCAGGCTGGTCAGGACGAGCAAGATGAAAGGCACGAACCAAATCAGCGGCATGGACATCAGAGGCCGAAACCCAAGAATTATCCTCCTGGCCATAACCCTTCCATTTGACAAGGTACTGAAGCTTCCGCCTCGAAAAACGAGAATCCAAAATCTTCTCAACCACATATTCCAACTCCCCATCGACCAACACAGGGGCCGGAGGATCAACAGAGGGAACAACCGGCTCCACATATTTCCGCAACAAAGATCTATGGAAGACATTATGGATAGCAAAAGAGGCCGGAAGCGCCAGACGAAAAGACACCGGATTAATAATTTCAGAAATTCTATAAGGACCAATAAACCGAGGCTTAAACTTAGGAGAAGAAACCTTCATAGGAACATGACGGGAAGATAACCAAACCAGATCCCCAACCCGAAGCCGGGAACCAACACAGCGATGTCGGTTAGCAAAACGTTGAGCCTCCTCCCGAGACAACACCAAATTGTCCACCACCTGAGCCCAAATCTGCTGCAACCTGTCAACCACAGAATCCACACCAGGAAAGTCAGAAGACTCAACCTGCCCAGAAGAAAAACGAAGATGAAAACCAAAATTACAAAAAAAAGGCGAAACCAAAGTAGCCGAACTAGCCCGATTATTAAGGGCAAACTCGGCCAATGGCAAAAAAGCCACCCAATCATCTTGATCAGCAGACACAAAGCATCTCAAATAAGTCTCCAAAGTCTGATTAGTACGCTCGGTCTGGCCATTTGTCTGAGGATGAAATGCAGAAGAAAAAGACAAATCAATGCCCAGCCTAGCACAAAAGGCCCGCCAAAACCTAGAAACAAACTGGGAACCTCTGTCGGACACAATATTCTCAGGAATACCATGCAAACGGACCACATGCTGAAAAAACAAAGGAACCAAATCATAAGAAGAAGGCAATTTAGGCAAAGGCACCAAATGAACCATCTTAGAGAATCGGTCACAAACAACCCAGATAACCGACATCATCTGGGAAACAGGAAGATCGGAAATAAAATCCATAGAAATATGCGTCCAGGACCTCTCAGGGACCGGCAATGGCAAAAGCAACCCACTAGCACGGGAGCAACAAGGCTTGGCCCGCGCACAAGTCCCACAGGACTGCACAAAAGACCGCACATCACGCGATAAAGAAGGCCACCAAAATGACCTACCAACCAAGTCTCTGGTACCAAAAATGCCAGGATGACCAGCCAACACAGAACAGTGAACCTCAGAAATCACTCTACTAGTCCATCTGTCAGGAACAAACAGCTTCCCCACAGGACAACGAACAGGTTTGTCAGCCTGAAATTTCTGAAGAACCCGTCGTAAATCAGGAGAAACGGCAGAAAGGACCACCCCTTCCTTCAAAATACCGACTGGTTCCAAGACCTCAGGAGAATCAGGCAAAAAACTCCTAGAGAGGGCATCAGCCTTAATATTCTTAGAACCCGGAAGGTACGAGACCACAAAATCAAAACGAGAAAAAAACAAGGACCATCGTGCCTGTCTAGGATTAAACCGTTTGGCAGACTCGAGGTAAATCAGATTCTTATGATCGGTCAAGACCACAATACGATGCTTAGCTCCCTCAAGCCAATGTCGCCACTCCTCAAACGCCCACTTCATAGCCAACAACTCCCGATTGCCGACATCATAATCACGTTCAGCAGGCGAAAACTTACGGGAAAAGAAGGCACACGGTTTCATTAAGGAACCAACAGGATCCCTCTGAGACAAAACAGCCCCTGCCCCAATCTCAGAAGCGTCAACCTCAACCTGAAATGGAAGAGAAACATTCGGTTGACGCAACACAGGAGCAGAAGTAAAACGATGCTTAAGTTCCTCAAAGGCAGAGACAGCTGCAGGGGACCAATTCGCCACATCAGCGCCCTTCTTTGTCAAATCAGTCAAGGGTTTAACCACGCTGGAAATATTAGCAATGAAACGGCGATAAAAATTAGCAAAACCCAAAAATTTCTGAAGGCTTTTCAAGGATGTGGGCTGAATCCAATCATGAATGGCCTGAACCTTAACCGGATCCATCTCTATAGACGAGGGAGAAAAAATAAAGCCCAAAAAGGAAACCTTCTGCACCCCAAAAAGACACTTAGACCCTTTCACAAACAAGGCATTGTCACGAAGGATCTGAAATACCATCCTGGCCTGCTGCACATGAGACTCCCAATCATCGGAAAAAATCTAAATATCGTCCAAATATACAATCAGGAATTTATCAAGATAATCCCGGAAGATATCATGCATGAAGGACTGAAAACCAGATGGAGCATTAGAGAGTCCGAATGGCATCACAAGGTATTCAAAATGGCCCTCGGGCGTGTTAAACGCAGTTTTCTGTTGTGAATTCTGTGGCAGAGCTCCCTCCTGTGGTCACAAGTGGTACTTCAGCTGATTCTCTCTGTGAGCTTCTGTTGGTGGAGGGAAGTGGTACTGCGGCTTCTGAGTTTCCTCCCTCAGGTGATCTGGTGAGGTCGTTAGGTGCTTCTCTACTTAACTCCACCTAATGCTTTGATCCTGGCTTCCTGTCAATGTTCCAGTGTTGGACTTGCTTTTCCCTGGATCATTCCTGTGGCCTGCTGCTCTGCATAGCTAAGTTCTTCTTTGCTATTTGTTTGCTATTTTTTCTGTCCAGCTTGTCTAATTTGTTGCTGGAAGCTCTGGGACGCAAAGGGTGTACCTCCGTGCCGTTAGTTCGGTACGGAGGGTCTTTTTGCCCCCTTTGCGTGGTTTTCTTTAGGGTTTTGTGTAGACCGCAAAGTTACCTTTTCTATCCTCGATCTGTTAAGAAAGTCGGGCCTCACTTTGCTGAATCTATTTCATCTCAACGTTTGTCTTTTCATCTTAACTCACAGTCATTATATGTGGGGGGCTGCCTTTTCCTTTGGGGTATTTCTCTGAGGCAAGGTAGGCTTATTTTCTATCTTAAGGCTAGTTAGTTTCTCAGGCTGTGCCGAGTTGCATAGGCAGAGTTAGGCGCAATCCACGGCTGCCTCTAGTGTTGTTTGGAGAGGATTAGGGATTGCGGTCTGCAGAGTTCCCACGTCTCAGAGCTCGTTCTATGATTTTGGGTTATTGTCAGATCACTGTATGTGCTCTGACCGCTATGTCCATTGTAGTACTGAATTGCTTTTCATAACAGTAACAGTACAGGAAGCCAAAAGTACTAATGATTCTCAATAGAGGGAAAAAAGAAGTTCTGAGACCATTATTTTTTCTTTGCACTGTGTTTTGCCTTTTTTTTCCCCTAGACATTTGGGTGGTTCAGTACACAGGTGTAGCGATGGACATTAGAAGTCTGTCTTCATTTGTGGATCAGCTCTCGGCAAGAGTACAAAAGATTCAAGACACTATTGATCAGAAAGCTATGTTGGAACCAAGAATTCCTATTCCTGATTTGTTTTTTGGAGATAGAACTAAGTTTCTGAGTTTCAAAAATAATTGTAAATTATTTCTGGCCTTGAAACCTCGCTCCTCTGGTGATCCAGTTCAACAGGTTTTGATTGTTATTTCTTTTTTGCGCGGCGACCCTCAGGACTGGGCATTTTCTCTTGCGCCAGGAGATCCTGCATTGAGTAATATCGATGCGTTTTTCCTGGCGCTCGGATTGCTGTACGATGAACCTAATTCAGTGGATCAGGCAGAGAAGAATTTGCTGGCTCTTTGTCAGGGTCAGGATGAGATAGAGGTATATTGTCAGAAATTTAGAAAGTGGTCCGTGCTCACTCAATGGAATGAATCTGCGCTGGCAGCTATGTTCAGAAAGGGTCTCTCTGAAGCCCTTAAGGATGTCATGGTGGGATTTCCTATGCCTGCTGGTTTGAATGAGTCTATGTCTTTGGCCATTCAGATCGGTCGACGCTTGCGTGAGCGTAAATCTGTGCACCATTTGGCGGTATTACCTGAGCTTAAACCTGAGCCTATGCAGTGCGATAGGACTTTGACCAGAGTTAAACGGCAAGAACACAGACGTCTGAATGGGCTGTGTTTCTACTGTGGTGATTCCACTCATGCTATCTCTGATTGTCCTAAGCGCACTAAGCGGTTCGCTAGGTCTGCCACCATTGGTACGGTACAGTCAAAATTTCTTCTGTCCGTTACCTTGATCTGCTCTTTGTCATCGTATTCTGTCATGGCATTTGTGGATTCAGGCGCTGCCCTGAATTTGATGGATTTGGAGTATGCTAAGCGTTGTGGGTTTCTCTTAGAGCCCTTGCAGTGTCCTATTCCATTGAGAGGAATTGATGCCACGCCTTTGGCCAAGAATAAGCCTCAATACTGGACCCAGCTGACCATGTGCATGGCTCCTGCACATCAGGAGGTTATTCGCTTTCTGGTGTTGCATAATCTGCATGATGTGGTCGTGTTGGGGTTGCCATGGCTACAAGCACATAATCCAGTATTAGATTGGAAATCCATGTCGGTGTCCAGCTGGGGTTGTCAGGGGGTACATGGTGATGTTCCATTTCTGTCAATTTCGTCATCCACCCCTTCTGAGGTTCCAGAGTTCTTGTCTGATTACCGGGATGTATTTGATGAGCCCAAGTCCGATGCCCTACATCCGCATAGGGATTGTGATTGTGCTATCAATTTGATTCCTGGTAGTAAATTCCCAAAAGGTCGACTGTTTAATTTATCCGTGCCTGAGCACGCCGCTATGCGCAGTTATGTGAAGGAATCCCTGGAGAAGGGGCATATTCGCCCGTCATCGTCACCATTAGGAGCAGGGTTCTTTTTTGTAGCCAAGAAGGATGGTTCGCTGAGACCTTGTATAGATTACGCCTTCTAAATAAGATCACGGTTAAATTTCAGTACCCCTTGCCATTGTTATCTGATTTGTTTGCTCGGATTAAGGGGGCTAGTTGGTTCACCAAGATAGATCTTCGTGGTGCTTATAATCTGGTGCGAATCAGGCGAGGAGATGAATGGAAAATTGCATTTAATACGCCCGAGGGTCATTTTGAGAATCTAGTGATGCCATTCGGACTTGCCAATGCTCCATCAGTGTTTCAGTCCTTTATGCATGACATCTTCAGAGAGTACCTGGATAAGTTCCTGATTATGTACTTGGATGACATTTTGATCTTCTCGGATGATTGGGAGTCTCATGTGAAGCAGGTCAGAACAGTTTTTCAGGTCCTGCGTGCTAATTCTTTGTTTGTGAAGGGATCAAAGTGTCTCTTTGGTGTGCAGAAGGTTTCATTTTTGGGGTTCATCTTTTCCCCTTCTACTATCGAGATGGATCCTGTTAAGGTCCAAGCCATCCATGATTGGACTCAGCCGACATCTCTGAAAAGTCTGCAAAAGTTCCTGGGCTTTGCTAATTTTTATCGTCGCTTCATCTGCAATTTTTCTAGTATTGCCAAACCATTGACCGATTTGACCAAGAAGGGTGCTGATTTGGTCAATTGGTCTTCTGCTGCTGTGGAAGCTTTTCAAGACTTGAAGCGTCGTTTTTCTTCTGCCCCTGTGTTGTGTCAACCAGATGTTTCTCTTCCGTTCCAGGTCGAGGTTGATGCTTCTGAGATTGGAGCAGGGGCTGTTTTGTCGCAGAGAGGTTCTGATTGCTCAGTGATGAAACCATGCGCTTTTTTTTTCCAGGAAGTTTTCGCCTGCTGAGCGAAATTATGATGTGGGCAACCGAGAGTTGCTGGCCATGAAGTGGGCATTCGAGGAGTGGCGTCATTGGCTTGAAGGAGCTAAGCATCGCGTGGTGGTATTGACTGATCATAAGAACTTGACTTATCTTGAGTCTGCTTAGCGGTTGAATCCTAGACAGGCTCGTTGGTCGCTGTTTTTTGCCCGTTTTGACTTTGTGATTTCGTACCTTCCGGGCTCTAAAAATGTGAAGGCGGATGCTCTGTCTAGGAGTTTTGTGCCCGACTCTCCGGGTTTGTCTGAGCCGGCAGGTATCCTCAAGGAAGGAGTAATTGTGTCTGCCATCTCCCCTGATTTGCGGCGGGTGCTGCAAAAATTTCAGGCTAATAAACCTGATCGTTGTCCAGCGGAGAGACTGTTTGTCCCTGATAGGTGGACCAATAAAGTTATCTCTGAGGTTCATTGTTCGGTGTTGGCTGGTCATCCTGGAATCTTTGGTACCAGAGAGTTGGTGGCTAGATCCTTTTGGTGGCCGTCTCTGTCGCGGGATGTGCGTGTTTTTGTGCAGTCCTGTGGGATTTGTGCTCGGGCTAAGCCCTGCTGTTCTCGTGCCAGTGGGTTGCTTTTGCCCTTGCCGGTCCCGAAGAGGCCTTGGACACATATCTCTATGGATTTTATTTCTGATCTTCCCGTTTCTCAAAAGATGTCAGTCATTTGGGTGGTCTGTGATCGCTTTTCTAAGATGGTCCATCTGGTACCCTTGTCTAAATTGCCTTCCTCCTCTGATTTGGTGCCATTGTTCTTCCAGCATGTGGTTCGTTTACATGGCATTCCAGAGAATATCGTTTCTGACAGAGGTTCCCAGTTTGTTTCAAGGTTTTGGCGAGCCTTTTGTGGTAGGATGGGCATTGACTTGTCTTTTTCCTCGGCTTTCCATCCTCAGACTAATGGCCAGACCGAACGAACCAATCAGACCTTGGAAACATATCTGAGATGCTTTGTTTCTGCCGATCAGGATGACTGGGTGTCCTTTTTGCCTTTGGCTGAGTTCGCCCTTAATAATCGGGCCAGCTCGGCTACCTTGGTTTCGCCATTTTTCTGCAATTCTGGGTTCCATCCTCGTTTCTCTTCAGGACAGGTTGAGTCTTCGGACTGTCCTGGTGTGGATACTGTGGTGGACAGGTTGCAGCAGATTTGGACTCATGTAGTGGACAATTTGACCTTGTCCCAGGAGAAGGCTCAACGTTTCGCTAATCGCAGACGCCGTGTGGGTCCCCGACTTCGTGTTGGGGATCTGGTTTGGTTATCTTCTCGTCATATTCCTATGAAGGTTTCCTCTCCTAAGTTTAAACCTCGTTTCATTGGTCCGTATAGGATTTCTGAGGTTCTTAATCCTGTGTCTTTTCGTCTGACCCTTCCAGATTCTTTTTCCATACATAACGTATTCCATAGGTCATTGTTGCGGAGACACGTGGCACCTATGGTTCCATCTGTTGATCCTCCTGCCCCAGTTTTGGTGGAGGGGGAATTGGAGTATATTGTGGAGAAGATTTTGGATTCTCGTGTTTCTAGACGGAAACTCCAGTATCTGGTTAAATGGAAGGGTTATGCTCAGGAAGATAATTCCTGGGTTTTTGCCTCTGATGTCCATGCTCCCGATCTTGTTCGTGCCTTTCATGTGGCTCATCCTGGTCGGCCTGGGGGCTCTGGTGAGGGTTCGGTGACCCCTCCTCAAGGGGGGGTACTGTTGTGAATTCTGTGGCAGAGCTCCCTCCTGTGGTCACAAGTGGTACTTTGGCTGATTCTCTCTGTGAGCTTCTGTTGGTGGAGGGAAGTGGTACTGCGGCTTCTGAGTTTCCTCCCTCAGGTGATCTGGTGAGGTCGTTAGGTGCTTCTCTACTTAACTCCACCTAATGCTTTGATCCTGGCTTCCTGTCAATGTTCCAGTGTTGGACTTGCTTTTCCCTGGATCATTCCTGTGGCCTGCTGCTCTGCATAGCTAAGTTCTTCTTTGCTATTTGTTTGCTATTTTTTCTGTCCAGCTTGTCTAATTTGTTGCTGGAAGCTCTGGGACGCAAAGGGTGTACCTCCGTGCCGTTAGTTTGGTACGGAGGGTCTGTTTGCCCCTCTTTGCGTGGTTTTCTTTAGGGTTTTGTGTAGACCGCAAAGTTACCTTTTCTATCCTCGATCTGTTAAGAAAGTCGGGCCTCACTTTGCTGAATCTATTTCATCTCTACGTTTGTCTTTTCATCTTAACTCACAGTCATTATATGTGGGGGGCTGCCTTTTCCTTTGGGGTATTTCTCTGAGGCAAGGTAGGCTTATTTTCTATCTTCAGGCTAGTTACCGTATATACTCGAGTATAAGCCGACCCGAGTATAAGCCGACCCCCCTAATTTCGCCACAAAAAACTGGGAAAACTTATTGACTCGAGTATAAGCCTAGGGTGGAAATGCAGCATTTACCGGTGAATTTCAAAAATAAAAATAGATCATTATTTCCCCATAGCTGTGCCATACAGTGCTCTGCACCGTTCATATTTCCCCATAGCTGTGCCATATACGGTGCTCTGCACCGTTCACTGTGCCCCATAGATGTGCCATATACGGTGCTCTGCACCGTTCACTGTGCCCCATAGATGTGCCATATACGGTGCTCTGCACCGTTCACTGTGCCCCATAGATGTGCCATATACGGTGCTCTGCACCGTTCACTGTGCCCCATAGATGTGCCATATACGGTGCTCTGCACCGTTCACTGTGCCCCATAGATGTGCCATATACGGTGCCCTGCACCGTTCACTGTGCCCCATAGATGTGCCATATACGGTGCCCTGCACCGTTCACTGTGCCCCATAGATGTGCCATATACGGTGCCCTGCACCGTTCACTGTGCCCCATAGATGTGCCATATACGGTGCCCTGCACCGTTCACTGTGCCCCATAGATGTGCCATATACGGTGCCCTGCACCGTTCACTGTGCCCCATAGATGTGCCATATACGGTGCCCTGCACCGTTCACTGTGCCCCGCACCGTTCACTGTGCCCCATAGATGTGCCATATACGGTGCCCTGCACCGTTCACTGTGCCCCATAGATGTGCCATATACGGTGCCCTGCACCGTTCACTGTGCCCCATAGATGTGCCATATACGGTGCCCTGCACCGTTCACTGTGCCCCATAGATGTGCCATATACGGTGCCCTGCACCGTTCACTGTGCCCCATAGATGTGCCATATACGGTGCCCTGCACCGTTCACTGTGCCCCATAGATGTGCCATATACGGTGCCCTGCACCGTTCACTGTGCCCCATAGATGTGCCATATACGGTGCCCTGCACCGTTCACTGTGCCCCATAGATGTGCCATATACGGTGCCCTGCACCGTTCACTGTGCCCCATAGATGTGCCATATACGGTGCCCTGCACCGTTCACTGTGCCCCATAGATGTGCCATATACGGTGCCCTGCACCGTTCACTGTGCCCCATAGATGTGCCATATACGGTGCCCTGCACCGTTCACTGTGCCCCATAGATGTGCCATATACGGTGCCCTGCACCGTTCACTGTGCCCCATAGATGTGCCATATACGGTGCCCTGCACCGTTCACTGTGCCCCATAGATGTGCCATATACGGTGCTCTGCACCGTTCACTGTGCCCCATAGATGTGCCATATACGGTGCTCTGCACCGTTCACTGTGCCCCATAGATGTGCCATATACGGTGCTCTGCACCGTTCACTGTGCCCCATAGATGTGCCATATACGGTGCTCTGCACTGTTCACTGTGCCCCATAGATGTGCCATATACGGTGCTCTGCACCGTTCATATTGCCCCATAGATGTGCCATATACGGTGCTCTGCACCGTTCACTGTGCCCCATAGATGCTCCACATAAATCTCTGCCGCCGCCGCTGCTGCTATAAAAAAAAAAAAAACACATACTCACCTCCCTTGATTGCAGCTCCCGGCGTCTCGTTCCGGCGCCTCCATCTTCCCGGCGTCTCTGCTCTGACTGATCAGGCAGAGGGCGCCGCGCACACTATATGCGTCATCGCGCCCTCTGCCTGAACAGTCAGAGCGCAGACGCCGGGAAGATGGAGGCGCCGGCCGGGAAGATGGAGCGACGCTCGGCGGCTGGAACGAGGACAGGTGAATATGCTATACTTACCTAGTCCTGGCGATCCTCGCGCTGTCCCTCTGCCTGGTCTTCGGTGCCGCAGCTTCTTTCTCTATCAGCGGTCACCGGCACCGCTGATTAGAGGAATGAATAGGCGGCTCCACCCCTATGGGAGGTGGAGCCGCTTATTCATTTCTGTAATGAGCGGTCCCACGTGACTGCTGAAGAGGGGAAGAAGCTGCAGCACAGAAGACCGTGGGACAGCAGGGACAGCGCGAGGATCGCTGGGACTAGGTAAGTATGCCTCAGTGCCCTCACCCGCCGACCCTGCCACCCACCTTGACTCGAGTATAAGCCGAGAGGGGCACTTTCAGCCCAAAATTTTGGGCTGAAAATCTCGGCTTATACTCGAGTATATACGGTAGTTTCTCAGGCTGTGCCGAGTTGCATAGGCAGAGTTAGGCGCAATCCACGGCTGCCTCTAGTGTTGTTTGGAGAGGATTAGGGATTGCGGTCTGCAGAGTTCCCACGTCTCAGAGCTCGTTCTATGATTTTGGGTTATTGTCAGATCACTGTATGTGCTCTGACCGCTATGTCCATTGTAGTACTGAATTGCTTTTCATAACAGTTTTCCATTCATCACCCTGCTTAATACGAACAAGATTATAAGTTCCCCGAAGGTCAATCTTAGTAAACCAACTAGCTCCCTTAATCCTAGCAAACAAATCAGAAAGCAAAGGTAAAGGATATTGAAACTTGACCGTGATCTTATTCAAGAGGCGATAATCAATACAGGGTCTTAAGGAACCATCTTTTTTAGCAACAAAAAAGAACCCCGCTCCCAACGGTGAAGAAGATGGCCGAATATGCCCTTTCTCCAAAGACTCTTTAATATAGCACCGCATGGCGGTATGTTCAGGTACAGACAGGTTGAAAAGTCGGCCCTTAGGAAACTTACAGCCTGGAATCAAGTCAATAGCACAATCGCAGTCTCTGTGTGGTGGAAGGAAACTGGACTTGAGCTCATCGAATACATCCTGAAAATCAGACAAAAACTCCGGAATTTCAGAAGAGGGAGAAGGGGCGATAGACATCAGAGGAACATCATTATGAACCCCCTGACAACCCCAACTAGACACAGACATGGATTTCCAATCCAAAACAGGATTATTTACTTGCAACCATGGAAAACCCAGCACGATAGCATCATGCAAATGATGCAACACCAGAAATTGACAATCTTCCTGATGGGCTGGCGCCATGCGCATGGTCACCTGTGTCCAAAACTGGGGCTTATTTTTAGCCAAGGGTGTAGCATCAATGCCCCTTAAAGGAATAGGGTTCTGCAAAGGCTGCAAGGGAAAACCACAACGCCTGGCAAACTCAAAGTCCATTAAGTTCAAGGCGGCGCCTGAATCCACAAACGCCATGACAGAAAATGATGACAATGAACAGATCAAGGACACAGAACAGAAATTTAGGTTGTACAGTACTGATGGTAAATGAACTGGCGATCCTCTTGGTCCGCTTAGGGCAGACAGAAATGACATGGGAAGCGTCGCCACAATAATAACACAACCTATTCTGACGTCTGAAACCTTGTCGTTCCGTTCTAGACAGAATCCTATCACACTGCATTGGCTCAGGAATTTGCTCTGAGGATAACGCCACAGCGCGCACAGTTCTGCGCTCCCGCAAGTGCCGATCAATCTGAATGGCCAGAGACATAGAATCACTCAGATTGGAGGGTAACATAGTAACATAGTAACATAGTTAGTAAGGCCGAAAAAAGACATTTGTCCATCCAGTTCAGCCTATATTCCATCATAATAAATACCCAGATCTACGTCCTTCTACAGAACCTAATAATTGTATGATACAATATTGTTCTGCTCCAGGAAGACATCCAGGCCTCTCTTGAACCCCTCGACTGAGTTCGCCATCACCACCTCCTCAGGCAAGCAATTCCAGATTCTCACTGCCCTAACAGTAAAGAATCCTCTTCTATGTTGGTGGAAAAACCTTCTCTCCTCCAGACGCAAAGAATGCCCCCTTGTGCCCGTCACCTTCCTTGGTATAAACAGATCCTCAGCGAGATATTTGTATTGTCCCCTTATATACTTATACATGGTTATTAGATCGCCCCTCAGTCGTCTTTTTTCTAGACTAAATAATCCTAATTTCGCTAATCTATCTGGGTATTGTAGTTCTCCCATCCCCTTTATTAATTTTGTTGCCCTCCTTTGTACTCTCTCTAGTTCCATTATATCCTTCCTGAGCACCGGTGCCCAAAACTGGACACAGTACTCCATGTGCGGTCTAACTAGGGATTTGTACAGAGGCAGTATAATGCTCTCATCATGTGTATCCAGACCTCTTTTAATGCACCCCATGATCCTGTTTGCCTTGGCAGCTGCTGCCTGGCACTGGCTGCTCCAGGTAAGTTTATCATTAACTAGGATCCCCAAGTCCTTCTCCCTGTCAGATTTACCCAGTGGTTTCCCGTTCAGTGTGTAATGGTGATATTGATTCCCTCTTCCCATGTGTATAACCTTACATTTATCATTGTTAAACCTCATCTGCCACCTTTCAGCCCAAGTTTCCAACTTATCCAGATCCATCTGTAGCAGAATACTATCTTCTCTTGTATTAACTGCTTTACATAGTTTTGTATCATCTGCAAATATCGATATTTTACTGTGTAAACCTTCTACCAGATCATTAATGAATATGTTGAAGAGAACAGGTCCCAATACTGACCCCTGCGGTACCCCACTGGTCACAGCGACCCAGTTAGAGACTATACCATTTATAACCACCCTCTGCTTTCTATCACTAAGCCAGTTACTAACCCATTTACACACATTTTCCCCCAGGCCAAGCATTCTCAGGGTGTGGGAAACCCCACCATAACATCTTTAACGGATTCAGAAAGACCCTTTCTGAAAATTGCCGCCAAAGCATCATTATTCCATTTAGTCAATACAGACCATTTTCTGAATTTCTGACAATACAATTCTGCCGCCTCTTTACCCTGAGACAGGGCCAACAAGGTCTTCTCAGCTTGATCCACGTAATTAGGTTCATCATACAGTAATCCTAACGCCTGAAAGAAGGAGTCTACATTAAGCAAAGCAGGATCCCCAGATTCCAGGGAAAATGCCCAATCCTGTGGATCACCACGCAGCAGGGAAATGATGATTTTAACTTGTTGAATGGAATCACCGGAGGATCGAAGTTTCAATGCAAAAAACAGTTTACAGTTGTTTTTAAAACTCAAAAATTTGGACCTGTCACCAAAAAACAAATCAGGAGTAGGTATCTTCGGTTCTAAAGCAGGAGTCTGAACAATGTAATCCGAAATACCCTGTACTCTAGCAGCAAGCTGGTCTACACGAGAAGCTAATTCCTGAACACTCATGCTAGCACAAGGCTCTTCAGCCACCCAGAGATAAAGAGGGAGGATTAGACAAAACAGACTGAAGAAAAAAAAATGGCTCAGGATCTTTCCTCCCTTCTTCTGAGATGCAATTAACTCATTGTTGGCCAGTAGTACTGTTATGATCAGGTGGCCTTGAAGCAGCATGAAATGACCTTTGCTGGAGCAGTGGTAACTTTACTGACCGAAATCCCTGATCCTATCACCGCAACTAGAAGTAGCCGTGGGGTGTGCCTAACCAGACCTAGACACCTCGACACAGCTTAAGGACTAAATATCCCTAAAGATGGAAATAGGAAAACTCTCTTGCCTCAGAGTAGACCCCCAAAGGATAGGTAGCCCCCCACAAATAATGACTGTGAGTAGGAGAGGAAAAGACACACGCAGACAGAAAACAGGGATAAGCAAAGGAGGCCACTTCTACCTAGATAGGAAAGGATAGTACAGGATACTATGCGGTCAGCATAAAACACTACAAAATATCCACAGCAGAAATATACAAAAACTCCACCACCTAACTAAAGATGTGGAGAGTATATCTGCAACTCCAGCGAGTCCAACTAGACTGAGAAAAACATCAGGCACAGTCTAGCAGGAACAAAATAGAAACAAGATAAGCACAGAAAATAAACACACAGCAGTGTGTCTAAAAAAATGAAGAAAACACTTATCTTAGCTGAATTGGCAGCAAACAGGAGGGGCCAGGCAGAGGACCAACACTTCCAAAGGAACATTGACTACTGGCAAGGACTAATGAGTCCTGAACAGCTAAATACCCCAGTCCAAATTGCAATTAGCAGAAACAACTGTCCAAGACTGCTGCTCAGGAATAACTGCATTACCATAAACAACCACCAGAGGGAGCCCAAGAGCAGAATTCACAACAGGTGGGCACGCGTACCTCATCACTTTTGGGTCCACAACTGCATATAATGTGCTGCAATGGCCCAAGTGCGCTGGCAGCTTAGGAATAGAGAGCGGGCTGACAGTCTGACAGCATCTGATGTCAGTGATTTTAGACATGGCCGGCCCCCTCTGCTGCGGCCATACAATGTAAGTAGTTGCGGCTTTGAGTTACTGGGGCACCAGGGCTTAATAAAGCAAAGTAATTAGCCCAGGCATGCCGTGCAGTCTGCCAGGCCATTTATACAGTGGCTCGGCTATGCTGTCTCAGCATGGCTCAGCCAGTCCAGGCCCCCCCTCTGCTTCTTCTCACTGGGCCCCATATAGCAGCAATGCCCTGATGGCGGCCCTGGATACATGTCTCAGAAGCTGTGTTTCTTCAGACTGCAACCTATCCTGACACATGATTAGGATGGGTTGCAGTTTGAATTATATGACGGGGAAGATTTTATTATATCGTTGAAGAACCCCTTTAAATGTTGTTGTTTTTTTTTTTTAATGCTGTTTTTAATTTTTTCCTATTGTAAACTCACCCTTTTTGTACTTTCACAAAATACACATGTACATTAGCAGCACTAGACTGACACACACCCAGTCTTTTGTATTAAAGCATCTAATGAACGTGTGCAAAGATCATTATGAAGGGAGGGTGAGGAGAACTGTGACATTACATATGGTTTTATCAGCTGTGTATACAAGTGTTACCTGTCATTGTAATACTGTCTGTGATGATACTGAGACTGCTGAAAAGTCTTCTGTAAAGAACAGGAGATATGAGTCTAAAATAACCTCAGTGGCCAGTGTGAAAATAATATGATTGTATTTTTACATCTTTGCAGTTGTTTTTAATAAACAGTTCTGAACTGTTTGTTTTGCAGAATGCATTTATTCATATACACTGCAAGCTGCTCGATGCCTTTTTGTGTTAAAATGGGTTGTCCCATCTCATACAGTAAATTTATAGCATTCTGTAATACCTGGTAATTATTGGAATTTCCATGCAGTCTCTTAGGCCTTTTTCACACGTCAGTGTCTCCGGTACGTGAGGTGACAGTTTCCTCACGTACCGGAGACACTGACACACGTAGACACATAAAAATCACTGAATCTGTTCAGATGTCAGTGATTTTTTGCGGACCGTGTCTCCGTGTGCCAAACACGGAGACATGTCAGTGTTCGTGGGAGCGCACGTATTACACGGACCCATTAAAGTCAATGGGTCCGTGTAAAACACGTACCGCACACGGACGTTGTCCGTGTGCAGTCCGTGTGCCGTGCAGGAGACAGCGCTACATTAAGCGCTGTCCCCCCACTGGTGCTGAATCCGCGATTCATATCTTCCCTGCAGCAGCATTTGCTGCATAGAAGATATGAATAATAGTGTTTAAACTAAAGATCTATGTGCCCCCCGCCCCCACACCCCCTGTGCGCCCCCCCGCTGTTCTGAAAATACTCACCCGGCTCCCTCGTTGGCTGTCGCTGCTTCCTGTTCTGGCTGCATCTTCTCCTGTATGCAGTCACGTGGGGCCGCTCATTTACAGTAATGAATATGCAGCTACACCTCCCATAGGGGTGGGGCCTCATATTTATTACTGTAATCAGCGGCCCCACGTGACCGCATACAGGAGAAGATGCGGCCAGACCAGGAAGCAGCGACAGCCAGCGAGGGAGCCGGGTGAGTATTTTCAGAACAGCGGTGGGGGGCGCACACTTGGGCACATAGATCTTTATTTTAAACACTATTATTCATATCTTCTATGCAGCAAACGCTGCTGCAGGGAAGATATGAATCGCGGATTCAGCACGATGCAGGGGACAGCGCTAAACTTTAGCGCTGTCTCATGCACGGTGCGTGTGGTACCCAGTGGGCACACGGGCGGCACACGTGTGCCGCACGTGTGCCACACTGATGTGCCACGTGAGCACACGGACACACGGATTCGGATAACTCCAGTACCGATTTTATACGGTACTGGAATTATCTGGACGTGTGAAACCGGCCTTATACACAGCCACTTCTTTAATGACAGCTTTATGTTAGGCCCTGTCTTAAAGGTAGATACAGTTCCCAGTCAGAGATGTAATAATACGAGGAGGTACACTTGTCTGTCATCACAGGAATAGCATATTTGCACCAGTTAGATTTGTTTTCCATGACTCTGCAAGGTGTGTGCCAGAGTCACCTCTGTAAAGCCACTGTGCTCCTGGAGCCGCCAGGTGAGCATTGTTAATTAGGGTGCAGGAGTCACCTCTAAGGCCACATTCTCACCTTCAGTATTTGGTCAGTATTTTACCTCAATATTTATAAGCCAAAACCAGGAGTGGGTGATAAATACAGAAGTGGTGAGGTGTTTCTATTATACTTTTCCTCTGATTGTTCCACTCCTGGTTTTAACTTACAAATACTGATGTAAAATACTGAATGTGTGAACGAGGCCTTATACTTACCATCTGCTGTTATCCACGCTGCTCTGGTCAGTCTCCTGCAGTTTGTGACCTGCCATATCAGTTTGCTGGAGCCGGAGGTCACTTTTCAATGTAAGTTTATGAGGGCCTCGGTTTCTGGCCTCATTCTGGCTCTCATAGACCTGCATTGAGAGCTGGTGACCTTCACCTCTGACTTCCGGAGCGGTCAGTCAAAAGTTATGGTCACAAGATGGTGGCAGGGTACCGAAGCGGAGCTGGGAAGAACTGAAGACGGCAGGTATAATACTAGACTCAGGGACATTTTGTTACCGGTACAACGCCAGGTGGAATAAGAAAAAATCATGGGATGGTGCTTTAATAAACAATTATACAAAGCCGATCTAATTATCAGGAAACCTTCACACATCTGATTTAGCAATGTCTCCTTACAGGTGGATATCTTTTCATGAACATCATCTTAGGTATGTTCTATAGTTATGGAAATATTACCATAGTTGTTCTGTATACTCACTTTTATTTTTGCACATTATCTCACCCTTTCATCTTATTCCTCAGTCTACGGTAACTAAGATAAATGTATATAGTTTACAAGCCAAGACAATGAATATGCCTACTATAATTTCCCCAAGTATTAAGGCAGCATTTGTCTATCGTGATACATTGGTGAACTGTTAATAATTGTTCTGTTAGTCCTCCTGTCAGACCATGCCCACTTAAAGTAAGTGGTATCGACAGTTTTCTTTGGAAGAGACATTGCCAAACGCTGCCATGGAGAGGTTTATGAGAACATAGTGCTTACTCATGTGAACCAGATCTTCAGCTATTCCTTATTTCATTTGCACTTTGATGCATCATTGAACAATAGTAGATGACGGCACAGGCACATTCCAGTTTTCTTTCTGCCCACACACCTTATAGATGTCGGTCGGTTACTCATATGCCTGACAGCTATGTCTCCCCCAACTCCACCATACCTGAGAACACTCCATGACAGCTTGACATGGGAGAACAAAAGGATGAGGAAGGGGCTTTTCTCCTCAAATATCATCCATCCTGACTACTCCATGGTCTACCAGTCCTGCCAAACTTGTTGGGTTTTGACTACATGATTCTAATGTGAATGGGGGCCTTGATGTTTCACAGCCAGACCCTCATCTCCAAAGACATCACCTTTAGAGAGGTGGGGGGTGTCTGGAGGCCCCCGATACACATTACATTAGGATGCTGTTCAGCCAACTTTAGTTTAATTTGTTGGGATATAACCTTCTGCGAGAAGTTATGAAAGATGACGCATTACGAATCATGATAATCTTTGCTGCATCTATGTACAGAGCTGTTAGGTAATGTAACCATAGAAGCCTATTTCTCAAAAGGAGTTTTTAGACAGTCTATTCCTAGGAACCAGACTAATCACTAAGGTATTCAACAAATATTCTATCTTGAAGAGACCTACACTGCGCAACATTGAAAGTGCTACACCAAGAAGAGTTGTGGAATTAGGGAACTAACAGGTACGATAGATGTGTTAATGATATGCCAATTATGAAAAAATGGAAACAAAATTTTTTAAAACACTTTAGTTTATTCAATATTAAGTATGAGTGCCAGACACAGGAATGCCCGCACTTACACACCTTGGCTGCTATCAATCAGGCTATTAATGGTTGCCTGAGGAATATTCTGCCATGCTGAACACACTTGGGAATATAAATCATCAACATCAACTGCTGGTAGCTCCCTTGGGAATTGCCAACCAATGACATTTCAGATGTGCTCAATTGGAGACGCTGCAGGCCATGGTAGCACATTTAGGCCACGCATGAGCAACACATGGCCTTGTGTTGTTGGTTTGTTAGTATTGTTTGAAAAATTTGTTTCCATTTTTTTAAAACATTTGCATAGGGAAAATTGCCCTTAGTATCCAAATCTGTTGCTGCATTTGCTAGAAATTGTTCTTATTACTTACCGGTTCCAAGACAACTATATACTGAGATTAAGGGCATTTTTTGTTCCAGAAATGCGTCAGTTTTTAAAATGATTTTTTTTTTTTGTGGATGGATCCACTTGTTTTAAATATGTTCTAATAGAAGTGGTTTTAATTTTCACCAGGTGGTTGTGCTACCCCACTCCTTTTTTTTTTTTTTCTATATACCACTATTTTTCCACATCTGTAGCATCATGAAATACGTAATTATTTCACCAACACAGCGTAATTATTATTATTATTATTATTATATATTTATATAGCACCATTGATTCCATGGTGCTGTACATAAGAAGGGGTTACATACAAATTAGAGATATCACTTACAGTAAGCAAACTAACAATGACGGACTGATACAGAGGGGTGAGGACCCTGCCCTTGCGCGCTTACATTCTACAGGATGGTGGGGAAGGAGACAATAGGTTGAGGGTTGTAGGAGCTCCGATGTTGGTGAGGCGGTAGCTTCGGTAGTGGTGAGGAGACAGCGGGGTCAATGCAGGCTGTAGGCTTTCCTGAAGAGGTGGGTTTTCAGGTTCGGTCTGAAGGATCCGAATGTGGTTGATAGTCGGATGTGTTGGGGCAAAGAATTCCAGAGGATGGGGGATATTCGGGAGAAGTCTTGGAGGCGGTTGTGTGAGGAGCGAATAAGCGTGGAGGAGAGAAGGGGGTCTTGGGAGGATCGGAGATTATGTGAGGGAAGATATCGGGAGATTAGTTCAGAGATATATGGAGGAGACAGGTAGGACTAAGTAAACTGTAACCACATTCAATTTGCATTTAATATTTATCAGAACTATTTATGAGAACCGTGATGCATATTGTGACTTGTGTAGATGATGTTGATAATATGTGTAGTTTCATATTAGGGATACTTAGAGTTAATGCTTTGGACTAGCCCAGAGTGGGAGGGGCTAAGCTGAAGGGAAAATAAAAGTTTCCTGTTAGCTCCTCAGATAGAGCCTGGAGTGCATAGAAAAAGGATTTAAGGTCCAATGTGAGCAGTGCTGCATTCTGGGGTGTCCCTAAAGTGAGTGGAGACCAAAAGAAAGGCATAGCAAGATCCCGAACAGAAGAGACTGAGAGACAGAGTGAGCTCCAGAGACAGGTCCTGGGAGAGGAGCTTATAGAGCGTATAACTCCAGGAGGGGTCGGGCCTAGACTGGATTGAGCACACAAAACAAGTAAAGTGCCCCGGGTGGGTGTTATGAAAGGCAATTCAGTATCACAATGGACATGGAGGTCAGAGCACATACAGTGATCTGACAATAACCCAAAATAATAGAACGAGCTCTGAGACGTGGGAACTCTGCAGACCGCAATCCCTGATCCTCTCCAAACACAACTAGAGGCAGCTGTGGATTGCGCCTAACGCTCCCTATGCAACTCGGCACAGCCTGAGAAACTAACTAGCCTGAAGATAGAAAAAATAAGCCTACCTTGCCTCAGAGAAATACCCCAAAGGAAAAGGCAGCCCCCCACATATAATGACTGTGAGTAAGATGAAAAGACAAACGTAGGGATGAAATAGATTCAGCAAAGTGAGGCCCGATATTCTAGACAGAACGAGGATAGGAAAGATAACTTTGCGGTCTACACAAAACCCTAAAGAAAACCACGCAAAGGGGCAAAAAGACCCTCCGTACCGAACTAACGGCACGGAGGTACACCCTTTGCGTCCCAGAGCTTCCAGCAAAACAAATAGACAAGCTGGACAGAAAAAATAGCAACAAATAGCAAAGAAGCACTTAGCTATGCAGAGCGGCAGGCCACAGGAATGATCCAGAGAAACACAAGTCCAACACTGGAACATTGACAGGAAGCATGAATCAAAGCATTAGGTGGGGTTAAGTAGAGAAGCACCTAACGACCTCACCAGATCACCTGAGGGAGGAAATTCAGAAGCAGCAGTACCAGTTTCCTCCACAAACGGAAGCTCCCAGAGAGAATCAGCCGAAGTACCACTTGTGACCACAGGAGGGAGCTCTACCACAGAATTCATAACAGTACCCCCCCCTTGAGGAGGGGTCACCGAACCCTCACCAGAGCCCCCAGGCCGACCAGGATGAGCCACATGAAAGGCACGAACAAGATCGGGAGCATGGACATCAAAGGCAAAAACCCAGGAATTATCCTCCTGAGCATAACCCTTCCATTTAACCAGATACTGGAGTTTCCGTCTTGAAACACGAGAATCCAAAATCTTCTCCACAATATACTCCAATTCCCCCTCCACCAAAACCGGGGCAGGATGGTCAACAGATGGAACCATAGGTGCCACGTATCTCCGCAACAATGACCTATGGAAGACGTTATGTATGAAAAAAGAATCTGGGAGGGTCAGACGAAAAGACACAGGATTAATAACCTCAGAAATCCTATAAGGACCAATGAAATGAGGTTTAAACTTCGGAGAGGAAACCTTCATAGGAATATGACGAGAAGATAACCAAACCAGATCCCCAACACGAAGTCGGGGACCCACACGGCGTCTGCGATTAGCGAAACGTTGAGCCTTCTCCTGGGACAAGGTCAAATTGTCCACTACATGAGTCCAAATCTGCTGCAACCTGTCCACCACAGTATCCACACCAGGACAGTCCGAAGACTCAACCTGTCCTGAAGAGAAACGAGGATGGAACCCAGAATTGCAGAAAAATGGCGAAACCAAGGTAGCCGAGCTGGCGCGATTATTAAGGGTGAACTCAGCCAAAGGCAAAAAGGACACCCAGTCATCCTGATCGGCAGAAACAAAGCATCTCAGATAGGTTTCCAAGGTCTGATTGGTTCATAGTAACATAGTAACATAGTAACATAGTTAGTAAGGCCGAAAAAAGACATTTGTCCATCCAGTTCAGCCTATATTCCATCATAATAAATCCCCAGATCTACGTCCTTCTACAGAACCTAATAATTGTATGATACAATATTGTTCTGCTCCAGGAAGACATCCAGGCCTCTCTTGAACCCCTCGACTGAGTTCGCCATCACCACCTCCTCAGGCAAGCAATTCCAGATTCTCACTGCCCTAACAGTAAAGAATCCTCTTCTATGTTGGTGGAAAAACCTTCTCTCCTCCAGACGCAAAGAATGCCCCCTTGTGCCCGTCACCTTCCTTGGTATAAACAGATCCTCAGCGAGATATTTGTATTGTCCCCTTATATACTTATACATGGTTATTAGATCGCCCCTCAGTCGTCTTTTTTCTAGACTAAATTCGTTCGTTCAGTCTGGCCATTAGTCTGAGGATGAAAAGCCGAGGAAAAAGACAAGTCAATACCCATCCTACCACAAAAGGCTCGCCAAAACCTCGAAACAAACTGGGAACCTCTGTCAGAAACGATATTCTCTGGAATGCCATGCAAACGAACCACATGCTGGAAGAACAATGGCACCAAATCAGAGGAGGAAGGCAACTTGGACAAGGGTACCAGATGGACCATCTTAGAAAAGCGATCACAGACCACCCAAATGACTGACATCTTTTGAGAGACGGGAAGATCTGAAATAAAATCCATAGAGATATGTGTCCAAGGTCTCTTCGGGACCGAAAAGGGCAAAAGCAACCCACTGGCACGAGAACAGCAGGGCTTAGCCAGAGCACAAATCCCACAGGACTGCACAAAAGAACGCACATCCCGCGACAGAGACGGCCACCAAAAGGATCTAGCCACTAACTCTCTGGTACCAAAGATTCCAGGATGACCAGCCAACACCGAACAATGAACCTCAGAGATCACTTTATTTGTCCACCTATCCGGGACAAACAGTTTCTCCGCTGGACAACGATCAGGTTTATTAGCCTGAAATTTTTGCAGCACCCGCCGCAAATCAGGGGAGATGGCAGACACAATTACTCCTTCCTTGAGGATACCCGCCGGCTCAGATAAACCCGGAGAGTCGGGCACAAAACTCCTAGACAGAGCATCCGCCTTCACATTTTTAGAGCCCGGAAGGTACGAAATCACAAAGTGAAAACGGGCGAAAAACAGCGACCAACGAGCCTGTCTAGGATTCAAACGCTTAGCAGACTCGAGATAAGTCAGGTTCTTATGATCAGTCAACACCACCACGCGATGCTTAGCTCCTTCAAGCCAATGACGCCACTCCTCGAATGCCCACTTCATGGCCAGCAACTCTCGGTTGCCCACATCATAATTCCGCTCAGCAGGCGAAAACTTCCTGGAAAAAAAAGCGCATGGTTTCATCACTGAACAATCAGAACCTCTCTGCGACAAAACAGCCCCTGCTCCAATCTCAGAAGCATCAACCTCGACCTGGAACGGAAGAGAAACATCAGGTTGACACAACACAGGGGCAGAAGAAAAACGACGCTTCAACTCATGAAAAGCTTCCACAGCAGCAGAAGACCAATTGACCAAATCAGCACCCTTCTTGGTCAAATCGGTCAATGGTTTGGCAATACTAGAAAAATTGCAGATGAAGCGACGATAAAAATTAGCAAAGCCCAGGAACTTTTGCAGACTTTTCAGAGATGTCGGCTGAGTCCAATCATGGATGGCTTGGACCTTAACAGGATCCATCTCGATAGTAGAAGGGGAAAAGATGAACCCCAAAAATGAAACCTTCTGCACACCAAAGAGACACTTTGATCCCTTCACAAACAAAGAATTAGCACGCAGGACCTGAAAAACCGTTCTGACCTGTTTCACATGAGACTCCCAATCATCCGAGAAGATCAAAATGTCATCCAAGTACACAATCAGGAATTTATCCAGGTACTCTCTGAAGATGTCATGCATAAAGGACTAAAACACTGATGGAGCATTGGCAAGTCCGAATGGCATCACTAGATACTCAAAATGACCCTCGGGCGTATTAAATGCAGTTTTCCATTCATCGCCTCGCCTGATTCGCACCAGATTATACGCACCACGAAGATCAATCTTGGTGAACCAACTAGCCCCCTTAATCCGAGCAAACAAATCAGATAACAAAGGCAAGGGGTACTGAAATTTAACAGTGATTTTATTAAGAAGGCGATAGTCTATACAAGGTCTCAGCGAACCATCCTTTTTGGCTACAAAAAAGAACCCTGCTCCTAATGGCGACGATGACGGGCGAATATGCCCCTTCTCCAGGGATTCCTTCACATAACTGCGCATAGCGGTGTGCTCAGGCACCGATAAATTAAACAGTCGACCTTTTGGGAATTTACCACCAGGAATCAAATTGATAGCACAATCACAATCCCTATGCGGAGGTAGGGCATCGGACTTGGGCTCATCAAATACATCCCGGTAATCAGACAAGAACTCTGGAACCTCAGAAGGGGTGGATGACGAAATTGACAAAAATGGAACATCACCATGTACCCCCTGACAACCCCAGCTGGACACCGACATGGATTTCCAATCCAATACTGGATTATGGGCTTGTAGCCATGGCAACCCCAACACGACCACATCATGCAGATTATGCAACACCAGAAAGCGAATATCCTCCTGATGTGCAGGAGCCATGCACATGGTCAGCTGGGTCCAGTATTGAGGCTTATTCTTGGCCAAAGGCGTAGCATCAATACCTCTCAATGGAATAGGACACTGCAAGGGCTCCAAGAAAAACCCACAACGCTTAGCATATTCCAAGTCCATCAAATTCAGAGCAGCGCCTGAATCCACAAACGCCATGACAGAATATGATGACAAAGAGCAGATCAAGGTAACGGACAGAAGAAATTTTGACTGTACCGTACCAATGGTGGCAGACCTAGCGAACCGCTTAGTGCACTTAGGACAATCAGAGATAGCATGAGTGGAATCACCACAGTAGAAACACAGCCCATTCAGACGTCTGTGTTCTTGCCGTTCAACTCTGGTCAAAGTCCTATTGCACTGCATAGGCTCAGGTTTAAGCTCAGGTAATACCGCCAAATGGTGCACAGATTTACGCTCACGCAAGCGTCGACCGATCTGAATAGCCAAAGACATAGACTCATTCAAACCAGCAGGCATAGGAAATCCCACCATGACATCCTTAAGGGCTTCAGAGAGACCCTTTCTGAACATAGCTGCCAGCGCAGATTCATTCCATTGAGTGAGCACTGACCATTTTCTAAATTTCTGGCAATATACCTCTATCTCATCCTGACCCTGACAAAGAGCCAGCAAATTCTTTTCTGCCTGATCCACTGAATTAGGCTCATCGTACAGCAATCCGAGCGCCAGGAAAAACGCATTGATATTACTCAATGCAGGATCTCCTGGCGCAAGAGAAAATGCCCAGTCCTGAGGGTCGCCGCGCAAAAAAGAAATAATAATCAAAACCTGCTGAACTGGATCACCAGAGGAACGAGGTTTCAAGGCCAGAAATAACTTACAATTATTTTTGAAACTCAGAAACTTAGTTCTATCTCCAAAAAACAAATCAGGAATAGGAATTCTTGGTTCTAACATAGATTTCTGATCAATAGTGTCTTGAATCTTTTGTACTCTTGCCGAGAGCTGATCCACAAATGAAGACAGACTTCTAATGTCCATCGCTACACCTGTGTACTGAACCACCCAAATGTCTAGGGGAAAAAAAAGACAAAACACAAAGCCAAGAAAAAAAAATGGTCTCAGAACTTCTTTTTTCCCTCTATTGAGAATCATTAGTACTTTTGGCTTCCTGTACTGTTATGAAAGGCAATTCAGTATCACAATGGACATGGAGGTCAAAGCACATACAGTGATCTGACAATAACCCAAAATAATAGAACGAGCTCTGAGACGTGGGAACTCTGCAGACCGCAATCCCTGATCCTCTCCAAACACAACTAGAGGCAGCTGTGGATTGCGCCTAACGCTCCCTATGCAACTCGGCACAGCCTGAGAAACTAACTAGCCTGAAGATAGAAAAAATAAGCCTACCTTGCCTCAGAGAAATACCCCAAAGGAAAAGGCAGCCCCCCACATATAATGACTGTGAGTAAGATGAAAAGACAAACATAGGGATGAAATAGATTCAGCAAAGTGAGGCCCGATATTCTAGACAGAATGAGGATAGGAAAGATAACTTTGCGGTCTACACAAAACCCTAAAGAAAACCACGCAAAGGGGCAAAAAGACCCTCCGTACCGAACTAACGGCACCGAGGTACACCCTTTGCGTCCCAGAGCTTCCAGCAAAACAAATAGACAAGCTGCACAGAAAAAATAGCAACAAATAGCAAAGAAGCACTTAGTTATGCAGAGCGGCAGGCCACAGGAATGATCCAGAGAAACACAAGTCCAACACTGGAACATTGACAGGAAGCATGAATCAAAGCATTAGGTGGGGTTAAGTAGAGAAGCACCTAACGACCTCACCAGATCACCTGAGGGAGGAAACTCAGAAGCAGCAGTACCAGTTTCCTCCACAAACGGAAGCTCCCAGAGAGAAATCAGCCGAAGTACCACTTGTGACCACAGGAGGGAGCTCTGCCACAGAATTCACAACAGGTGGGACTTCCAGAGCGACAGCACTAGTGTAGATAAGTGGCACCATAGCTTCTCTAAGGGGAGAAAAGAAGTAGAACTGCAGGTCAAGTAAAGGACTGTTGCTAAACAGGACTTAATTACTGAGGTGGGTAGTGTAAGTAGTGAGGAACAGTGAATACAGAGGACCAATAAAGAGAGTGGAGAGGAAGGAATTGAAACTGTGGAAAATGCTCAGACTTGTGAATGAAAGGTTCATAAGACTGTACCCGCTATCTCCTGTATATACCGTATTTCCTACCAAGTTCCCATTGAGTAAAAAGTTTATCTCCCTCATTGAACTGTGAAATATCTGTATCGGGCAAACCCACAAAAATGGTTATATGCGGCCTGCATGGGCATAACTTCCTCACAGCACACACACGCAACCAGGACCCCCACTCTCATGTAACATGCCAGGGTGCAAGAGACGAGTACCTCGCCCACAGCTTCTTCTGACCTGCACCACGTTACATTCACAAAGAGGGAAAGGAAATACGCTTCTGCCAGTCGTGTCTGCAGTGGATTGTCTCTCGTGAGAATAAAGGATGCTGTTTTACATCTCCCCCCCCCCCCCCGCCCCCCCATCATGTGCCATTGAGGAAGAGTTTAGATACTCCAATACACATTAAAGACTAGGCTGATCCCGCCAAAATTAGAAGATGTGGCTGATGTTTATCTACTGTGCACGGCCACTTTGACACTATAAGCATCATGCATTATATTGGAAGGATTGTTGTAATAACTGCAGTTGAAGTGATCTGACAGACCAAGGTTACTTTTAGACTAATGTAAAGGTGGCCATATCTGTACTGGTTTTTCAGACAATTAATCAGTTTATGGTGCCCAAACAGTCATTAGGTGGAATATTTATTTAGTCTTTGTTCATATCTACATTGTGGTATCCACCAAACAGACATCACCAGGGGGAATCCAATGGATGTGCGCAGATCACTCATTTTTCCTGATCAAACATGCCAGAACCTGCAATGGAGGTTTTCAACAGTGGAACAATTATGTCACTTTTGACCAAAAGTTTAAAAGGAATCTGTCACCACCGGGACGTATATGACCTATTAATATGGGCATACAGGTAATAGAAATGTTACACTAGTCCCACCAGTATGCCTCATATTTATAGTCTTGTTGCTGAGAAATGTTATATTCTTTCTTTATGTTAATGATTTCTTCCAGGCTCCGGGGCGTGCGGTGCCAGGAAGAAATCCCTGCCTTCATTGTAGTTGGAAGGCAACCCCTCCCATCAGCGTCAATTATTGCCCTGGAATCTCACGCTTGCACCCTGCACTCCCTCAGAAATACATACCTCATCCTCCCTTCTCTGCATTCATGGATCTTCTGCTCAGGTGCCAGCGACTTCCGCTCCAGTGACCTCCGGTTTGCGCGCCGATAAGGTGCTCTCCTCACTTCCTCCCTGCATAGTACACATGGTTCCTAGTGATGACTATGCAGGGAGGAAGTGGGGAGAGCATCTTATCGGCACGCACACCGGAGGTCACAGTGACTCACCTATGCAGAAGATCCGTGAATGCAGCGCCCACAGAAGGGAGGATGAGGTATGTATTTCTGAGGGAGTGCAGGGCGCAAGAGCAGGATACTGGGGCCGTAACTGACGCTGATGGGAGGGGGTACCATTATAATGAAGTCAGGAAGCAGATATTTCTTCCAGGCACCACACACTCCGGAGCCTGGAAGAAATCATTAACAATAAAGAAAGAATATAACATTTCTCAACAACAAGACCATTAATATGAGGCAGACAGGTGGGACTAGCGTAACATTTCTATTCCTGTATGTCCATATCAATAGGTCATATACGTCCCGGGGGTGACAAATTCCCTTTAAATGCAAGACATGCAAAATATTAATTTATTTTCTCATGTGTAGCGCAATTAATTCCCCAGCACTTTACAGACATTATTACTGTCCCCATTGGAGCTCACAATCTAAGTCCATATTAGTATGACTTTGGAGTGTGGGAGGAAACCGGAGAACGCGGAGGAAATCCACACAAGCATGGGGAGAACGTACAATCTCCTTGCAGATGTTACCCTTGGTGGGATTTGAACCCAGGACCCCAGTGCTACACGGTAACATTGCTAACCAATGGGCCAAAAGATAACAAAATGTGCAATGATGTAAATAGTGTTGCAAATGTAATATTGTGCAAACAAAATACTGACAAGCTTCTGAAATTGGAAGAGAAATATTAGTTGGGGGAACCATTGAGAATTTTTGCAACCCAAGTTACAATTCTTACTATGGAAGTAGAAATACTTTGTGCTACCTAGGGAGTGATGACCTGTGGACAGAACAGTGACAAGTTGCCCAAAACAATGAAATAGAACATACCAAGTGACAGAAGGATCATACAGGTTTTCCTCTCTTATTCTGCCCTCTAGGAGCTTTCCGGAGTTAGCTGAGCATTCAGTAAATTAGTGGCTGAACCCAAATACCTATAATATCCATGAATTCATTAACGGATACTACGCAGTTTACTGGTGATCCATTAAACAAAATATTACAACCAAGGAATCAAATCCATGCAAATGACGAATATGAGGTCACTTAAAAGTAAATGCTAGGTCTTGCTGTTCCAAGGATTTTTATGGAATACTTACTGCCCAATATACTTTGTCCTCTAGACGTTATATAGAGCTAGGTTATATTTCACAGCATCTGTATGATATAAAGCACTCAGCGGTGTTTATCAGACCCAAGTTTAATCTTTTTGATTGACCCATAAAGAATTCCAGGAAGTCGTTAGAGAAATGCATGGGCCCCTAAAGGTAAAGATTTTGGTGTCAGGCAGCGGTGGAGGATTGATGTCCGGGTCGGGACACAATTCTGCTAGTTTGGCGCAGGATTTACTGGAGCCGAAGACATGATCAGAATTTATTTAACCTGATAGCATTCTGCAGATATGCCGGAAAATCTACGGGCTTTCTTGTCCTTTTACAAACGCTGCTGATGCTATCAAGTAATTGAACTTGGTATCTGGTTTATTAAATTGTCAATGTCATGATTTCTAATGGCATTTGCAAACTAAAGAGGATTAAATCTACCTTTGACATTTTCCATTCTCTTGGGTGCGCTGTGCCAAGATCAAGGTAATTCCTCTTCTCTTCCTCCCCGCCCCATGTGATGAAAGTGTCCTGGTATGACCAGACGGCTGCTCATCAATGACTGTAGTGCCCTGGTTGTAATGGTGGGATATGGTATGTGGGTCTCATTTTGTTTGTATTAATATTTTACTGATTTGCATGGTGTTCTCTTGTAGGATGAGTTGTTATTTGCTAATTGATGAATAGCTGTTGTTGCCATCTGATATCAACCCCCCACAGTACTGTACTGTTATCTTTCCACAGGGTCAGTGAATAATGCTGTTTTCTAATATGCTAATGACATATACTAGAACTAGCTTATTGAAACAAGGAGCCCCTGCGACCTTCCCCCCTGACCTGTGAATGAGGAGTGGGACTTTTAAAATATCAGATAGGTGAGACACGAGAACAGATCCTGTGTGGAACGATGGTGTGATCACAGCATCTCAGAGAGAAAGAAGAGAATATGGACTATGTTATCCTCTGTCTGCTGGATTGTTGGACTCTCATTTCCCAGGGCTTTTATCCTCATACAGAACTGCATTCGGGTTCCAGACTATTTTATTCTTTGTGTGGTGGATTATATATGGATCTTTTGTATTTTTGCCTAAATAAAGGTCATGGAATTGTTCACTATTCTCTTGCTCTGTTGATTGTGTGATACCGAAGAAGGACCCCGTGACAACTGGTGGCAGCAGTGGGATCCACAGCGTAGCCATATGGAGAACCACACACAGATTGAGTACAGAAATTGGACTGTATCCAGTTTACAGGAGAGAGCCAGAGACCTGCACCTGGAACTGACTAAAGAGGCCTTAATTGATCTACTGGTGGGAGTGTAACGCCCCAGGGTCCTGGTTGTCACAGTGGCATTGATTTCCTCATGGGGAGAGTGATGTCATGCTTGGAAGCGATGGAGGTTTCCTTTTTGACAGGTAATCAGCACATACAACACCGTTCTGACTCCAGGCCAGAAGGGGGAGCTCTACACCCGACTTCAGGGGTGCCAGACAACAAACTGGAGCAGTCTGAGGCAGAAGGACGGGTGGGGGGCCATACAGCCTGAGGTGCTGTAGCTCCTAGATAGCGATATACAGAAAGAAGAACGGCCTTTAGCTAACGTGCCGGAGAGCGAAGAACAGGAGTGTGATAACAAGGGAGAATAGCAGTGAGAGGGCTACCTACCTGACAAGAGTGCAGATACCGGTAACCGGAAGACCGAGGCTTTTGTGGGACTCTAAGACACATAGCAGAAACCGGTAGGACAGCTAGACTACACATAACCTGTCTGCCCTAACACCCAGGAGACCCAGTGACACATAGAGCCCGGGTCATGATAGAGATCCTGTAAAAAGGCTCGAATCACCTGTCATATGGGTTTGTGTCCCACTTCAATAAAGGATAGAGATAACTAAGAGGACCTTGCTAAGAAGCCATAGGCAGTAAGGGACTATAATACTACCGTGCTAAGAGGAAGGCTTTTAACTTCACCTATAAAGCTGGACTCTGAACTCGCTTCCAAGCCATCTACACACAGGAGCCCTGGGGACCTACTTCACCTGTGGGAAGTTATACCATCTGGCTGCCGTAACATCACCCCAGAGGACCCCTTTAAGCAGCGTCGGTCACCCCTGACCGAATACCACAGGTCGCATTACAAACTTTCTCTATTTCAAAAACCTCTTTAAAGACCTTTCCTTTAGCATGGGTGCCCAGGGCCATGGACCGGGTCGCCGCCACCGTGACACATCCCGTTAAGTACCAGACCCGGTACCGAGTAACTCCAGGCCCTGTCGGGCGAGCAGGTGCTAGCCAGACCACCTACTCCCATATACGAGAAAGAAGAGCAGCATCCGTACCAGGTGATGAATATCCAAGAAAAGTCTTTATTCTGCCATAATAAAATACAACGTTTCAGCCATACTTGACAAAGGCCAACCTGGCCGAAACGTTGTATTTTATTATGGCAGAATAAAGACTTTTCTTGGATATTCATCACCTGGTACGGATGCTGCTCTTCTTTTTCGTATATGTTTTTGTCCGATTGGATCCTTGGACTTTGGAGCGTGCACCCCCTGAGTGCTGATGGTTGACTTCTTTGCACACCTACTCCCATATGTCTGAAGGACAAGAACAGGAGACGAGGACCCCCACCCCAAAAAGCCAATGGGTGGTGTGGTACAAAGAAGAGATGGCGGTTCTTGGCCCAGGTGTCTCTCAGGAGTATAAGGATTAGGCTGCTCGCCGAGCACAGCGGAAACAAGAAGCGATGAAGATCAAAATAGGGAGTAATGCAATGTGGAGTGTAAACCCCATGATCCAGGAGCATGTACGGATCACCCGGACAGACTTTAAGCCATTTGATTAGGCTTCCAGAGATGTGGAGGGGTTCTTCAAGGACTTTGAGCAGCAGTGTGCTATAATGGAGGTACCTCACTCTGGCTGGATACGTTTATTAGTGGGACTCCTGAACGGAAGCGCAGCGGAGGCTTCCTGAACCATTGACTCCCAGCGGAACCAGGATTATAACATTGTAAAGCAGACTATCCTGGATTACCATGCTATCACCCCAGACTCACATAGGGCTCAGTTCCGAGACCTTCCAAGCACCACGGGGGAGTGGGGGGGTCATTTAGGATGTATGCCCATAAGATCTCACAGGCATCTCAGAGATGGCTGGAAGCAGAAAATGCCTTTACTGTGGAAGATGTTATACAGGCTTTCCTTATAGAACAATTTTTTGGCAAGTGCCCAGCAGAATTATGGGAATGGGTCCGGGAGCGCACGCCGTGCACTGTGGCCAGAGCTGCAGCCCTGGACGATGAGGCCTTTACTATCTGACCGCAATGGAGGAGGCTTCTGGACAATAAATCACAGCCTGCTCCCTCGCCCCGGCCCCATCGGACTATATCTGCCCTTCCACCCAGCCGCAGGCCAATGACAATCACGCCTCACAATCCTGGGCCCCAACAGTTCTGACCATGACCTGGGGGTATTATCGAGAGGAGATGTTATGGGTGTGGGCAACCTGGGCATGTGCAATCCAGCTGTCCCTCAAGGATTCGGAGGAAGCCCAATGTAGCACCACCTCGTCCAGTGCATCTTGTGCACTTCATCCCGCATGAGGAAGAGTTACTATTACCCCCACCCGAGAGGACCATCAACTCAGGCACTATAGATACCCCTCCTGGAGTGTACGGACTGCGGCCTTTGTCCCTCAGAAATACAGAGCAACGGCAACGCCACCTGCAGGATGACTTAATTGATGGATACAAAGTATCGGGTTTTAGAGACACGGGGGCATTCCTGACTATCGCTGACCCCCGTGTGGTTCAACCTGAGGCAATTCACCAGGGCCCAGGAATTCCCATTGTCTTGGCGGGGGGTGTCCGCAAATATATACAGCGAGCTTTGGTGCGCTTGGATTATGGTTTTGGAGAAAAACTATGTTGGATTGGTGTTATGGGAGGACTTCAGCTAGCTACCTTGGCTAATGAAAATCAGAGAATGGCCCAGTTCAGTAAAAAAAACAAAAAACAAACAAACTGGTATGACTAACGCCACGACCTGGTAATTTATGGCAGGACAACAAGTGCTCATGATTATTGCAACCCCTGCCACTGTACAAGAAACTATAAACAGTGGAGCAAAGTGGACTAAAGGGAGCAGGCCAGAGGTCTGTGTAGACCTCACGGCGTGCTCTCTTATTAAGGCTGCCGTCACATTAGCAGTATTTGGTCAGTATTTTACATCAGTATTTGTAAGCCAAAACCAGGAGTGGGTGATAAATACATTAGTGGTGACATGTTTCTATTATACTTTTCCTCTAATTGTTCCACTCCTGGTTTTGGCTTACAAATACTGATGTAAAATACTGACCAAATACTGCTAGTGTGACGGCAGCCTGAGAGGGGGAAGAAGTTGTGATGGTGGGATATGGTATGTGGGTATCATTTTGTTTGTATTAATATTTTACTGATTTGCATGGTGTTTACTTGTAGGATGAGTTGTTATTTGCTAGTTGATGAATAGCTATCCTTCACTGTATGTTTTGCTGGTTCCTCCTCCTCTCACCTTCCCTTTACTGTTGGGGTTCCTCAAGGATCAGTCCTAGGCCCCCTCCTCTTCTCTTTGTATACTGCCCCTATTGGACAAACAATCAGTAGATTTGGTTTCCAGTACCATCTCTATGCTGACGACACCCAATTATACACTTCTTCTCCTGATATCACACCGACCTTTTTAGAAAACACCAGTGATTGTCTTACCGCTGTCTCTAACATCATGTCCTCCCTCTATCTGAAACTTAACCTGTCAAAAACTGAACTCCTCGTGTTCTCTCCCTCTACTAACCTACCTTTGCCTGACATTGCCATCTCCGTGTGCGGTTCCACCATTACTCCAAAGCAACATGCCCGCTGCCTTGGGGTCATCCTTGATTCTGACCCTTCATTCACCCCCCACATCCGATCACTGGCTCGCTCTTCTTACCTGCATCTCAAAAACATTTCTAGAATTTGCCCTTTTCTTACTTTCGACTCTGCAAAAACTCTTACTGTTTCACTTATTCATTCTCGTCTGGACTATTGTAACTCTCTACTAATCGGCCTCCCTCTTACCAAACTTTCCCCACTCCAATCTGTCCTGAATGCTGCTGCCAGGATCATATTCCTCACCAACCGTTACACCGATGCCTCTACCTTGTGCCAGTCATTACACTGGCTACCCATCCACTCAAGAATCCAGTACAAAACTACTACCCTCATCCACAAAGCACTCCATGGCTCAGCACCACCCTATATCTCCTCCCTGGTATCAGTCTACCACCCTACCCGTGCCCTCCGCTCCGCTAATGACCTCAGGTTAGCATCCTCAATAATCAGAACCTCCCACTCCCGTCTCCAAGACTTTACACGTGCTGCGCCGATTCTTTGGAATGCACTACCTAGGTTAATACGATTAATCCCCAATCCCCACAGTTTTAAGCGTACCCTAAAAACTCATTTGTTCAGACTGGCCTGCCGCCTCAATGCATTAACCTAACGATCCCTGTGTGGCCTATTTATAAAAAAAAAAAACAATCAGGTTCCTCGCATCATGTTCTCATTCACTTTATGCAGTTAATAGCCCTCTGTGTCTGTACTGCTACATACTTAGGTAGTTAACTGGTTCATGCAGCTTTACATGAACACCCGAGCCTTACACTATGGCCGGTCCGAATAACTAAAGCAATTGTTACCATCCACCTCTCGTGTCTCCCCTTTTCCTCATAGTTTGTAAGCTCGCGAGCAGGGCCCTCATTCCTCCTGGTATCTGTTTTGAACTGTATTTCTGTTATGCTGTAATGTCTATTGTCTGTACAAGTCCCCTCTATAATTTGTAAAGCGCTGCGGAATATGTTGGCGCTATATAAATAAAAATTATTATTATTATAGCTGTTGTTGCCATCTGATATCAACCTCCCACAGTACTGTACTGTTATCTTTCCACAGGGTCAGTGAATAATGCTGTTTTCTAATATGCTAATAACATATTGAACTAGCTTATTGAAACAAGGAGCCCCTGTGACCTTCCCCCCCCCCCTGACCTGTGAATGAGGAGAGGGACTTTCAAAATTATCAGGGAGGTGAGACACGAGAGCAGATCCTGTGTGGAACGATGATGTTAAACTGTAAAGCGCTGCAGAATATGTTGGCACTAAGATTATTATTATTATAACTAGATGGTGGCCCGATTCTATCGCATCGGGAATTCTAGAATATGCATGTCCACGTAGTATATAGCCCAGCCACGTAGTATATTGCCCAGCGACGTAGTATATTGCCTAGTCACGTACTATATTATATAGCACAGCCCATGTAGTATATTTCACAGCCCATGTAGTATATTGCCCAGCCACGTAGTATATTGCCTAGTCACGTACTATATTATATAGCACAGCCCATGTAGTATATTTCACAGCCCATGTAGTATATTGCCCAGTTATGTAGTATATTGCCCAGCTACGTAGTATATTGCCCAGTCACGTAGTATATTGCCCAGCCATGTAGTATATTGCCCAGTGACGTAGTATATTGCCCATCCATGTAGTATATTGCCCAGCCACGTAGTATATTGCCGAGTTACGTAGTATATTGCCCAGTCACGTGGTATATTGCCCAGCCACGTAGTATATTGCCCAGTAACGTAGTATATTTGCCCAGTGACGTAGTATATTGCCCAGCCAAGTAGTATATTGCCCAGCCACGTAGTATATTGCCCAGTGACGAAGTATATTGCCCAGTCACGTAGTATATTCCCTGGCCACATAGTATATTGCCCAGTCACGTAGTATATTGCCAAGCCATGTAGTATATTGCCCAGCCATGTAGTATATTGCCCAGCCACGTAGTATATTGCCCAGCCACGTAGTATATTGCCTAGTCACGTACTATATTATATAGCACAGCCCATGTAGTATATTTCACAGCCCATGTAGTATATTGCCCAGCCCACATAGTATATAGCAATTTGGGCATCATATCCCTGTTAAAAAAAAGAATTAAAATAAAAAATAGTTATATACTCACCTTCCGGAGCCCCCGGATCCAAGCGAAGTGGTTACCAACGCTCGTCGCGCGCTCCGGTCTCAAGAGTGCATTGTGGTCTCGCGAGACCGCTATGTCATCATCTCGCGAGATCGCAGCATGGACCGGTTACCGGAGCGTCGTGAGTGGGAAAGGCCTGTTGTGGATCCGAGGGGCCGATGGACGTCGAGTATATAATGATTTTTTATTTTTTTTATTTTTAACAGATCTTTTTACTATTGATGCCGCATAGGCGGAACCGCTGCGATTTTGCAGCTGCGGGTCCACAGCAGTTTCCATAGCGTTTACAGTAACCTGTAAACCCTATGGAAACCGCAAACCGCTGTGCACATGCTGCGGGAAAAATCGCGCGGGAACGCAGCGGTTTACAACCCGCAGCATGTCACTTCTTTGTGCAGAATCGCAGCGATTCTGCACCCATAGGAATGCATTGATCCGCTTACTTCCCGCATGGGGCTGTGCCCACCATGCGGGAAGTAAGCAGATAATGTGCGGGTTATACCCGGGGTGGAGGAGAGGAGACTCTCCTCCAGGCCCCGGGAACAATATTTGTCGGTAAAAAAAAAAAAGAATTAAAATAAAAAATAAGCTATATTCATCCTCTGAAGTCTCAGCGCTGCACGCAGCTGTCCGGTCTC
This sequence comes from Ranitomeya imitator, assembly GCF_032444005.1. Taxonomy (NCBI): domain Eukaryota; kingdom Metazoa; phylum Chordata; class Amphibia; order Anura; family Dendrobatidae; genus Ranitomeya; species Ranitomeya imitator. Next base: position 724,962,944 of record NC_091284.1, on the reverse strand, counting down.
AGGTTTGCTATGCGACCAGGACCTGCGGTGACGTCGCGGTCACATGACCGTGACGTCACGAAGGTCCTTCTCGCACAGCATCTTTGGAACCGGACCGCCGCCTGCAGCGCCGAGGAGATCGGGACGTCAGAGGGTGAGTGTATCATTATTTTATTATTTTTTACATTACTATTGATGCTGCATATTGCTGCATATGCAGCATCAATAGTAGGAGTAAAATCCCGCAGCGGAACCCGCAGGACAAAACGTGATAAATCTGCAGGGATAACCGCAGCGGGTTTGCCCTGCAGATTTATCAAATCCGCTGCGGGAGAACCCACAGGGACCCGACGCTATGTGTGAACATAGCCTAAAATACTTGAACGCAGAAACCTTTGCTTCTTGCCACGGCCGATTACATCGAACAAAGGCTAAGATGTCAGCACTGTTCAACGTTGTGTCCTAGTGGATGGGAGAACGATGAAGAACTGGAACAACAGCAAGAAGGGCACAGAGGTGACTCTCTGGACAGACAGAATATCAGATTATAAGGATGGATCCATTCTGTACTGCAAGTGAAATTGGATGTCACAAACCAAGCCTAAGGAGTCAGTGTCTGCAAAATCCATCAGAAGGAGTGTGCACGACACTGGGTTATGAGCCAGACATCCAGCTCCAGGTGTTATATTGACCTCACACCAAATCAAAGGCTATCATGGTGCAAGGCAAGACAGCAATGGGGCTGGAATGGAGGTCCATCCTCTTAACTGAGGAGTCCTGCTTTTGTCTTGGCTCCAATGATGGCCATAAATTAGTTTGGCTACCATTTGGGCAATAGGATGAAGTGACCTTCACGAGGGAACGTCAGACCGATCCTACTTCCAGGATTATGGTGTGGGCTGGCATAATGTATGTACGGCAACTGGACCCCTCTAGTCTTCATTTCAGATAAAGTAACAGCACAGCGTAAGGGTAACATAGTAAGGCTGAAAAAAAGAGATTTGTCCATCCAGATCAGCCTATATTCCGTGAGAATAAGTCAACAAGCACCCCATATGCAATCTTTTTTGTTTTTACAGCAGCAGCTATTAATCATTTACAGAATTCATTAACATAGGAATTACAGAATTGCAAATGTATCTGTAAAAATCGCATGCTATACTGCGGCTCCATATGGCACCTCATTTTTTTTTATGCACTCAGGCTTGAATGGGTGAGTCTCATCAGATTTACAGAAGAAATTAGTGCATGCGGCAATTTTTTTCACATGCATATTTGGTCAGTGAAAAAAAAAAATCACTCATCTGCACTGCCCCATTGAACATTGGTCCGAGTGATGTCTGTTTTTACTATGGATAGCACTCGAACCAAAAATATGGTCGTGTAAACGAGCCCTTACATTGATTTGGTCATTGAACCAGTGCGACAGCCATTTCTCCAATGTGCAGCAGGAGATCATTTCAACACGAAAACGCCAGGCTGCATGTTGCTTGTGCTACTGTGAGCAGCTAGCAAGGCTTGAACATGCTACCATGGGCTGCAGCGTCTCCGGACTTGTCTCCCATTGAACACACCTTGGACATCATTAGTCAGCAAATTCAAAAGGGATCTGCCAGCAGAGGATCTTGATGATTTTTCCTAGTGCATTCAGCATGGCAGAACATTCCTCAGACAACCGTTAATAACCTCAGCCAAGGAGTGTAAGTGCGGGTACTTTTGCGCATGGAGCGCATACTCTATACTGAATAAATCGAGATTTTCTTTAACATTTTTTGTTTTCATTTTTTCATCATTTGCATATCATTAACATGTCCATCCTGTAATTTCCATAAGTCCACGAGTTTTCCTTGTTGGTGTTGCAAGTTCAATCTTGTGGAGGGTATGTACAGTCTCAAATTACAGCTAATTATTTGCAAAGATCTTTAACAATATATTCCCCCCATGTCATGAAAGAATTTAAATGCCATTTTTTTTACTTATATTGCAGCTTTACACTGAAATCATTGGAGTCCAAATTACTGGGATAATAGGCCTCTGTGGTGCTATAAGCAGATCCAGATCAGATTTGACACCAGAACGTGGCAGTCGTCGTGTTTTCTGAAAACAGTGGGCAGCCGTAAACAGAAAAAGAATAATAATTAGAAAAATGCTTACATGCCACCATTTTTCTAGCAAAAGTCAGATCTGAACTTTCGGGATGTGAGAAGCTGGCATTCAGGCTGCCGTCACACTAGCAGTATTTGGTCAGGATTTTACCTCAGTATTTGTAAGCCAAAATCAAGAGTGGAACAATTAGCGGAAAAGTATAATAGAAACATATGCACCACTTCTGTATTTATCACCCACTCCTGGTTTTGGCTTACAAATACTGATGTAAAATACTGACCAAACACTGCTAATGTGACGGCAGCCTCAGGGTGTGATCCTAGAACCTTCCCTGTTCCCACTCATTATGGCGGTTACTAACTGCGGTGTACATAATGCCACAGTGCTACTTTAGTTAAAAGCGCAAGATCTTATGTTTTGTTAGTGTGGGGGTCTACGGAGAATTGTGAGATTCCGCTTTGCATACCATGATCCCACCATTAGAAAGTTAAAAACCAAGTTTTTCTATAAAGTTGAATTTTGAGGCTGGCATTGGAGACACTTCTGGCCATTTTTTCTAATTGATTTTCTTTAGTAAAATGAATATTGAGGTTGCTGCCTGACTGACGAGGGGGTAGTGTGCAATACTAAGGAAGGGGACTGTAAGGATGGGGAAACACAGATTTAAATAAAATTGCCTTCTTACATTATTACCTGTCCCTTTCCCAGGCCTTAGTTTAGTAGCCTTCAGGCTATACCATTTTGCCACTAACAATCGTAGCCTTTCCCCTGCCTCTTTTCTCCTGGAGGTGCACTGTTCTTCTTATATTTTACCTACTTTAGTGCACACAAAAAGTTCCTTGCATCACTACACAGGTCTTATGTACATTGATCTGGATGACATTTAGTTGTATTTATTATATAAAAATTATTATTGAAAGTCACCGCTGGCGGTATGGAATAAATCGTAGTGGTGTGGATAGCTTCAATGACGGACCTTCCCGCCTGGCGTCAGGCAAATCGCTCCCAAGCACAATGGCTTATGAGGTTGTGTTTATAATAAAGAATGTTTTTTCATATCTTTCAATAAATGCTGTGACCAGCCTCTATCCAGCAAATGTTGACTTATTTTGGGTTAGTGGGGTGAGCGTCACATTACGTGTGCAGGTTACACGCCATCAGTCTTATTTGGTTAAGGAGCTTTGAACCTTCACCCATCTCCAGGACAATCAAAAAATGAATGATGAAACTCCCATAGCAATGAATGGAGAAAGCCAGCGCAAGCGCTGCTATTAGTGATGAGCGAGTATACTCGTTACTCGAGATTTCCCGAGCACACTCGGGGGTCCTCAGAGTATTTTTTAGTGCTCGGAGATTTAGTTTTCATCGCTGCAGCTGAATGATTTACATATGATAGCCAGCTTGATTACATGTGGGGATTCCCTAGGAACCAGGCAACCCCCACATGTACTTATGCTGGCTATCAGATGTAAATCATGCAGCTGCGTCAACAACAACTAAATCTTCAAGGAGTTACAAATACTCGGAGACCCCCCCCCGAGCGTGCTCAAGAAATCTCGAGCAATGAGTATACTCGCTCATCACTAGCAGCTACCAATCCACTGACTGCTGGTGAGACACCAACCGGAACGAGGGTTTGGAGACAACTGCTTCAACTCATTATTGAAATATAGGTGCATAGTATAAAAGATTCTATAAAGACTGATGTATGAGGAATTCAGGGATCACACGTCTCTAGAAATATATAAAAGTAGACTTTATTTTGTATTCACATTTCATGTATAAGGCCGCATTCACACATCCAGTATTTGGTCAGTATTTTACCTCAGTATTTGTAAAGGTACCTTCACACTGAGCAACTTTTGAACGATAGCGATCCGTGACGTTGCAGCGTCCTGGATAGCGATCTCGTTGTGTTTGACACGCAGCAGCGATCAGGATCCTGCTGTGACATCGCTGGTCGGAGCAGAAAGACCAGAACTTTATTTCGTCGCTGGATCACCCGCTGACATCGCTGGATCGGCGTGTGTGACACCGATCCAGCGATCTGTTCACTTGACGTCACCGCTGTGCTCTGCTTTACGGCCGGCCGGTGCTGACAGTCAGTGCGGGAAGGTGACGGCGGGGGACATGACAGACACCGGAATGTAAGTATGTAGTGTTTTTTTTTTTTTACATTTACAATGGTAACCAGGGTAAACATCGGGTTACTAAGCGCGGCCCTGTGCTTAGTAACCCAATGCTTACCCTGGTTACCCGGGGACTTCGGCATCGTTGGTCGCTGGAGAGCTGTCTGTGTGACAGCTCTCCAGCGACCACACAACGACTTACCAACGATCACGGCCAGGTCGTGTCGCTGGTCGTGATCGTTGGTAAATCGTTTAGTGTAACGGTACCTTTAGTCAAAATCAGAAGTGGGTGATTAATACAGAAGCGGTGACCTGTTTCTATTATACTTTTACTCTGATTGCTCCACTCCTGGTTTTGGCTTACAAATACTGAGAAAAAATACTGATCAAATACTGAACGTGTGAACGAGGCTTTATACATGTTTATCAGTTATATTGCACACGCCCTTAGCACTGTATAGTAAAACGACCATGTACATGTGCAAAAACCATCTGGACACACATTTGTAGTAGGAGGGGTCCATCACTCATGTAGATCTCCTTCATATCGGTCACACTGAGAAAATGTTAGCATTTGGTCTCAATATTTCTGAAAAAGAGAAAAGAGAAATCAAACAATGACTTAATCCTCTGGAGATGCAGGTAAGACGTGTAGGCGCGAGCCACACACAGCACTCAATGAGTAACGTGTGGAGGTTGTGCCATCCGATGGCAGGACCCCCGCAGACCTGTGCAGGCCGGGCACCTGGAAACCATGGCAACCCATTATCAGAAGCCATCATTCTGCTCTTCATTCCCAATTAAAATTATCTACCTAGAATTATTTTCTAACTCCAAGAAAAATTACATTTTTTCTGCAGTAGGTCACCAGCTGGAATAAATGTCTTACAAGCAGACGGAAAGGTTTCCATAGGAACAATAAGTACAACTGTTCTGATCTTCATATCAAGGTAGTCATCCATGATAAGGGGGCGATTATTAACAGCATTTTGCTTTTCGTTGAGACTAGTGAACAGTTTCCCCACTAAACATACAATAAAGATGAGCGAATAAGAGACATCAGATAGCGATAACTCTCAGTTTACAGAATAAAACTAAAATGTAGTCAATAAATACTATAAGAGATGCAAATACTGAATCAGGAGGATACATAAAAGGTAATGGAGGCAGCCGTAGGTGACCCCAATTTGTGACCTGACCCCATCTCTTATATTCATGGATGTACCAGGATATTCTACAATGAACACGCGTCAATACAGGTGTCATAACACATTGGAAAACTACCTATACCACAGATATAAAATGTGCAAATGAAATACAACAGGTCAGACAGGCCCTAGACTGATACCTGTATGAAGCAGAGAAGTGGCACTCAGTACCAGACAAGCGCTTCACCCATCTACAGGTGATTCTCACTAAATTAGAATATCATCAAAAAGGTCATTTAATTCAGTTCTTCAATACAAAAAGTGAAACTCATATATTATATAGAGTCATTACAGAGTGATCTATTTCAAGTGTTAATTTCTGTTTTGTGAGAAGCACCTGTATGTACAGATTCAACAAGGTGTCTTACAAAGCAATGTAAAAGCACAGCACAGTGCAAAAAGCACAGCCAAAAATATATATGAAAAGCCAGTCACAAGAAAAGGCTTTATTTGAAAGTTATATTAAAGGGGCATTTTGGTTTTAAGCAGATGTCACTGCACTTTTATGGAGTGGAAGTGGGCATGCTCGATCACTGATCTGTTCATTCTCTATAGGACTGCAGAGAAAGCCCTGTAAAGCACTCTGGTAGTCCCATACAGAATGAATGAGGTCAAACATGCGCTCTCCTACTTCATTCTAATGGGGATAAAAGCGCCCTGTTCTATAAATCTGTGTAATCGGACATCCACCGATCTACAAGTTATCTTGTGGGCATTCTATATAGGGCAGTAAAGCAGCTACCGGGGGGATGGCAGAGGGTGTGGTTGCTCCAGGCCCCACTTTCTGAGGTGTTCACCCAGAGCTATGCTTCTCTTAACTGTATCGGCGTGTGCGGCTCGCTCATACAGTTAAGTCCTGTGGTAAAACGGTGTCACGATATCCCTGCACTACTGCCCTCCGTTCTGTAGACCGCAAATCGCTTTATGCCTGTGCTCTACAGAACAGCCGAGGCGCTGAGGCACACGCAGGACACTCAGAGTCGCAGTGTCCTGTGCGTGCGTCAACACTATGAATGCATTGGGCAGCCTGGAAGACTCTGCAGAATCCAGGATTAGGTGAATACATTGTTTTTTATTTTGATTAAAACTTAAGGAGGCATAAACAATGGGGGACCTGGAAACAGTGGGGGTCCCTAATACAATGTATGGACTACTGTTGGGGCCCTTAAAGTGTGGAGGCCGTTCAATATTTTGGGGGCTAATACATTGGCAATTATACAAAGTGGTTGCTAATGCAGTGGCCATTATACAGTGTGGGGGCTAATGCGGAAGCAATTATACAGTTTTGGGGCTAATGCCAGGGCAATTATACAGTTTTAGGTCTAATGTGAGGGCCATCATACAGCATGGATGCTAATGTGGAGGCCATTATACAGTTTAAGGCCTACCATAGGGGCAATCACACAGTGTGGGGACTACTGTGGGGGGCCCTGATACAGTGTGGAGGGCTCTCATACATTGTAGGGACATCTGTGGGGGTCCTCAAAGTGAGGGAGCCATGATACAGCATGGGAGCTAATGTAGAGGACATTACACAGTCTGAGGGCTTGTGTGGGGACTACTGTGGAGGGTCTAAATATACACTGTGGGTTCTACTGTGGGGGCCATTATACAATGTGTGGGCTTCTGTGGGTGTCATTACACTGTGTTTTGTGGGAGCAGAGGGGACATCATACCAAGTATAAAGGAACTGTGAGGGTATCGTAATGTGCATAGGGGAGCTGTGGGACCATGATAATGTATATGCAGCGCCCCAGAGTCCTGGTCGTTGCAGTAATGTTATTCTTCCACCGGGGGGAGTGATGTTACGTCTGAAGGCAATGAAGGAGATCTTCTGTCCAGGTATCACAACCACAATACACACTTCATACTCCAGGCCGCCAGGGGGAGCCATGCTTCTATCTATTAGGGCACTCCTCACACTTACCGTAGGTAAAACTGGTGGGTTGGTTAGGAAGTTAGACAGAAGCTGACTGGAGGGAGTAGGAGATGGTCAGTGAGTCTCGACCGTGTTTGGCAGAGGCTGGTTGGAGTGGGTTCCAGCCAGCTCCAGACTGCGGCCTGCGGAAGATGAGGGTACACGGAGCTGCGCCTGCATCCCATGCGGCAGCATCCCAAGAAAGACTTTGAAAGGAATTGTGTTGCAGTGAGTGAGCAACGAAGTCATAGCAAAAAGGAGAGGAACATCAGAGGGAGACCAGCTAGAAGCAGGCTGCCTCCTTCTGAAGCGCACTACCGGTAGCCAGAACACAGAGGGAGTAAGGATCTCTATGCCGCTACTTCAGAGACTGGCAGGACAGTTGATTCCACGTTGGCTGCCAAACCATATACCCAGGAGGCAGGGTGGCAACTTGTGGGGGTCGGGGCGTCTCTAGGGTCCCTATAAAAAGCCTCAGGCCACCAATCATACGGGTTTGTCCTATCCGTCAGGGGGACTGAGAGAAGAGACTTAACATCTACAATAGTTGTGAGGACCTTACCGAGTTGCTCAGCAGGGAGGGACTACAACGCCCAGGCGCTAGAGGAAGGCTATTGAATTCCACCTGGATAAGGGGACTCTGGATTTGCCTTCAGACCGGCCGGAATCTGCCTGCCCCGTGATCTGGTGGACTGTGGACGCTGAAGCCTTCAGTAAAGGTAAAGAGACTGCAACCTTGTGTCCTCGTTATTCACTGCGCCTTACTTCATCCACCAGCTACACACCGGGAAGCCCTGGGGACATACTTCACCTGTGGGAAGGTATACCATCTAGCTGCCATAACATCACCCCAGCGGACCCCTAAGCAGCGTCGGTCACCCTGACCGAATACCACAGGTGGCGTCACGAACATTATCCCCTTAAAGACCTTTCCCCCACAATTTACAGCGGACGTTTCCCTAGGGCCACGAACCGGGTCAGCCACCGTGACATCCCCCACTGAGAACCGAAGGGACCCGGCTCCGAGTACCCCACAGCCCTTGGGGGCGCTCTATTTCCAGTGGATCTGTGGGGACATCATACTCTGTATAAGGGGGGTGTGGGTCCTCCATACCGTGTATAGAGGAGCTGTAGATTGAATAAAGTCCACGGAGTCCCCCAAATATTAAGTGGGCAATTAAGAAGCATTATTGTTATTGGGGTTTTCAGTGAATGTGGCCATCAAAGTTGCAAAATGTGGACACTGTTTTCTAGGGCATTTGTGCAGGGCATTAATATTTTCTAAGGGAAAATGTAACCATTTAGAGGGCACAAAGGAGGCATTATTACTATGTAAGGGGCACAGTAGTGGGCATTATTATGTGGGGCACTAAGAGGAGTGCTGGTATTTAACCACACAGCGGGTACAGTAATAGGGACACATATGGCAGCAGGGTCTCAGCATTGGGGTATCAGTAAGATGAGGCGTTTGTGCAGGTTCGGAATAGATAGGGACGGTGCTGGAAATGTGAAGAGTCATATTTGTCACATACACACGCGGTCAAAATTGTTGGTACCCCTCGTTTAATGACAGAAAAACCCACAATAGTCACAGAAATAACTTGAATCTGACAAAAGTAATAATAAATAAAAATCTATAAAAATGAACAAATGAAAGTCAGACATTGCTTTTCAACCATGCTTACACAGAATTTTTTAAAACATAAAACTCATGAAATAGGCCTGGACAGAAATTATGGTACCCCTGAAAATAATGTGACAAAAGGGATATGCTAAATCACGCTGTGTCCACTAATTAGCATCACAGGTGTCTACAATCTTGGAATCAGTGAGTGGGCTTGTATAGGGCTACAGATACTCACTGTGCTGTTTGGTGACATGATGTGTATCACACTCAACATGGACTAGAGGAAGCGAAGGAAAGAGTTGTCTCAGGAGATTAGAAAGAAAATTATAGACAAACGTGTTAAAAGGTAAAAATTATAAGACCATCTCCAAGCAGCTTGATGTTCCGTGACTACAGCACATATTATAAAGGCACAGATGATTGGCCTCGGGGAGACCAAACATCCAACACCGCGGAGACACCATCACGTGTTTCTCAACGCAGTGATTCCAGAACACTGCCCCCATCCCTTATGGGAAATATGCAGATGCATGTAAAGAAGCTGCGGAGACACCATCACGTGTTTCTCGACGCAAGCAGTGAATAGCCAGGCCCTTCCCCGGGAAGGAACAACCACGGGAAGGGCAGCATCCTATGAAGGAAAGCCACCTATGCCAAGCATGGTATCCATCCACAGACAGCTGTTTCGGGGTTTTTGCCCCTCATCAGTGTGGAGTAGCCTTTTTACTAGGCACTGCTCCTAATAGCCAGATTCCTACTCCACACTGATGAGGGGCAAAAATGGATACCATGCTTGGCATAGGTGGCTTTCCTTCATAGGATGCTGCCCTTCCCGTGGTTGTTCCTTCCCGGGGAAAGGCCTGGCTATTCACTGCTTGCATCGAGAAACACGTGATGGTGTCTCCGCAGCTTCTTTACAGCACATATTATTCAGAAATGTAAGATTCATGGGACTGTAGCCAACCTCCCGGGACGTGGCCGCAGGAGGAAAATTGATGACAAATCAAAGAGATGGATAATACGAATGGTAACAAAAGAGCCCAGAAAAACTTTTAAACAGATTAAAGGTGAACTTCAAGCCCAAAGAACATCAGTGTCAGATCGCACCATCCATCGTTGTGTGAGCCAAAGTGGACTTCATGGGAGACAACCAAGGAGGACACCATTGCTGAAAAAAAATCATAAAAAAGCCAGACTGGAATTTGCCAAACTACAGGTTGACAAGCGACAAAGCTTCTGGGAGAATGTCTTATGGACAGATGAGACAAAAAAATGGTAATTAGTTCTTACCGGTAATTGTATTTCCAGGAATCTACCTGACAGCACCATTGGAGGACGTCCTTCTTACCCTCAGTGGGACAGGAACAACAAGCGGTTAAAAGGACCCTCCCCACTCCACCCACCAGTGATTTTCTAAGTACCACATCTGGATGGATGCAAAAAGAGTTTATTAACAGTTATACACCAATGTTACATCACATTAGTCAATAGTATAAACTTGCAGTGGGAGGGAACTAGTAGTGCTGTCAGGTGGATTCCTGGAAATACAATTACCGGTAAGAACTAATTACCGTTTTCCAGTTCACCACCTGACAGCACCACTGGAGAATTACCAAAGGATGATTAACTAGGGTGGGACTACTGCATGTAATACTTTTCTACCAAAGGCTAACTGATCTGATACGACATCTAATTTATAGTGTCTAGCAAAGGTAGAAAGACTGCTCCAAGTCGCCGCCCTACAGATTTGCTCAACTGAGGCTCCCCCTTTCTCTGCCCATGATGTAGAGATAGCTCGTGTTGAATGGGCCCTAAGAGTATCCGGGTGATCTTTCCCTTGGCCTGTATATGCTAGGCTTATCATAGTCTTAATCCATCTAGCAATGGTTGACTTTGCAGCTTTACAACCCCTATTTGGCCCACCGTACTGTACAAACAAGTTAGTGTCCAGTCTCCAACTTTTCGTCGCCTCCAGGTATTTTAGAACAGTCTCCCCAACGTCAAGGTTATGGTAGACCCCTTCTTTTGCATTTCTAGGTTGTTGGCAGAATGAAGGAAGGACCATCTCCTGATTTATATTGGCAGAGGACACTACCTTGGGGAGGAAAGCTGGGTTAAGTTTTAAGACTATCCTGTCGTCAAAAATCTGAAGATATGGGCTCTGGATCGAAAGAGCCTGCACCTCCCCCAGCCTTTTAGCTGTCGTGATGGCAATCAGGAAGGCAGTTTTAAAAGAAAGATTGGCTATGCTCATATCTTCCGATAACAAGTACGGGGTTTTACACAGAGTGTTAAGGACCAGGTTTAGGTCCCAAGGAGGAGTTGGCTTTCTCACAAGTGGCCTCATTCTCTGTGTGGCCCTGGAAAATCTTGCTATCCAGGGATGGGAGGCTAGTGATGTATCAAAGAAAACACTAAGCGCTGCAATCTGTACTTTTAGAGTACTAGGCCGAAGGCCCTTATCAAATCCAAGTTGCAGGAAGTCGAGGATTCTGGGAATGTCTGGTTTTGAAACATCCACAGAACCTCCTCCTAGAAAGGCACAAAACCGCTTCCAGGTTTTCCGGTGTGGTCCACCAGGTTAGGGATCTCTTCACTGACAGAGATACAATCATCTTCCTGTCCAGGGAACTCTGTTTCCTGTTCCAAAATCCCAAGACTTCTTTCTGTAACTCCCGCGAGTGGAATTGGCTCCATTTCACACAGGGTATGCATGCTGTCATGAAGCCGAGTATCCTCATTGCCTCTCTTATGGAGGGGGTACTTCTCCTGAATTGGTGAACTTGCCTGATCAAGGCCTCCAGTCTGTCTTCTGGTAAGAAAGATGTTCTTAGTTTGGAATCTAAAATTACTCCCAAAAATTTTATTCTGGAATCTGGGACCAGGCAGGATTTCTTCCAGTTCACCATCCACCCCAGATCCTGCAGGATGGAAAGAGTGAAGCTGCAGTCTAGTCTGAGGAGTTTCTCTGATCTCGCCATTATCAGAAAGTCGTCCAGAGATGGTACTATGGTTACATTCTGATTTCTTAGATAGGCCACAACTTCTGACATCAGCTTGGTAAATATCCTGGGCGCCGAAGCAAGCCCGCAGGGGAGACATCTGAATTGGAAGTGATGTAATATCCCTTTGTTCATTAGGGCAAATCTCAGAAATTTTTGGTAGGAGGCGTGTATCGGGACAGGATAGTATTCATTGCTTAGGTCTAAGGTGCACATCACCATGTCCTTGTCTATAAGAGGCGTCGTGGATTTTATAGATTCCATCTTGAATATTTTGTACCGGACCCATTTGTTTAGTGGTTTTAAATTTATAATCGTCCGGGAGTCCCCTGACGGTTTCTTTATTGAAAACAAATGGGAATAATGGCCTTTGCCTCTTTCTGAGATGGGAACTGGAATTATCGCCTCTAACTCCAATAACTCCTGGATGTTTGTCCACATAGAAGAGTCTGAGAGCGGACACGGTCGGGTTACCACAAATCTCTCTGGGGGACTGCTGGAGAACTCTAGCTTGTATCCCTGAGCAATCACCTGCAGAATCCACGGATTTTGGGATATTTTCTGCCAACCCCCTAGAAATCTTTGTAACCGACCACCTACCCTGATGTCATTTGTTTGGCTTTGATGTACCTGTACTTGGGAAGATGGAGTCTCTACCCTTTCCACTCTTGGGATAAGACCACCTCCCCGTCTTCCCTTTCCCCCTATAGTCTGTCCTCTGACTAGGTCGGGTTCTACGAAAGGGCTGGTACTTCTTTGTACTTTCCTCAGGGAACCCCTTCTTTTTATCTGAGGCTTGTTCTAAGATGTCATCTAGAATACCGCACAAATTTATTTTTTGACTGGATATCCCCCGACCAGGTTTTTAGCCAGATGGCTCTTCTGGCCGCGTTAGACAATGACTTGCTTCTGGCCGCGAAGCGTACTGACTCAGCAGAAGCGTCCGCCATAAAGCCTGTTGCAAGTTTAAGCAACGGCAAGGATTTGAGAATAACATCTCAAGAAGTCTTGGCTTTGAGATGTTCTTCCAAATCGTCAATCCAGAGATGCATTGAACGGGCCACAGATGTTGCAGCAATATTGGCCCGTATTATTGCTGCGGAGGACTCCCAAGTTCTCCTGAGCAGACCATCAGCTTTGCCATCCATAGGATCCTTTAATGCGGAGGAGTCCTCAAATGGGATTGAGGTCTTCTTCGCCACTTTCGCTAGAGGAACATCGATTTTGGGGACTTCATCCCACACTTTAATGTCCTCCGGATTATAGGGCAAACGGAGTCTAAAATCCCTAGGTACCACTAGTCTCTTCTCTGCTTCTTGCCATTCTTCAAGGATCATGGAACGGATGTGGTTGTTAACAGGAAAAACCTTTGTGACCTGGGCATGTAATCCGCCAAACATCTCGTCCTGGATCGAGGACTCCTCTGGCGTATCTTGCAACTGCATGGTGTTACGCACAGCATAAAGGAGTTCATCTGTGTCAGCTGCAGAGAAGAGATATCTTTTACCCCTGCCCAATGATCTGTCTCTCTCTTCCTGGTCAGAATCCTCCGAAACCTCTCCTTCAGAAGAGGGGCTAGACTCTCTCGGCCTCTTCCGTGAGGCTTGCGGTTCTGACTGAGTTGCCTGGGGAAGATTCAAGCTTGAGATGGAAGCCTGAACCTCCTGCCGAATCATTGTCCTCATACTGGATAGTAACGCAGCCTGTTCATCACCCACAATTTTGGAAGTGCACGATTTGCACAATGGCTTCCGCCAATTTTCTGGAAACTTAGTGGCACATATTGGGCATTTATTTTTCCCAGATTTTTTCTTTTCGGATGTGGGGATGGGAGGCTCTGCCTAGGATAGATAGAGATACATAAGGGATCGTAGGTGGGGAAGCAGGGGGAGGGGAGAGCTTTGTGGTATGGCTTTACTATAGCCCACTCACGTGCCCCTGAAGCTGGTCAGTCCCCTCAGGTCTGGTATTCTCCTCCATAGTAAGGACAATGTTAACCGAATAGCCGAGTGCTCCTTTGTCAGGATGCCCGGCAGCATACAGACCCCCTTAGCACGTTTATATAGGATTTACCTGGTTGATCCTGCCCTCCTTACCGCCGCCGCGGTGACCGTGCTGAATCCCTCACCGAGGCCGGCGCTGCTGCCGGCGCCATTCCCCACGCTGGCCGCGACCAGAAGTGACGTGGCCGCTGGACCCGGAAGCGGCCGCATGGAAGCGGTCGCTGGAGAAGCTGCGGCCACATGCTAGCGCTGGTCGCATGCTGAGCGGCCTTTGCCCTGACTCCCCGGCATGCAGGCACCCGGACTGAGAGCCCCCAAGGAGGAGGAAGCAGACCCGACCCCAGGAGCAGTGCTACACTGGGGAGGCTGAGGGACCCCCCATCGCAGGTATCAGCCGCAGATTTCTTGCGGCAGGGAAGGGAAAGGCTGGGCCCCCCGATTCCCACCATCTGCCAGCACCGTCGGAGGACGCGCTTGCCGTTCCTATCCGCAGTGGGACAGGAAAAACACTGGTGGGTGGAGTGGGGAGGGTCCTTTTAACCGCTTGTTGTTCCTGTCCCACTGAGGGTAAGAAGGACGTCCTCCAATGGTGCTGTCAGGTGGTGAACTGGAAATGGAACTTTTTGGCAAGGTACATCAGCTCAATGTTCACTGATGGAAAAATGAAGCATATCAAGAAAAGAACACTGTCCCTACTGTGAAACATAGAGGAGGCTCTGTTATGTTCTGGCGCTGCTTTGCTGCATCTGGCACAGGGTGTCTAGAATACTGCAAGGTACAATGAAATCTTAAGACTATCAAGGGATTCTAGAGAGAAATGTGCTGCCCAGTGTCAGAAAGCTTGGTCTCAGTTGCAGGTCATTGGTCTTGCAACAGTATAATGACCCAAAACACACTGCTAAAAACACCCAAGAATGACTAAGAGAAAAACATTGGACTATTCTGAAGTGGTCTTCTATGAGCCCTGGCCTAAATCCTATTGAGCATCTTTGGAAAGAGCTGAAACATGCCGTCTGGAAAAGGCAACCTTCAAACATGAGACAGTGGGAGCAGTTTGCTCTTGCGGAGTGGGCCAAAATACCTGTCGAGAGGTGCAGAAGTCTCATTGACAGTTACTGCAATCAAACAATTCCTGTGATTGCCTCAAAAGGTTGTGCAACAAAATATTAAGTTAAGGGTACCATCATTTCTGTCCAGGCATATTTCATGAGTTTTATTTTTATAAAAATTCTGTGTAACCATGGTTGAAAAGCAATGTCTGACTTTCATTTTTCATTTTAATAGATTTTTAATAGATTTTTTTTTTCATTTATTATTACTTTTATCCGATTCAAGTTATTTCTGTCACCATTGTGGGTTTTTCTGTCATTAAACGAGGGCTACCAACAATTTTGACCACATGTGTATGTGATAAATATTGTGAATATATCGTTGCACAGCTGAAAAGTGGTGCACAAGTGGGAGCCCAACCCGTGAATAATATAAACATATAACTTGGCTCCCAACTTTTGTTTAATTTGAAGATTTTTTTAATGCAGTCCAGCAAAAATAAACAACGTTTCGGTCCTCACCAGACCTTCATCAGGAACTGCGATACATGATCAAAGGGTGCATAATTAAATGAGAATATACATACATGACAATGTCATTGGTACAAAATCATTCAAAGACACAAGTAACATAAATACAAAATGATAACAACAACAGCCAATCTGGCGTGATCTCCGTGCTCAGAAGCAAAGAAAGAATAAATGGAGAAAAGAGAGACTGATCATCAAGAAGTACACCTGACTGCTAGGTGCTGTTTAACTCCCAATATGGTGGAATACAGGATAGGCTACAGGGCTAGGTAATGTGGCTATATGAAGAGTACAGGGTGTGGTGGCTCAGGTAAGGGGTAGGAGTGAGGAGACATACCGTTGCTATGGTGGGAATAATCACTGTGTACTTGCGAGTACTATAGTGGGTTCGTGACCGTGTATAGAGCCGAACCAAACAAAAGTAAAAAATAATGCAAAGGGTAAGTGTAAGAATAATTTTATGGAATGCATATATGATGTATAGCTGTAGTGATTATGTCACTGACCGAAAACTCCCAGGTAAGGCAAAAGGTCACTGTATTACTTTCAATGAGTCCCGAGGAGCCTATAATCGAAAGGCATAATTTGTCATACGTACACAGCTGATGACTATGGGAAAAAGAAAAAAAAAAGTTGGTTTATATTGCTCACTTGTAGAGATTTGGTGCCTGGGTGAATCGCACAATAAGGAAGCATTGGAATATCCTTAAGACAGCATACCCTAACGTTAGGGAATTTCATTCTCCATTTCTACCATGCTATAAACGCCCTCCTAACATTAGAGATTCACTAGTACGAGCAGACATAAAAACCAGGACTCGCTCGTCCACACAGAGGTTCCTCCACTCCCCCAAGGTGGGCACATATCCATGTCTGCACGGAAACCAGTGTAATAATGTACAAAAGGGTGATTGCTTTACTCACCCACACTCAGGGAAGAGGTATACATTTAAGGACTACTCCACGTGTGACTCCTCCTACGTAGTATACTTGATCAAGTGTCCCTGCGGTCTTTTGTATATAGGAGAAACGACACAACCTATAAAAGATCGCATCTCAAAACATAAATCTACTATACGTTGCAAGAACATGTTACTTCCGATCCCATTTCATTTTATCACTAGAGGTCATACAATTGCCCAATTGAAATTCCAAGTCACAGAACAAATTCCCATTCCAAGGAGGGGGGGGGGGTAAATCGGATCCAAATACTAAAGAGGAGGGAGTCTTATTGGATTCATCAACTACAGACTCTCTCCCCCAAGGGACTCAGTAGGGAGTATGACTTACAGTCCTTCCTATGATAATAACGGCCACCCTAACCCCTTCACATATACATCTATGACCTCTATCATCACTAACATCTACACTGGTTAACAGTATTAAATACTAGGACATCTAGTGATCTCATGCTATGTGTTATGTATTAAAAAGGGTATTCGATTTACAGTACTGTCCACAACTAATGGAAGTTATATCATCCAGTGATTAGTAGATGCGAGCCACACCTCCCAATATATACTGTTTGTATACTGTTTGTTTAATGTGGAATACAGTTAGTCATTGTATTAATCGCATTGCCTTTCTCTTCTCACAGAGCCGCCTGTATTGAATGCACCACGCCACCTCTCTCCTTGATTCGTCCTTCTGAAATATCCCTTTTCTACCTGACTGCTATAATGAACACCGTCCACTAGTTCTCACATAGCTATTCTATTCACCGCACAGTGATACCAGCGTCCATCCCACCCAAGATGGCGCCCGGGGTATAAGTCCATACAGAATAGAGCACACAGTGCATTAGATCCAGCACTGATCTCACCAAACATGGCGCTGACACGCTAGTCTACACAGGGTGGAGCACACAGGTCACTTCCTGTGACGCGTCTAGTCCCGCCCCTTTTCTATATACAGCGCCCCACCGACACTATAGCTCACACAACAAGCGGTGGATGCCGCATTGGAGAGATCGTCACGCCGCCCATTGAATCACCACTGGTAAGGACGCACACTTATCCATCTCCCACGGGACTCACCCTTAGTTCCTATGACCATAACAATATTGTTGTCAATAGGGCGAACCCGTTACATAGAGAAACCTTGGGGCCTTATAGCGAACATCTACACTCCCTAACAGACGGCTGGTGGTAGTGTACCCACTATTACACACGGAGGGAGCGCCTTCACCCAGGCACCAGATCTCTACCAGTGAGCAATATAAACCAACTTTTTTTTTTCCTATAATCATCAGCTGTGTATGACAAATTATGCCTTCATTTTAATTTTGATTATAGGTTCCTCGGGACTCATTATAAAGTAATACAGTGACCTTTTGCCTTACCTGGGAGTTTTCGGTCAGTGACATAATCACTACAGCTATACATCATATATGCATTCCATAAAATTATTCTTACACTTATCCTTTGCATTATTTTTTACTTTTGTTTGGTTAGGCTCTATACACGGTCACGAACCCACTATAGTACTCGCAAGTACACAGTGATTATTCCCACCATAGCAACAGTATGTCTCCTCACTCCTACCCCTTACCTGAGCCACCACACCCTGTACTCTTCATATAGCCACATTACCTAGCCCTGTAGCCTATCCTATATTCCACCATATTGGGATTTAAACAGCACCTAGCAGTCAGGTGTACTTCTTGATGATCAGTCTCTCTTTTCTCCATTTATTCTTTCTTTGCTTCGGAGCACGGAGATCACGCCAGATTGGCTGTTGTAGTTATTATGATTTTGTATTTGTTACTTGTGTCTTTGAATGATTTTGCACCAATGACATTGTCATGTATGTATATTCTCATTTAATTATGCACTCTTTGATCATGCATCGCAGTTCCTGATGAAGGTCCAGTGAGGACCGAAACGTTGTTTATTTTTGCTGGACTGCATTAAAAAAAAAATCTTCAAATTAAACAAAAGTTGGGTGCCAAGTTATATATTTATATGTGACAAATATGACTTTTCACACTGCCAGCACCGTTGGCAAGCAAAGACAAAGTATATTGGACGTCCCTTCCAAATACAGTTCAGGCAAGGTGTTGCCAGCCAGTCCGGATGCATGGAAGGAGCATGGTGGTGGCACTGATACTAACACTGTGGCACCATTACTTGTCAGGCATTCTACATAGAAGGGGAAAAAACCCACCATTTTTGTGGAGGGTGATCCAAAATAAGCCGGGTGGTACTAAGTTATTCTCATTATAGTCTATTTTACCCCAAATCAGTTCTTGCAAGGTCACATATTAACTAATCTATTTAACCAGTGAATTTGTCTGCACTGGTGGTTACCACTCTACTGTACCCCTAACTAGCTTGGACTTTCTATCTTTTTGGCCTACCATCATCCTTTAGATCATTTAAAAGAGGATGCAGCCAACCTAGAATGGTGCCCCCTCTTCTCCAGAGGCCTGATAGCAAACCACCTCAATGGTGGGTATGGCCCTCACCTTATTCAGAGTCCTGTTATCCTGATGCTCCATTACTGGATGGCACGTACTGCTGCTCTCTAGTATGTAACCTTAGTGCCATTTGCTCCAGATTCCTAACGACAGTTCGGCCATCACTCTGCCTTAGCGAATTAGAAGTCCTATGAGACAGAAGGAACATTTGCATCAGTTTCTTAGAGACGGCAATTCATCATAGAAAGGATGACTCCGATATGAATGGAGATATTGAACAGTACGGCAAATATTCCTTTGCTTGCATGCTCACCTTGGTGGTGTTGACTCAACGGGCTGACTGAGTGAACGCTTTACCTAATAAAAACAATGCAAAAAAAAAAATAAATAAATCCACTAATAGGTTAAGAAGTTATGTGTAAAAAAGTGAGGATTTAAGTGGTAGGGTGAGGGACCAAGACTGATCCAAACCATCTAGTGCAGATGTAGACCTCCTAGCATGCTCCTATGGGCGGTGGAGAGAGGGTCAATGTTCTGCTGACTACTTTCATCTGTAATCTCTTCTGTTGTCAGTCCTACAGCTAGGATATTACCCCTGGTGTCTCCAGGTTTCATCCTCACCCACCACCGACAGGTACAAGCGTACAAATAATCGGTTTCTATGTAGGTCAGAAGACAATGGAGACACAAGATGGCAGAGGTGTCAGAGTGGAGATATCGTATCACAGTTATGTAATGTACTAGATGGTGGCCCGATTCTAATGCATCGGGTATTCTAGAATATGTATTTATGTATGTATATAGCAGCCACATAGTATATAGCACAGGCCACGTAGTATATAGGAGCCATGTAGTATATAGCAGACAAATACTACGTGGCCTGTGCTACGTACTATGTGGCTGCTATATACATACATATTGTAGAATACCCGATGCGTTAATACAGGCCACGCAATATATAACAGTGGCCACGCAGTATATAACACAGCCACGTACTATATTACACAGCCCACGCAGTATATAACACAGGTGACGTAGTATATAACACAGGCCACGCAGTATATAACACTGGCCACGTAATATATATAGCACAGCCCACGCACTATATAGCAGCCACGTAGTATATGACACTGCCCACGCAGTATATAACAGCCACGTAGTATAACACTGCCTATGCAGTATATAGCAGCCACGTAGTATATAACAGCCCACGCACTATATAGCAGCCACGTAGTATATAACACTGCCCACGCAGTATATAACAGCCACGTAGTATAGCAGCCACGTAGTATATAACACTGCCCACGCAGTATATAACAGTGGCCACGTAATATATAGCACAGCCCACATAGTATATAACACTGCCTATGTAGTATATAGCAGCCACGCGGTATCTAACACAGCCCACGTAGTATACAGAGGTGTAGGCACCATATCCCTGTTAAAAAAATAATTAAAATAAAAAATAGTTATATACTCACCCCCTCGGATCCACCGAAGCTCCGGCGATACGCGAGCGACTGCCACCATCTTCCGTTCCCAGGATGCATTGCGAAATTACTCAGATGACTTAGCGGTCTCGCGAGACCCCTAAGTCTTCTGGATAATTTCGCAATGCATCGACGGGAACGGAAGATGGCGGCCGGCGCGAGCGGCTTGGCGGACTATGGAGGGTGAGAATAGCAGGTTTTTTGGTTTTTTTTATTATTTTTAACATTACATTTTTTTTTTTTTTACTATTGATGCCGCATAGGCAGCATCAATAGTAAAAAGTTGGGGACACACAGGGTTAATAGCGGCGGTTACGGAGCGCGTTACCCGCGGCATAACGCGGTCTGTTACCGCCGGCATTAACCCTGTGTGAGCGGTGACTGGAGGGGAGAATGCGGGCGCCGGGCACTGACTGCGGGGAGTAAGGAGCGGCCATTTTCTTCCGGACTGTGCCCGTTGCTGATTTGGTCGTGGCAGCCACGACCAATCAGCGACTTGGATTTCCATGACAGACAGAGGCCGCGACCAATGAATATCTGTGACAGAAAGAAGGACAGACAGAAAGACGGAAGTGACCCTTAGACAATTATATAGTCGATAACCATACCTTTCGACTCTGGGGCAGTCTGGTGCCAACCACATCTCCTGGTAAGACTGGCAGAGGGGGGTCTTGTTTATTCAGATGCAGGTTAGTGTTGACGTACGTTATACATTCATCTAATGTAGAACAGATATAAGAACATGTCCCCTGCAGGTTGGAGCACGCTGTATTAACTTTCTAAAAAAGAAGAAAAGAAAAACA
Source organism: Ranitomeya imitator (assembly GCF_032444005.1). Lineage (NCBI taxonomy): Eukaryota > Metazoa > Chordata > Amphibia > Anura > Dendrobatidae > Ranitomeya > Ranitomeya imitator. Next base: position 724,941,681 of record NC_091284.1, on the reverse strand, counting down.
TTCCTAAAACATTTCTACACAGCTCTTACTGTAAATTCTGCATCATAGAAACAAAAAGGAAATAATCTGACAATGGCTGAAACATAAAAAGATGGGATTAGCTCTCTAAAAATTATCATCTGTCCATAGGATAACATATATTCCTTATCATGGGGGGCAAACAGCTTAAAACCCCCACAGATCCTGAGAACAGGACTGTAGAGCCCCTTCTACATGTACAGTGACTGATCATGAACATCCCCACTCCAGTCACTCTCTGTGGCACTGATGGGAATAGCCAAGTGCTGGACTCGGCTTTTTCCAGCAGTACCACAGACAATGAATGGAGCGGTGGTGTGCTTAATTAGCCACTGTACGTTTAGAAGGGGCTCTGCAGAGCGGACCACCACCAATCACAAAGGTAATATCTATCCTATGGACAGATGATAACGTCTAAAGTTGGGAAAAAAACCTTTAACAATGGATCTATCAATTTTGCTTTGTTCGGACAACCCCTTTAATCTAAGACCCTCACCTACCACACATCCTAGGGATATGCCATTAATGTCCATCATTGGACTACAGGAAAGAAATATATCTTGGTACCGTGTTAGCCAGTGGATAGAAAAATATTTAGAATTTGGAGTCCTCAGTGGTTGATACCTTTTAATGGCTAACTGAAAAAAGTTAGCCATTAAAAGGTATCAACCACTGAGGACTCTCAATTCTAAATATTTTTCCATCATTGGACTAGTCCTTTAAGTCTAGTAAATGGCAGACATTTGTTTCCATGGTCCTAATGAGATGAACAAAAATAGTGACTCATACAAAAGACTAATCTCCCAGAACAAATGTATATATACAACATCCATTTACGGTCAGACCAATAGAGCAGATCCATTTCTAATTGCGGGGTTACAGATTCCCGCATTGTTTCACCATGATTGTAGAAATTATATTACATTTTCTAATATATGTAATTTTTCCTTTTTTTGTGAGTCTCCACAGGTCACGAACCCACAACCCTCAACCTCACAGGCAGGAGCTAAAGCTATTGAGCCGCAAGCTCTAGTGTCATTGTCTAACATATGCCAGATTTCAAGTGGTATAGCCGTAAAGGAAGACTAAACACAGAAAAGGCACAGACCTCCCACCAAATCCTCCATTAATGTTTGATCTTATTTTGTCTTGTATTGTAATAAAAACTGAGAAATGAAAAAAAATAAATCTCTGAATCTCAGCAGCTCAACCATGTGCACCTATCCAGACTGTTGTGTGTGGCAGTGAGACAACTTGCTGCAGCAGGAGCCTCCCCCCAGTGCCCAGCCTGCAGATGCTTAGTCCCACCCACGCTAAAGAGACCGGCTTCTGCTGGTCACCAGACAAAAATGGCACTCATACGCAGATTAACCCATTGTGTTCTCTGCAGGTTTCCTACCAGACCGTTCGTCTGCAGTCTTTTCGGTATAGTCCTTATAAAAATAGTGAACAATATTTTTACTTTAATTTATACATTCACTTCTAGGCTTACACTTCAAGCCTGATTTTGATTAGTTTTCCACTCCAGGAATATTCTCTGGTCCGATATACAACAGTCGAGAAACACAAGTACTAGTTCTGGCGAGCCAACATACGAGCCTAGCAAGTTTCATACATAGGTACAATTGCAAATAAATGTTGCTTTTAATACATTATTTCATTATTTTTGTGACAGCTAGGACTTAAGGTACCATCACACTAGAAGATATCGCTAGCGATCCGTGACGTTGCAGCGTCCTCGCTAGCGATATCGTCCAGTGTGACAGGCAGCAGCGATCAGGCCCCTGCTGTGCTGTCGCTGGTCGGGGAAGAAAGTCCAGAACTTTGTTTCGTCGCTGGACTCCCCGCAGACATCGCTGAATCGGAGTGTGTGACGCCGATTCAGCGATGTCTTCGCTGGTAACCAGGGTAAACATTGGGTTACTAAGCACAGGGCCGCGCTTAGTAACCCGATGTTTACCCTGGTTACCATCGTTAAAGTAAAAAAAACAACCGCTACATACTTACCTACCGCTGTCTGTCCTCGGCGCTGTGCTTCTCTGCTCTGGCTGTGAGCACAGCGGCCGGAAAGCAGAGCGGTGACGTCACCGCTCTGCTTTCCGGCTGCCCGGCGCTCACAGCCAGTGCAGGATGAGTGCAGAGAAGCAGAGCGCCGGGGACAGACAGCGGTAGGTAAGTATGTAGCGGTTGTTTTTTTTACTTTAACGATGGTAACCAGGGTAAACATCGGGTTACTAAGCGCGGCCCTGCGCTTAGTAACTCGATGTTTACCCTGGTTACCGGGGACTTCGGGATCGTTGGTCGCTGGAGAGCTGTCTGTGTGACAGCTCTCCAGCGACGCTGCAGCGATCTGGATCGTTGTCGGTATCGCTGCAGCGTCGCTTAGTGTGACGGTACCTTAAGTGATGAGCGAACGTGCTGGATAAAAGTGTTATCTGAGCATGCTCGGGGGCTAACCGAGTGTCTTCAGCGTGCTCGAAAAATATGTTCGAGTCCCTGCGGCTGCATGTCTCGCGAATGTTCAATAGCAGCAACATATGTAGGGATTGACTAACAGGCAATCCTTACATGAGGCTGTCGATCAGCCGCTAGACATGCAGCCGTGGTAATGCCAAAGACTATGGGAAGCTCCACCACTGAAAACTGCACAGATACTGTGGTATCTACAAAATGCAACAGTGCCATCTGATAAATGGTGAGAAAGGGTCCAACTTTCTCCGTGTCATTTACCCACGAGTTAGGGTACCGTCACACAGTGGCACTTTGATCGCTAGGACGGCAGGATCCGTGACGTTCCAGCGATATCGTTACGATCTCGCTGTGTCTGACACGCTACTGCGATCAGGGACCCCGCTGAGAATCGTACGTCGTAGCAGATCGTCTGAAACTTTATTTCGTCGCTGGACTTCCCGCTGACATCGCTGGATCGGCGTGTGTGACGCCGATTCAGCGATGTCTTCACTGGTAACCAGGGTAAACATCGGGTTACTAAGCGCAGGGCCGCGCTTAGTAACCCGATGTTTACCCTGGTTACCAGCGTAAACGTAAAAAAAAAAAACATTACATATTTACCTTCCGCTGTCTGTCCTCCGGCGCTCTGCTTCTCTGCACTCCTCCTGCATCCTGTGTCAGCACCAGCCAGCCGGAAAGCACAGCGGTGACGTCACTGCTCTGCTTTCCGGTTGACCGGCGCTGACAGTGCAGAGGAAAGCACAGCGCCGGGGACAGACAGCGGTAGGTAAGTATGTAGTGTTTGGTTTTTTTACGTTTACGCTGGTAACCAGGGTAAACATCGGGTTACTAAGCGCGGCCCTGCGCTTAGTAACCCGATGTTTACCCTGGTTACCAGGTGACTTCAGGATCGTTGGTCGTTGGAGAGCTGTCTGTGTGACAGCTCTCCAGCGACCAAACAGCGACGCTGCAGCGATCGACATCTTTGTCGTATCGCTGCAGCGTTGTTTCAGTGTGACGGTACCCTCCGGCGCTGTGCTTTCCTCTGCACTGTCAGCGCCGGTCAGCCGGAAAGCAGAGTTTCAGCAATTATGTTACCTTCAATATAAAAACAGGTGACACCGCGAAACCGGTTTGGTTACAATGGTTTTTAATAAAGAAACGCTCACATAAAGATCACATGAATCTGTGTAACTGCAGGCAAAAAACGGAGAATAAGCACATTTGCTCTGCACAATCAGTCAGTTTGTAGCTGAATCCCTACACAAAGCCTCGCCGGTCCCATTAGCTTCCATGAGATAACACAATAGCTGTAATTTCGGACATAGATAGAAATTAAATTTACATAAAATGTTTTTTTTTGATAAGTGGAATAGTCCGAACATGTGCATCACTGATCACTGTAAGACTGGGGCACCCATTTATACGAGTAAAGATGGATCTCGGAGGCAGATGGACAAAAAATAAAAAGTAGCTTCTCCTCCATCTTCCTCTGTTATCAATAACCCCCATTGATTTGTTAATCTATGTGAGCCTTCCCCCTCTTTCACAATTTATTTAAAAATAGTGCACTTTCTAAATGAATCAATCTGGTTAAGCATACCTTTTGTATATTTTTGCTGCATAAATTAATATTAAATGTGAACATTTACTGTTCCTCTTTCTTCCCTGGTTTCTGTAAAGATTCACAAATAAAACTGTTTGTTTTTAGTGAATCCAAAAGCAGGAGGGATAGGAGGGAGCTGGTGCTGCAGATTCACTACTTCTGTCTGTGGATTCTCAGATCTCCATTTGACATGTACGAAATGTTCTACCCATTTTTGGTTTTTCCACAGATAAACTGTACTGGGTTTGAGTTCTATGTGACTGTTCATATGTCCATGTGGTATTATGGACTGAAAATCTGCAAAAAAAAAACCAAACAAAGACTTGTCCGTTTTTGATCCGAGCCATGGATCAGGCTCGGCAATGTAAATCTATGGGTCCATGAAAACCATTGGATGGCACAATGATGGCGTCCTGGTTGCTTCCTAGTGCAGTTTTTACCTCCGTATTTGGCGCAGCTCCTGCCTCTTCTGTAGTCAATGCTTCCTTTACTTCTGCCACTTGCCCCATGAGCAGATCACAGAAGAGTCGCAGTTCTGACAGTTTTCGGCTAAGACTTTCATTATCGGGCAGCACATCTAGGAAACACAGATATTATTTATTATATCAAAATGTATTCCATGGCGCTTTACATGTGAGGAGGGGTATACATAATAAAAACAAGTACAATAATCTTGAACAATACAAGTCATGACTGGCACAGGAGGAGAGAGGACCCTGCCCGCGAGGGCTCACAATCTACAAGGGATGGGTGAGGATACAGTAGGCGAGGGTAGAGCTGGTCATGCAGCAGTTTGGTGGATCGGTGCAGGATGTAGGCTTGTCGGAAGAGGTGGGTCTTCAGGTTCTTTTTGACGGTTACCATGGTAGGTGAGAGTCTGATATGTTTACGTAGAGCATTCCAGAGTAGGGGTGATGCGCGGGAGAAATCTTGTATGAAATTGTGGGAAGAGGAGATAAGAGGAGAGGAGAGAAGGAGATCTTGTGAGGATTGGAGGTTGCGTGTAGGCAAGTACCGGGAGACGAGGTCACAGATGTATGGAGGAGACAGGTTGTGGATGGCTTTGTACGTCATGGTTAGGGTTTTGAACTGCAGTCTTAGGGTAATGGGGAGCCAGTGCACGGATTGACAGAGGGGAGAAGCTGGAGAATAGTGGGGGGACAGGTGGATTAGTCGGGCAGCAGAGTTTAGAATAGATTGGAGGGGTGCGAGAGTGTTCGAGGGGAGGCCACAGAGCAGGAGGTTGCAGTAGTCGAGGCGGGAGATGATGAGGGCATGAAGTTGAACTAGGGTTTTTGCAGATTCTTGATTAAGGAATGTGCGGATCTGGGAAATATTTTTGCGTTGAAGGTGGCAGGAAGTGGAAAGGGCTTGTGTGGTTTGAAAGAGAGATTAGAGTCCAGGGTTATCCAGACGCAGCGAGCTTGCGGAATTAGGGAGAGTGAGCAGCCATTTACTTTAATGGATAGGTCTGTTGGGAAGGTTGAATAAGATGGTGGACAGATGATGAATTCTGTTTTGTCCATGTTAAGTTTAAGAAATCGAGTAGAGCTACAGGATAACTTACCTTAATTTTAAATAAAATTAAAATAAATAACATTTTTAAAGTTCCCTCAATCTGACAAAACCTGCTATGCTAAAATAGCCATAGCCAGAATGTGGTAGGACTAGGAAACTCATTGCACGGCATTGGCAGGAAAACTCACCTCGTCCTGCTGAAGGAATTCACACATAAAATGAAGTGATTCATCTCAACAGAAAAGAACACACACACACATATATATATGTATATAGGGTGACATAGAGTGGGAACACGCAAGTGAGGGAGAGAGCGGGGGTGCGCAAGAGAAGGAGCGCGCAAGAGAGGGACAGAGCGGGGGCGCGCAAGAGAGGGACAGAGCGGGGGCACGCAAGAGAGGGACAGAGCGGGGGCGCGCAAGAGAGGGACAGAGAGGGGGCACGCAAGAGAGGGACAGAGCAGGGGCGCGCAAGAGAGGGACAGAGCGGGGGCGCGCAAGAGAGGGACAGAGCGGGGGCGCGCAAGAGAGGGACAGAGCGGGGGCGCGCAAGAGAGGGACAGAGCGGGGGCGCGCAAGAGAGGGACAGAGCGGGGGCGCGCAAGAGAGGGACAGAGCGGGGGCGCGCAAGAGAGGGACAGAGCGGGGGCGCGCAAGAGAGGGACAGAGCGGGGGCGCGCAAGAGAGGGACAGAGCGGGGGCGCGCAAGAGAGGGACAGAGCGGGGGCGCGCAAGAGAGGGACAGAGCGGGGGCGCGCAAGAGAGGGACAGAGCGGGGGCGCGCAAGAGAGGGACAGAGCGGGGGCGCGCAAGAGAGGGACAGAGCGGGGGCGCGCAAGAGAGGGACAGAGCGGGGGCGCGCAAGAGAGGGACAGAGCGGGGGCGCGCAAGAGAGGGACAGAGCGGGGGCGCGCAAGAGAGGGACAGAGCGGGGGCGCGCAAGAGAGGGACAGAGCGGGGGCGCGCAAGAGAGGGACAGAGCGGGGGCGCGCAAGAGAGGGACAGAGCGGGGGCGCGCAAGAGAGGGACAGAGCGGGGGCGCGCAAGAGAGGGACAGAGCGGGGGCGCGCAAGAGAGCGGGCACAAGAGAATGGGAGACAAAAAGAGAGTGCGAGAAAGGCAGAGAAGTAATACAAAGAGGGATATTTAGTCTTCGTGGCTGGACGGGTCAGTTCTAGCCCTGTTGTGTTGTCCAGAGACAGAATTTCGGGTCTTTGTGTATTTTAATTTGGAGAAGCAGAATGGAAATGGTGCAGAATATATGTTGATGTATGTCTAAGAACCCGGGTATAAGTCAGTTTGCCCATAACTTGCTATTTATGATGTACTATGGATGGATGGATGTAATTCAACCTTTAACTCTTCTATAACATTGGTTATATTCATGTAGCATGTTTTGGGTTTTGGTGGGTGGGGAATTAGGACGGGGGGCAACGGGGAAAGGGCTGTTTTTCGGTATTTCACAGGCAATAAAGTTAAATTCTATGCAATCACTTTCTGATCTATGAGGGTCCCCCACTAACGCAGAGATGTGAAGGGGTCACAACTTTGGCTTAGTGCTGTTTTCTCCTTATGGCGGGATGCTGCACACCTGAGTGGCTGGGAGCAGCGCTGCGCAGGGAAAACTTAGAAGGGCATGCGACTCTACACTAATGCTGCAGCCCATTCATTTCTGGAATAAATTGGGGGGGAGGTCACAACACCTATCAAAAACTGCTGCAGATCCTATCTGTATACTGTCACTTTATAACATAGGAATAAGCCCTGGAGGTTTCTCCGTTCTCACACACCACCCGACACTGTCAGCACTTTCATGAGCAGCAGCTTGAACCAGTTTGTTTGCATTTCCGCACAAAGAGAACCAGTAAGACCTGAGATCCGCTGTAGGTCCTGTATGACATACGTGCAGGTATTCTCACTGTGTGTACAGGACCATCCTGTGGATGATTGAAAACCTATTCTAGTAAGATCCTGGCCTAAATTCTGATTCTCCCATACCCACGTAGCGCAGTGCTGACAGTTTTCTTGGTTATCCCTACAGATATACCAAGGAAGGTGACGGGCACAAGGGGGCATTCTTTGCGTCTGGAGGAGAGAAGGTTTTTCCACCAACATAGAAGAGGATTCTTTACTGTTAGGGCAGTGAGAATCTGGAATTGCTTGCCTGAGGAGGTGGTGATGGCGAACTCAGTCGAGGGGTTCAAGAGAGGCCTGGATGTCTTCCTGGAGCGTAACAATATTGTATCATACAATTATTAGGTTCTGTAGAAGGACGTAGATCTGGGGATTTATTATGATGGAACATAGGCTGAACTGGATGGACAAATGTCTTTTTTCGGCCTTACTAACTATGTTACTATGTTACTATATTCCCGCTTACCTTTAGACGTTTGAGTTGCGATGTCTCCCAGACAAGCTTTGGCTGATCCTAAGGCCACCAGCCACCTCTGCCTGTCGGCTGCACTGTCTGCGCGCAGGTAAAAGCACTGCTCCTTAGGTATATACAGATCCATCCGGCAGCTGTCAGCCTGGTGCACTGCAAGTAAAGGGAATCAGTGCAGAGACACAGAGAAGACCAAAGCCGCAGACCTGTATTTAGGCATTATATTCAGTTCTTAGATTACATACTTCCCATCGATAGAGCTTATGGCATATGTAGGCCAAAAATCTACATTAATAAATAATCTATATAAATCTAGTGTAACATACCCACTCATGTGCACTTTTACAAATGAATCAGTGTCCAACTTTTTTCCTGCCCTCCATGTATCACTTCTCAGTATCTACAATAAGCTCCACAAATCAGGAACAGATCAGAAGTCCGGACTTGGGGTGAATGCGCCCCCTATGTATATGTCCAAGCGTATGCTTTACATGTATCAGCATATAGGTATGTTGTGCGCTATACCTTCTTACCATGGAAGCCTATGGGCGCCATATGCTGCTACAGGCCTATATAAGGGCTATCATCCAAGGGGATGGGCAGAAGGTGGCTCAGTGGTTAGCACTGGTGCTTTGCAGCACTGGGGTCCTGGGTTCAAATCCCACCAAGGACAACATCTGCAAGGAGTTTGTATGTTCTCCCCGAGTTTGGGTGGTTCTACGGTTTCCTCCCACACTCCAAAGACATACTGATAAGGAATCTAGATTTTGAGCCCCAATAGGGACAGTGATCATAGTGTCTGTAAAGTGGTGCAGAATATAATGGCGCTATATAAGTGAGCATAATGAGAAATAAGATTATTGGTATGGTATGGAAATCCATTATCTGAATGGGTAAAAAAAAAACTGCAAGAAAGGGTGAAAGAATTTAAATGCCGTGGTTGAAAAAAAACAACAAAAAACGCAGCTCATAAAACCCAAGAAAAAAATGCATTGTGTGAATGAGATTTTCTAAATCTTTTTTATCTTGCCACTACTATAAAATGCAGCGTTTTTTTGTGTGAAAACAAAGAAGCAAAAACGCTACATGTGAACAGGCTCTTAGAGCTTAATCAATGTTCTTATACCTTTTGGTCATGCCTAGCTGATATAAAATCAATGAAAAAAAACAAACAATTATCCTCAACTCCTAGTGCTTGTACATCATAAAGCTGCAGGGCCTACTAAGCTTCCGAAGAGCCCAGGGTGGCAGAAGATGCCAGGCACAGCCCGGCTGCCATGGAAGAGAGGATAGGATCAGTAGTATTGTGTAACAGGAGCACATATTACCTCGGATCTCGCACACGGCCATCTTAATGCTGCCCTTGCTCCCTTTCCCCACATCATCCTGCGAGTCATAGTAGGACAAGATGCCTCCGTCCAGCACGAAGTAACGTGGCTGCCAACCTGATCACAGGAGAAGACAACAAGAAGTGGCACATTTTAATAGTGACAATCAAATGAAGATTTCTATCTACTGACAGACTTACAGACCAGATCATGGGCAGCTATAAGACGCCCATAACGTCAAGCCAGCGGGCAGTATACTAACCAACCAGCGGGCAGTATACTAACCAACCAGCGGGCAGTATACTAACCAACCAGCGGGCAGTATACTAACCAACCAGCGGGCAGTATACTAACCAACCAGCGGGCAGTATACTAACCAACCAGCGGGCAGTATACTAACCAACCAGCGGGCAGTATACTAACCAACCAGCGAGCAGTATACTAACAAATCAGCGGGCAGTATACTAACAAATCAGCGGGCAGTATACTAACCAACCAGCGGGCAGTATACTAACAAATCAGCGGGCAGTATACTAACAAATCAGCGGGCAGTATACTAACCAACCAGCGGGCAGTATACTAACAAATCAGCGGGCAGTATACTAACCAACCAGCGGGCAGTATACTAACCAACCAGCGGGCAGTATACTAACCAACCAGCGGGCTGTATACTAACCAACCAGCGAGCAGTATACTAACCAACTAGCGGGCAGTATACTAACCAACCAGCGGGCTGTATACTAACCAACCAGCGGGCAGTATACTAACCAACCAGCGGGCTGTATACTAACCAACCAGCGGGCAGTATACTAACCAACCAGCGGGCTGTATACTAACCAACCAGCGAGCAGTATACTAACCAACTAGCGGGCAGTATACTAACCAACCAGCGGGCAGTATACTAACCAACCAGCGGGCTGTATACTAACCAACCAGCGGGCAGTATACTAACCAACCAGCGGGCAGTATACTAACCAACCAGCGGGCTGTATACTAACCAACCAGCGAGCAGTATACTAACCAACTAGCGGGCAGTATACTAACAAATCAGCGGGCAGTATACTAACCAACCAGCGGGCAGTATACTAACCAACCAGCGGGCAGTATACTAACAAATCAGCGGGCAGTATACTAACCAACCAGCGGGCAGTATACTAACCAACCAGCGGGCTGTATACCACCTAGTCGTGATTGTGATGTGACTCTACATGATGGATGACCCATCCTCAGCATCCTTCAGCACCTGCTGGCATAACCCTTCAAGAAGATTTCACAGCGTGGACCCTCTCCCATCACAAGAGCCGGGGTCCTGAATGTCCCATCACAATGGGCGCATCCTTACAAGAGGTATTCCTATCTCATAACCTTCTAGGATGCATTTTTGCAAAATGTGCGATTTTTCCCACTTAAATGTCATAAAATCAGTTAAGATAGAAAAATAAGTCAAATTTGGCCTTTGCGCAAAATTCATACATTCATCTATTCTGAGAACTTTGACACGAAAAAAGTCTGAAAACCACAAGTCAAAAAAGAAAAAAAGTGACCTAAAAAGCGCGATTATTTGTTGTTGCGTTTTTGGGTATTTTGTACTTTTTTCTTTTGCAAGCTTTTGAAAAAGATGTTACTTTTTGTTCTAAAAGTCACAGAAAAAAAAGACCATTTTTGACTCTGAGCAAAATTCACGAATACGTGTTCTATTCTGATAATCTTTGTGCAATTATCGTCTGCTCATACAGACGGCCTGGGATTGGTCTGCGCGGGGATCGCACTCGCCCCATGTTATCCAATGAGGTGGGCACGTCCGGGGTAAACATCCAAGTGAGGGCTAATGTCACGGACTGACAGAATGGAGAATGTGAGAAACGCTTTGTTTTCCCCATTCTCCACCTCCGCACCGCTTTTCTCAGTTGGAGAACATACAGTGGTCTGCGCCTGCCCTAACGGGGGCGTAAAAAAACAGCAAACAATGAATCGAGACCCAAACGTTGTTTCTTTACCTTGTTGCTGCCCGGTCTGACAGATTTTCCTGCGAGTGTACGGGCCCATAAGATGCCATGTTTACTTTAGGGGCGAGGGACAGAACGTCCCCATAAATACACAGACGCAGAGCACAGACGGCATTACACGTCAATTACAGAGACCGTCACACCAGAGATCAGCCACTTACTGGTACAACATTCTACAGAGACCCCTGTCCCCATAACATCAACACATATGCAAATTAGCTCTCCTCCAGAAGGAAGGAAGGAAGGGAAGCTGTCTCTCTGCTGCCACCTAGTGGAGGCAGCTATGTGTGCCATTTTCCATTGTTTGCCTCCTACATTCTGATTTGGCCGTAACGAAACGACTAAATGTCAGAAACCCCTCACAGTCTCCCCGTCTGCAGTCACTGGCTCCGTATACAGGGGCAATGCTGGAGGACAGCAACATACTGAAAAACCTGTGCTGCGCCAACACAGAACTACAAGTCCCAGCATTGCCGTTTAGAGGTGCCCCTAGATAGATGCCTGCAGACACGAGCCGCACTCTGCCCCCTCACTGCCCGCACACTGCCCCCTCACTGCCCGCACACTGCCCCCTCACTGCCCGCACCCCGGCTGTTGTACGCACCAGACAAGTAATTAGTCCATTTCAGCAGAAAACCCTCCATGGCCAGCTGCTTCATTGCCACGCCCACTGCCAGAGGAGGTCCTATCCCGAAAGCGAGTTGTTCAGGAAGGACCAATGAATGGGAGGAGAGGCGTGGCTTAGCCAAAGAGGAGAAGATTTTCTGGCCTCACCCAATCAATTTTCAGAGCCGTCGCCGCGTGGTTTAGTGGGCGTGGATAAGTGGGCGTTTATGTACGTCCACATCACACTACTATGGGCGGCCATGTTTGTTACGTTGGGTCCCTCTCTATAGGCTGCGGCTTTATCAGCGTGCAGACCAAAACGTTATGTGATTGGACGGCTTAGCGGCTGTCATAAGAACGGTGGCATGCCGGGAAATGTAGTTTTAAACTTGTCATCCTACCTGTAATTCATGCAGCGTCAGAACTACAACTCCCGACGAGCCATGGTGTTTTTGACTGCATGACCTTCCGGGGCTTTCCTCCCCGCCCCGGCCATTGTTGCTGGTTAGCGGAGAGCAGGAGGGAATGAGTGAGACCGAGGATTGTGGGAACCAGACGTGCCCCGGGAGTCCCAGGTAGGAGGCGCAGTCTGCCGGACTGTTCCTCTCCATACAATGGCGCTGGTAATGAATGAGTGCGGTTCTGGAGGAGTGCTGCGCCCTGTTCCGGCCGGCGGTGTCAGTGCTGCTCCCACTGTCTCCTCTCTGGAGGACCGGACGCACACAACCCTTTGCTTTCCATGGGCGCTGTGTAATGCGTCAGGTGCCCAGTGGAGGCGCTGCACCGACACTATAGCGCCGACATATTCCCCAGCGGTGTACAGTAAGCAGAGACATGTGCAGACAATAAAGACCTCACAGAGTACCACAGAGCTCAGCAGTTCCAGGAGGAGTGAGGCCCTGCTGACACCTCAGTCTATAAGGACATGGGGGACTACACAGCTCAGCAGTTCCAGGAGGAGAGAGGCTCTGCTGACACCTCAGTCTATAAGGACATGGGGGACTACACAGCTCAGCAGTTCCAGGAGGAGTGTGGCTCTGCTGACACCAGTCTATAAGGATATGGGGGCACTATACAGCTCAGCAGTTCCAGAAGGAGTGAGGCCCTGCTGACACCAGTCTATAAGGATATGGGGGCACTATACAGCTCAGCAGTTCCAGGAGGAGTGAGGCCCTGCTGACACCAGTCTATAAGGATATGGGGGCACTATACAGCTCAGCAGTTCCAGGAGGAGTGAGGCCCTGCTGACACCAGTCTATAAGGATATGGGGGCACTATACAGCTCAGCAGTTCCAGGAGGAGTGAGGCCCTGCTGACACCAGTCTATAAGGATATGGGGGCACTACACAGCTCAGCAGTTCCAGGAGGAGTGAGGCTCTGCTGACAGCTCAGTCTATAAGGACATGGGGGCACTACACAGCTCAGCAGTTCCAGGAGGAGTGAGGCTCTGCTGACACCTCAGTCTATAAGGACATGGGGGACTACACAGCTCAGCAGTTCCAGGAGGAGAGAGGCCCTGCTGACAGCTCAGTCTATAAGGACATGGGGGACTACACAGCTCAGCAGTTCCAGGAGGAGTGAGGCTCTGCTGACAGCTCAGTCTATAAGGACATGGGGGCACTACACAGCTCAGCAGTTCCAGGAGGAGAGAGGCCCTGCTGACAGCTCAGTCTATAAGGACATGGGGGACTACACAGCTCAGCAGTTCCAGGAGGAGTGAGGCTCTGCTGACAGCTCAGTCTATAAGGACATGGGGGCACTACACAGCTCAGCAGTTCCAGGAGGAGAGAGGCCCTGCTGACAGCTCAGTCTATAAGGACATGGGGGACTACACAGCTCAGCAGTTCCAGGAGGAGTGAGGCTCTGCTGACAGCTCAGTCTATAAGGACATGGGGGCACTACACAGCTCAGCAGTTCCAGGAGGAGAGAGGCCCTGCTGACAGCTCAGTCTATAAGGACATGGGGGACTACACAGCTCAGCAGTTCCAGGAGGAGTGAGGCTCTGCTGACAGCTCAGTCTATAAGGACGTGGGGGCACTACACAGCTCAGCAGTTCCAGGAGGAGAGAGGCCCTGCTGACACCTCAGTCTATAAGGACGTGGGGGCACTACACAGCTCAGCAGTTCCAGGAGGAGTGAGGCCCTGCTGACACCAGTCTATAAGGACATGGGGGCACTACACACCTCAGCGGTTCCAGGAGGAGAGAGGCCCTGCTGACACCTCAGTCTATAAGGACGTGGGGGCACTACACAGCTCAGCAGTTCCAGGAGGAGAGAGGCCCTGCTGACACCTCAGTCTATAAGGACATGGGGGACTACACAGCTCAGCAGTTCCAGGAGGAGTGAGGCCCTGCTGACACCAGTCTATAAGGATATGGGGGCACTACACAGCTCAGCAGTTCCAGGAGGAGTGAGGCCCTGCTGACACCAGTCTATAAGGATATGGGGGCACTACACAGCTCAGCAGTTCCAGGAGGAGTGAGGCTCTGCTGACAGCTCAGTCTATAAGGACATGGGGGCACTACACAGCTCAGCAGTTCCAGGAGGAGTGAGGCTCTGCTGACACCTCAGTCTATAAGGACATGGGGGACTACACAGCTCAGCAGTTCCAGGAGGAGAGAGGCCCTGCTGACAGCTCAGTCTATAAGGACATGGGGGACTACACAGCTCAGCAGTTCCAGGAGGAGTGAGGCTCTGCTGACAGCTCAGTCTATAAGGACATGGGGGCACTACACAGCTCAGCAGTTCCAGGAGGAGAGAGGCCCTGCTGACAGCTCAGTCTATAAGGACATGGGGGACTACACAGCTCAGCAGTTCCAGGAGGAGTGAGGCCCTGCTGACAGCTCAGTCTATAAGGACATGGGGGACTACACAGCTCAGCAGTTCCAGGAGGAGTGAGGCTCTGCTGACAGCTCAGTCTATAAGGACATGGGGGCACTACACAGCTCAGCAGTTCCAGGAGGAGAGAGGCCCTGCTGACAGCTCAGTCTATAAGGACATGGGGGACTACACAGCTCAGCAGTTCCAGGAGGAGTGAGGCTCTGCTGACAGCTCAGTCTATAAGGACGTGGGGGCACTACACAGCTCAGCAGTTCCAGGAGGAGAGAGGCCCTGCTGACACCTCAGTCTATAAGGACGTGGGGGCACTACACAGCTCAGCAGTTCCAGGAGGAGTGAGGCCCTGCTGACACCAGTCTATAAGGACATGGGGGCACTACACAGCTCAGCGGTTCCAGGAGGAGAGAGGCCCTGCTGACACCTCAGTCTATAAGGACGTGGGGGCACTACACAGCTCAGCAGTTCCAGGAGGAGAGAGGCCCTGCTGACACCTCAGTCTATAAGGACGTGGGGGCACTACACAGCTCAGCAGTTCCAGGAGGAGTGAGGCCCTGCTGACACCAGTCTATAAGGACGTGGGGGCACTACACAGCTCAGCAGTTCCAGGAGGAGAGAGGCCCTGCTGACACCAGTCTATAAGGACATGGGGGGCACTACACAGCTCAGCAGTTCCAGGAGGAGAGAGGCCCTGCTGACACCTCAGTCTATAAGGACATGGGGGCACTACACAGCTCAGCAGTTCCAGGAGGAGAGAGGCCCTGCTGACACCTCAGTCTATAAGGACGTGGGGGCACTACACAGCTCAGCAGTTCCAGGAGGAGTGAGGCTCTGCTGGCAGCTCAGTCTATAAGGATATGGGGGCACTACACAGCTCAGCAGTTCCAGAAGGAGTGTGGCTCTGCTGGCAGCTCAGTCTATAAGGACGTGGGGGCACTACACAGCTCAGCAGTTCCAGGAGGAGAGAGGCTCTGCTGACACCTCAGTCTATAAGGACATGGGGGACTACACAGCTCAGCAGTTCCAGGAGGAGTGAGGCCCTGCTGACAGCTCAGTCTATAAGGACATGGGGGCACTACACAGCTCAGCAGTTCCAGGAGGAGTGAGGCTCTGCTGGCAGCTCAGTCTATAAGGACATGGGGGCACTACACAGCTCAGCAGTTCCAGGAGGAGAGAGGCCCTGCTGACACCAGTCTATAAGGACATGGGGGCACTACACAGCTCAGCAGTTCCAGGAGGAGAGAGGCCCTGCTTGCAGCTCAGTCTATAAGGACATGGGGGCACTTCACAGCTCAGCAGTTCCAGGAGGAGTGAGGCCCTGCTGACACCTCAGTCTATAAGGACGTGGGGGCACTACACAGCTCAGCAGTTCCAGGAGGAGTGAGGCCCTGCTGACACCTCAGTCTATAAGGACGTGGGGGCACTACACAGCTCAGCAGTTCCAGGAGGAGTGAGGCTCTGCTGGCAGCTCAGTCTATAAGGACATGGGGGCACTACACAGCTCAGCAGTTCCAGGAGGAGTGAGGCTCTGCTGGCAGCTCAGTCTATAAGGACATGGGGGCACTACACAGCTCAGCAGTTCCAGGAGGAGTGAGGCCCTGCTGACACCTCAGTCTATAAGGACATGGTGGACTACACAGCTCAGCAGTTCCAGAAGGAGTGAGGCCCTGCTGACACCTCAGTCTATAAGGACATGGGGGACTACACAGCTCAGCAGTTCCAGGAGGAGAGAGGCCCTGCTGACACCAGTCTATAAGGACATGGGGGACTACACAGCTCAGCGGTTCCAGGAGGAGTGAGGCCCTGCTGACACCTCAGTCTATAAGGACATGGGGGCACTACACAGCTCAGCGGTTCCAGGAGGAGAGAGGCCCTGCTGACACCTCAGTCTATAAGGACATGGGGGCACTACACAGCTCAGCAGTTCCAGGAGGAGTGAGGCCCTGCTGACACCTCAGTCTATAAGGACATGGGGGACTACACAGCTCAGCAGTTCCAGAAGGAGTGAGGCCCTGCTGACACCTCAGTCTATAAGGACATGGGGGCACTACACAGCTCAGCAGTTCCAGGAGGAGAGAGGCCTTGCTGGCAGCTCAGTCTATAAGGACATGGGGGCACTACACAGCTCAGCGGTTCCAGGAGGAGTGAGGCCCTGCTGACACCTCAGTCTATAAGGACATGGGGGACTACACAGCTCAGCAGTTCCAGGAGGAGAGAGGCCCTGCTGGCAGCTCAGTCTATAAGGACATGGGGGCACTACACAGCTCAGCAGTTCCAGAAGGAGTGAGGCCCTGCTGACACCTCAGTCTATAAGGACATGGGGGCACTACACAGCTCAGCGGTTCCAGGAGGAGAGAGGCCCTGCTGACACCTCAGTCTATAAGGACATGGGGGCACTACACAGCTCAGCAGTTCCAGGAGGAGTGAGGCCCTGCTGACACCTCAGTCTATAAGGACATGGGGGCACTACACAGCTCAGCAGTTCCAGGAGGAGAGAGGCCTTGCTGGCAGCTCAGTCTATAAGGACATGGGGGCACTACACAGCTCAGCAGTTCCAGAAGGAGTGAGGCCCTGCTGACACCTCAGTCTATAAGGACATGGGGGCACTACACAGCTCAGCAGTTCCAGAAGGAGTGAGGCCCTGCTGACACCTCAGTCTATAAGGACATGGGGGCACTACACAGCTCAGCAGTTCCAGGAGGAGTGAGGCCCTGCTGACACCTCAGTCTATAAGGACATGGGGGACTACACAGCTCAGCAGTTCCAGAAGGAGTGAGGCCCTGCTGACACCTCAGTCTATAAGGACATGGGGGCACTACACAGCTCAGCAGTTCCAGAAGGAGTGAGGCCCTGCTGACACCTCAGTCTATAAGGACATGGGGGCACTACACAGCTCAGCAGTTCCAGGAGGAGTGAGGCCCTGCTGACACCTCAGTCTATAAGGACATGGGGGCACTACACAGCTCAGCAGTTCCAGGAGGAGTGAGGCCCTGCTGACACCTCAGTCTATAAGGACATGGGGGACTACACAGCTCAGCAGTTCCAGAAGGAGTGAGGCCCTGCTGACACCTCAGTCTATAAGGACATGGGGGCACTACACAGCTCAGCAGTTCCAGGAGGAGAGAGGCCTTGCTGGCAGCTCAGTCTATAAGGACATGGGGGCACTACACAGCTCAGCGGTTCCAGGAGGAGTGAGGCCCTGCTGACACCTCAGTCTATAAGGACATGGGGGACTACACAGCTCAGCAGTTCCAGGAGGAGAGAGGCCCTGCTGGCAGCTCAGTCTATAAGGACATGGGGGCACTACACAGCTCAGCAGTTCCAGAAGGAGTGAGGCCCTGCTGACACCTCAGTCTATAAGGACATGGGGGCACTACACAGCTCAGCAGTTCCAGGAGGAGTGAGGCCCTGCTGACACCTCAGTCTATAAGGACATGGGGGCACTACACAGCTCAGCAGTTCCAGGAGGAGAGAGGCCTTGCTGGCAGCTCAGTCTATAAGGACATGGGGGCACTACACAGCTCAGCGGTTCCAGGAGGAGTGAGGCCCTGCTGACACCTCAGTCTATAAGGACATGGGGGACTACACAGCTCAGCAGTTCCAGGAGGAGAGAGGCCCTGCTGGCAGCTCAGTCTATAAGGACATGGGGGCACTACACAGCTCAGCAGTTCCAGAAGGAGTGAGGCCCTGCTGACACCTCAGTCTATAAGGACATGGGGGCACTACACAGCTCAGCGGTTCCAGGAAGAGAGAGTGTGACACTGATTCAGCGATGTCTTCGCTGGTAACCAGGGTAAACATCGGGTTACTAAGCGCAGGGCCGCGCTTAGTAACCCGATGTTTACCCTGGTTACAATCCTAAAAGTAAAAAAACAACCGCTACATACTTACCTACCGCTGTCTGTCCTCGGCGATCTGCTTCTCTGTACTGGCTGTGAGCACAGCGGCCGGAAAGCAGAGCGGTGATGTCACCGCTCTGCTTTCCGGCTGCCCGGCGCTCACAGCCAGACCAGAGAAGCAGAGCGCCGAGGACAGACAGCGGTAGGTAAGTATGTAGCGGTTGTTTTTTTACTTTTAGGATTGTAACCAGGGTAAACATCGGGTTACTAAGCGCGGCCCTGCGCTTAGTAACCTGATGTTTACCCTGGTTACCCGGGGACCTCGGCATAGTTGGTCGCTGGAGAGCGGTCTGTGTGACAGCTCTCCAGCGACCACACAGCGACGCTGCAGCGATCCGGATCGTTATCGGTATCGCTGCAGCGTCGTTTAGTGTGACGGTACCTTTAGTGAAGCAGCCCCAATGAGTTTAAAGAGTTTTTTCCAAGAAGTACCTTTTGAATAATACATTTTGGAATAAAGTTTGGTGAATTTTACAAACCCACTTAAAGGGACTCTGTCACCTGAATTTGGCGGGACTGGTTTTGGGTCATATGGGCGGAGTTTTCGGGTGTTTGATTCACCCTTTCCTTACCTTCTGGCTGCATGCTGGCTGCAATATTGGATTGAAGTTCATTCTCTGTCCTCCGTAGTACACGCCTGCGCAAGGCAAGATTGCTTTGCGCAGGCGTTTACTATGGAGGACAGAGAATGAACTTCAATCCAATATTGCAGCCAGCATGCAGCCAGCAGGTAAGGAAAGGGTGAATCAAACACCCGAAAACTCCGCCCATATGACCCAAAACCAGTCCCGCCAAATTCAGATGACAGGTTCCCTTTAAATATTCCTTTTCCTCGACCTTTTCTAAAAATGTCTAAAACCCTTAATAAATATGGCATGGGCACCAGAAAGCTTTTAAATGCCTGTTTAACCAGAGAAAAGACCAAAGTAAAGGATGTGAACCGTAGTAGATCGCTCGGTGCACATACGGTGGCAGCACAAGTCCTGTTTTCACAGATGATGCGCTGTGTAAAAGATCATTTTCCCCAATTAACGAACATCTTGCTCATTCATTGGGTTATCGGCAGCCTGTTTACGCTGCAGGGTTATCATGAAACGAGCGTTCTTATCACTAGTCCATGAGTGTCTAGTGGTGTAAATGCAGCTTAACACTGATAATTTTTTAATTGATCAAATGACGACAAATAATGCCATATATAGATATAAATGTCCCGGTGGATGGGCATCATACACAATCTATGACTACCAGCCTCATTTATCTGGATTCCCCATGTGCATTCGTCCCTCCAGTGATTTCTCCGCCTTTACATGAATGTATTCTCATAAGCTTTGTCTAATGATCGTTAATGACGCAGATCAATATAATTAATACTTACATCTTTTTTGCAGTATAGAGCAGATGCTGACGTTGTGTCCTGGGAAGACCCCCATCAGCTTACTGCAGGAGTATGGGACTCGGGTAGGAAAGACCCCCGTGTATGACCTACTCAAAGCTGAAGGACAAGCCCATCAACCCAACTTTACGTTTCGTGTATCTGTTGGAGACATCAATTGCACCGGTCAGTGCCTTTTATTGAAGCTGTTTGATGATGCCCTAAGGACTGTCTTGCCTCGGTGACAAATCGTTGTCCATTTTACGTTTCCTACTAGTGTTGTCAGCCATGTATGGACTCTCCACAGTGTTTGTTTGCCTTTTTTATTCATGTGGATAAGGCTGAGCTGTAATACCAGACACATCTGCAGATTAATCTGATATAATCCTATAATGTGTACGATGAGGCTGTCCCATAAACATTTATCACCTTCCTACAGGAAAAAGTGATAAATGTATGATCCAACAAAACCAGGTGTATTTAAAGTCCTCGGTGTGAATGATCACATATTCACAAGATAGATAATGTATGATCACTGAGACGCCCACGAATACCAAGAATGGGGGCTCCATATTCACCTGCATGATGACTGCTCCTACAGATATAGATAGGGATTAGTGCAGTGGTCCTCCATGTGTACTGGACCCCGTTCTCAAGTTCCACCAAGGTCCCAGCTGTAGTACTAGTAATCATGCATATATCACCCAAATACATGTTATTTATGGGACAAACGCATTAATGGAGAATGTTACTTTTAATATGCTTATATAACAAATAACCCCTCCCACACAAAGAAAGCTAAAAAATAACTGCCTAAAAATGTTTCTTGTACATAAAACAAGGTCTCAAAGTGTGGACCCTGAAATTAGGGGCAAACACCCCCTCCCCCCCCCCCCCCCCCCCAATTTTTTATTAACTGTTTTGCGACTACCCACTGTAGACAAACAGTGCTTGCTGGGCTTTGTGCAGTGCTGGGCTTTTGAACAGCTGACATGTGTCCAGAACTGCCACTGGTGGAATTGCAATCCACCTGCGGCTATTAACCCGTTAAATGTCGCTGTCAAACACTGACAGCGGCATTTAACATGCATTTCCGGCAATCATGCTGGAAATCTGCCCATCGGTGACCCCCGTCACGTGATCGAGGGTCACCGGTGGATTGGCATGACAATCAGAGGTCTCTTGGAGACCTCTATGGTTATCACTGCCGGCTTGCTATGAGCCCCACCCAGTGGTCAGCGCTCATAGCAAGTGAGCAGTTCTGCTGCATACAGGTGATCTGATCATTGCCTGTTTGTAGCAGAGCCAATTGGGTTATGGCAGCTTCTAGTCTCCCATGGAGACTATTGAAGCATGCCAAAAGTAGAAAAAACGGTAATTAATCTTACCGATAATTGTATTTCCAGGAATCCATCCTGACAGCACCATGGAGGACGTCCTTCTTATACACAGTGGGACAGGAAACACGAGAGTTTAAAAGGACCCTCCCCCTTCCACCCTTCAGTGGTTTTCCAAAGTAACACATCTGGATGGATGCAAACAGAAAAATTTATTTTGAACATAACAAGATCAACATCAATGTTACTTCACATAAGTATGATACATGTTTACATTAGGGAGGGAACTATCCGTGCTGTCAGGATGGATTCCTGGAAATACAATTATCGGTAAGATTAATTACTGTTTTCCAGGTCACCACCTGACAGCACCATGGAGAAGTACCAAAGGAAACTTCCTAGTTCTAGGGTGGGACTACCGCTTGAAGCACTTTCCTGCCAAAAGCTAACTGAGAAGAAACTACGTCTAATTTGTAGTGTTTTGAAAAAGTGCTAATGTTAGACCAGGATGCTGCATTACAAATCTGATCTACTGAGGCCCCACCTTTTTCGGCCCAAGACGTGGCCATAGCCCTGGATGAATGAGCTTTAAGGCTATCTGGAGGATCTTTTCCCTGTAACTGATAGGCCGTGGTAATAGTGGATCTAATCCACCTGGCAGTAGTGGATTTTGATGCCTTTTTTTCCCTTATTAGGACCCCCATACAGGACAAAGAGATTACTATCCTGTCTCCAGGCCCTAGTCATGTCCAAGTATTTCAGCACCGTCTCCCTAACATCTAAGTTATGGAAAAAGGCTTCTTTTTGATTTTTAGGAGATTGGCAAAAAGACGGAAGAACGACCTACAGAGGCTACCTTGGGGAGAAATCCTGGGTCAAGCCTCAAAACCAACCTATCATCAAATATTTGTAGATAAGGGTTTTTGATGGAAAGGGCCTGAAGCTCCCCCAATCTTTTGGCTGATGTAATGGCTACTAAAAACACTGCTTTTAGGGACAGATTAGCGATATTTATATCCTTATTTATATCAAAGGGCTCTTTGCATAGAACGTTAAGGACTAAATTTAGGTCCCATGGGGGCACAGACTTTCTGATTGGAGGCTTCAGCCTCGAGACTGCTCTAGAAAAACGAGCGATCCAAGGGTGGGCGGCAAGGGAAGAGTCATAAAATACACTGAGGGCTGCAATTTGAACCCTCAGGGTACTTGGTTTGAGCCCGATCCTAAATCCCTGCTGTAGGAAATCAAGAATCTTGGGTATGTTAGGGTGATCAACATTGATTGTTGTGTCTCCACAAAAACTGCAGAATTTTCTCCATGTTCTGAGGTATATTGCTGAAGTCACCGGTTTTCTACTTGCTTGTAGAATCGAAATTACTCCTTCTGAAAGGCCTTTTGCCCTTAGGATCTGCCGCTCAGGATCCAAGCTGTTAACCGCAACTTTCCTGGGTTCTGATGGAGGATCGGAACCTGAGAAAGCAAGTCCCCCCTGACTGGAAGATGGTAAGGACTGTCCACTGCCAGCTTCTTCAGAAGAGGAAACCAGCTCCTTCCGGCCCAGAAGGGGACCACCAGGATCACTCGAGCTCTGTCCTCGCAAATTTTCCTGAGTACTCTTGGTACTAATGCGAGAGGGGGAAAGGCATATAGCAGACCCGAGCTCCACGACTGAGAAAGGGCATCCACCGCTGCTGGATTTTCCTGGGGATTTAGGGAGAAGGTCTTTATTTTTGTATTTCTTCTGGTCGCAAAAAGATCCACGGACTGGGTTCCCCAGCGCTGACACAGGGTATTGAAAATTCTGCTGTTCAATTCCCACTCTATGGGTGATAGTTTTTCTCTGCTTAGAAAATCCGCAACCTGGTTCTTTGAGCCTTCTAAGTGGACTGCTGAAATTGAAAGCACCGAACTTTCTGCCCATTCGAAGATCTGATCCGCCAGACGTTGCAATTTCGGATGTCTCGGGCCCCCTTGATGGCGAAGAAAAGCTACCGCCGTCGTGTTGTCCGATAAGATCTTCAGATGTTTGTTTCTTAACAGGGACCGGGCTGCACACAGAACCTTCCAAACCGCCTGTAGCTCTCTGTGGTTTGAGGAATTGTTGCTCTCTTCCGAATTCCACTGTCCTTGGTAATATCTTCCGAGTACCTGGCCGCCTCAACCTTGTTGACTTGCGTCCGTGGTTACCGTGACTGCTGGGGTCTGGATCCATGGGACCCCCACCTGAAGGTTCTCTGACACCGTCCACCATCGCAGGGATTCCCTGACTCGATAGGATAGGACAAACTGTCTGTCCAACGAAGACTGTCTTCTGTCCCATGTTGTTAGAACCGCTCTCTGCAATTGACGAGAATGGAATTGGCTCCAGCTGACACATGGGATACAGGCTGTCATCAAGCCTAGGATCTTCATTGCATCTCGTATTGTCACCCGAGTTCTTGCAAACTGTCGAACCTTCTTCACCAAATCTGACCGCCTTCTGTCCGGAAGAAAAGACTTCCTGATGTCTGAGTCTAGAATTATCCCCAGAAACTGACGTCTTGATTTTGGGGTTAAGTGTGATTTCTCCCAGTTTACCACCCAACCTAGTTTCTGCAGTGTGGAGATCACTAACTGAGAATCGATGTTGAGTTGGGATACTGAGTCTGCCACTAACAGGAAATCGTCTAGATATGGTATTATAATGATATCTTGTTTCCTTTAAAAAAGATACGATCTCTATTATGAGTTTGTAAAAACTCTTGGAGCTGATGCTAGACCAAACGGAAGGCAACGGAACTGATGGTGTAAGACTGAACCGTCTTTCTCTATCGCAAATCTTAGGAATTTTTGATGTTGCAAAGAAATTGGAACGTGATAGTATGCACTTTTTAGATCCAAAGTGCACATTACCACATCCTTCCCTAATAGGGGAATTGTGGAGCGAATTGACTCCATATTGAATCTTTTGTACGATAGCCATTTGTTAAGTGGCTTGAGGTTTATGATAGTTCGGGATTCTCCTGATGGTTTTATTATAGAGAAAAGACCCGAGTAGTGACCTGTTCCCCTTTGGTAAGGAGGTACGGGAGTTATTGCCTCCATCCGGAGGAGATTCTGAATGTCTGACCACATTGGGGAGATTGAAGAGAGACGGGCGTTGGAGATGAAAAATCTTTCTGGGGGACGAGATACGAACTCTATCCTGTAGCCCCGAGATATAACCTGAAGGACCCACGGATTTGAGGTAATTTTTTCCCATTCCCCCAGGTAGTTCAACAACCGACCCCCTATTCTGGTGGCGTCACTTTCTCCGGAACTCAGCTCTAGGATTTGAGGGACCTGGATCTCTATTTCGGTTCCTATTATCCCCCCCTTTCTGGTAACTCCATCTCCCTTGTTTACCTTTACCCCCTATAGTCTGATCTCTGACTGTAATAGGGTCTACGAAAGGGCTGGAATTTTTTCTTTTTCTCTTCTGGAAACCCCTTCTTTTCATCAGAAGCTTTTTCCAGAATGTCATCCAATACAGGGCCAAAGACCCGGCCACCCGAAAAGGGAATGGAACATAGTTTGTTCTTAGAGGGAACATCCCCCGACCAGCTTTTTAACCAAATAGCCCTACGGGCCGCCCGCATTAGATAGCGATTGCCCCCTGGCTGAGAACCTGACCGATTCTGCCGTAGCATCTGCTAGAAGCGCTGTGGCTAGTTTAAGTAAGGGAATAGCACTAATGATAGACTCCCTAGAAGTTTTGGCTGACAATTGATCCTTTTAAATCATCAACCCACAGATGCATAGCTCTCGCCACGGATGTCGCCGCAATATTTGTGCGGATCAACGCGGCCGAACTTTCCCAAGCTTTTTTAAGGAGGCCATCTGCCTTTCTGTCCATGGGCTCCTTTAAGTTTGAGGAGTCCTCAAATGGTATGGCAGTTCTCTTAGACACTTTCGCTAGTGGGATGTCAATCTTTGGTACATCTTCCCAGTCTTTGACCTCTTGGTCAAAGGGAAGACGGAGCCTCAAGTCTCTCGGTATTGATATCCTCTTCTCTGCCTCCTCCCACTCTTCCAAAATCATTGAGCTGCGGGAAGAGGTGAAGGAGGGGTCAAAAACTGCAAATTCTGAGCAAAGCCGAGACTGAACTCGGACTTACCGAATGTGTGCATTAACTGGAAAGACTTTTGAAGTCTGTGACCGAAGTCCCCCGAACATCTCGTCCTGCACGGAAAGAGAGGTCGAAGGTTCCTCCACCTGCATAGTCTGTCTGACCGCTCCCAGTAGTTCGTCAATATCATTGGAAGAAAAAAGATACTTTTTCCCCTTCTGAGGGGAATCTCTACACACTTCTTCCTCTTCCTCTATGTCAGATTCTGATTGAATGTTGTCAGAAGATGAATCTGACTCTCTCTGTCTCTTCCTAGACCTGGGAAGATCTTGGACCTCAGGCTGGAACTGCTGGGTGGTAGATAGGTTAGATATAGAAGCCTGCACTTCTTCTCTAACCATCGCTCTCATGCTTGTTATAAGAGAGGCCTGTTCCTCTCCTACAATGCGGGCGGTGCAGGGCTCGCACAGAGGCTTCTGACATAAAGCATTAAATTTTGAGGCACATATAGGGCATCTCCTGGATTTACCAGTCGTCTTATCCCCAGATGAAGGACGCCCCTGGAATATATAAAGGGACCACCACTAGTACCTTTAATAGGACTGTACGGAGTGCACCTTTAAATGAGGACTTACATGTGCAAGGGAATCCTGCTTCCCCGTAGCCTCTATGCTGACCGCTGGTATGGAGCCTGGATCCATTATAGCTGCGGTGCCTAGCGCTATCTCACTTACCTTTTATCCTTCGCTTGTGTCCCGGCGCTACTACAGGAGCGATTAGGAAAGCCGCCCCCCCCTGCTGCCGCCGCAACCCGGAAGTGACGCGGCAGCGGTAAACCGGAAGTCCAACGCACGCTTACCGTCGACTCCTTCCGGCCTGAACACATGGAGTCCGGAGCGCTCTGCCGTACCTGCCCCTCCTCCGGACTGTCTGCCAAGGGACCACCCTGCAGAGATCCCGCAGGTACGCTTGGGGTAGCCATCCGAGGTCGAGAGCCCCCCCCCCCAGGGGGAAGCGACCTTTTAGCCAGGAGCAGCGCTACACCGGCGTCGCTGAGGGACCCAATAAATTGGGTGTCGGCGATAGAGTTTCGGCCATGGGAAGGAAGAGGCTGAGCCCCCCCGATCCGCACGCTCTGTAGGGACAACGATCTCTCGTCGTTCCTATCCACAGTGGGACAGGAAAAACACTGAAGGGTGGAAGGGGGAGGGTCCTTTTAAACTCTCGTGTTTCCTGTCCCACTGTGTATAAGAAGGACGTCCTCCATGGTGCTGTCAGGTGGTGACCAGGAAAAAATGTTTTAAAAAAATAAAAGTTCAAATCACCCCCCCATTCGCCCCATTCAAAATAAAACTAAAGAAAAAAATCAAACGTGCACATGTATGGTATCGCCACGTTCAGAATGAATTATTAAAAAAAAAAAAAAAAAAAAAATTAACCCGATCGTTAAATGGTGTAGCGAGGAAAAAAGTAAAAAATGCCAGAATTACATTTTTTTTTTTTTTTGGTCGCTGCGTCATTGCATTGAAATGCAATAACGGGCGATCAAAAGATCTTATCTGCACAAAAATGGTATCATTAAAAACGTCAGCTCAGCGCGCAAAAAATAAGCCTTCATCCAAGCCTAGATCACGAAAAATTGAGACGTTACGGGTATCGGAAAGTGGCGCAATATATGTATTTTTTTTAACAGTTTGGAATTTTTTTCACGACTGAAATAAAAAAGAACCTAGACATGTTTGCTGTCTATGAACTCATAATGACCTGGAGAATCATAATGGCAGGTCAGATTTAGCATTTAGTGAACCTAGTAAAAAAAGCCATACAAAAAAAACAAATGTGAGATTACACTTTTTTCCAGGACGTCCCCCTGACAGCACATTGGAGGACGTCCTCCTCCTCCTTGCAGGGACAGGAAACACAACACGAAAGGTGAAAAGGTCCCACTCCACCCCCTTTTCCTCAGTGTTTTTTCCTGTCCCTGCATGGAGGGACACACGAGAGGATACAGCGCTATGCAAGCGTGAAGACTCACCAGTCCGGAGGGCTCGGGGGATCGTGCGGCTAACGCCAATAACCTTCCCCCGCAACACTAAGCCCCAGGCAGAAACTTCCCGGTGGGGAGTCCCTCTGCCAAGAGACCAGTCGAGCGGACGAGCTCCTGGGTCGAGAACCGCTTCCTCCCGGGGAGGGGGGGGCTCTTGGTTCGGGCGCCAGGAGAAGAGGCGCCGCAAGAGATCCGGCGCCAGCAGCGTGCGTTCCACAGTGTGGAACGCGGAAGTAAGATCATTAGACCAGAGCAGTACTTCCGGTGTCAGGCGCAGGTAAGGTGACGTCAGATCCGGGGGCGGGGGCATCTCGGCGTGCGTTCCACCTTGTGGAACGTGGAAGCAAGTGTTATTAAGAGCGCAAAAGCTCAGGGCACTCGCAGATTAGTATCCAGGGCTTCTTCTGGTGGTAAGAGAGCGCCGGAGTGAATACCTGGAGAATATTTTGCGGAAGGACACAGAAGTTCGTGGGGTCCGTGCTAGCAGGCTGCTGCAAACATGCCGGAGACTAAGGGTGAGTGCAGCTGATGCTGCTATATCCCTTATGTGTATAGGAGATTACATATTTATAATGGCATTTCTCCACAGAAGATATGGAAAACAGGAATGAGGAGACTGGGGTAAGTGCGCAGAGTACATATATTTACGCCTGCACACACACTGAGCCGTTCTTGTCCTTATTCTTATATTTAGGATAAAGAGGCCAGTCAGACTCCCCTCCCTCAGACTAAGAAGTCTGGCAAGGTGTTAACAAAATCTAAGAGGTGCTCTATATGTAATGTGAAGCTTTCAGAAACATACAAGAAAGCTCTGCAGCTCTTGTATTCAGAAGATTGTCAGAGATGAACAACCATCAATGTTATCGGAGATGAGGAGTATAATCCGGGAGGAGGTCCAGAATTCCTTGGCCTCAATGTCTCAACGGGAAGTGTACAGTCCGGGTCCGGCTCATAAGAGACCAAGAAGGGATCCAGAACAAGAGGGTCAGGAGGATTCATCAGAAGCGGAATCAGAATACAGAGGTTCTGATCAAGAAGAAGGAGAATTGGCAATGGAAGAACAGGAAAGGAAAAGGTATTACTTTGCAGTCGAAGAGACAAGAGCTGGTCCAGGCGGTCAGACGTACTATGCAAATGAAAGAAGATCCACGTCCGAGATCTAGACAAGACCAGATGTTTGGAGGGCTCACATATCAGGAACGGACTGTGTTCCTGGTGAGTGAGCATATACGTCAGATGATTTCACAAGAATGGAAAGATGCGCAACGAAGATTGGTGATGTCCAAGAGTTTAAAAACCGTCTCCCGTTCGATCCAGAAGAGATCAAGACATGGGAAGAAATTCCTAAAGTGGATGTCCCTATAGCCAAGGTGGCAAAGAAAACATCCATACCTTTTGAGGATTCATCCAGTCTCAAGGAAGCAATGGATCGCAAGGCGGATATCCTTTTACGTCGAGCCTGGGAGACTTCAGCAGCTTTAATAAAGACTAACATCGCAGCCAAGTCCTTAGCAAGATCCATGTTCCTATGGATGGAACAATTGGAAGAACATTTAATTAATAAAACTCCACGGGCGGATATAATTGCTTCTCTGCCTATCATTAAGTCAGCCACGGCTTTTATGGCAGACACATTGGCTGAATCTGTTAGATTTGCGGCTAGGAATAGCTCCTTGACCAATGCAACCCGAAGGGCTATTTGGCTTAGATCTTGGTCGGGGGATAATGCATCCAAAAATAAATTATGTGCCATTCCATTCTCAGGTTCCAGAATATTTGGTCAGGCTTTAGATGACATTCTAGAGTCAGCAGCTGACAGTAAAAGCGGGTTCCCCGAGGATAAACCCAGGAAATTTCAGCCCTTTCGGAGGAGGCCTCTTCCCTCCCCCTCCCCCCATCCCCCCCCCCCCCCCCCCCTGCAGGCAACCGGAGTATAGAGAGCAATGGAGATCAGGTAGAGGATCCTTCAGGGGTTCCTACGCTCAGAACAGAAGGGGAAGAAATTCCTTGTTCGGTTCTGGCTATAGACCAAGAAAACAATGATGCCATAAGTATAGGCGGGAGACTAGGCCTCTTTCTAAAACACTGGAGTCGGATCTCAGACAACTTTTATGTCCTCAAGATAATCTCAGAGGGTTACAGAATAGAGTTAATTTCCCGCGTACCGTAAAGGTGTATTGCACCAACAGTGGTAGCTACAAATTCCCCTATGTTCTCAGACCTACAAAATCTGTTCGACTCCGGGGTCATAGTTCGGGTTCCTACTTCAGAAATAGGCACAGGTCACTATTCCTCACTATTTTCAATTCCAAAACCGTCAGGGGAATCCCGTACAATAATAAATTTAAAACCTCTGAACGTATTCGTCAAATACAAACGATTCAGAATGGAGTCGATCAGGTCAACCATTCACCTTATAAACAAGGATTCGGTAATGTGCACTCTCGATCTGAAGAATGCGTATTATCAGGTTCCGATACATCCCTCATCTCAGGAGCTACTGAGATTCTCGGTGAGATTCCCGGACCAAACCTGCCACTTCCAATTTCAATGCCTCCCATTCGGTCTAGCATCTGCCCCAAGTATTTTCACGAAATTGGTAGCAGAGGTGGTGGCTTTCCTAAGAAACCAAGGAATAACAATAATTCCATACTTGGACGATTTTCTGGTTGTAGCACGAACAAGGGACATTCTGCTGCAACACAGAGATCGAGTCATAGCAGTATTAGAACAACTAGGATGGGTGGTCAATCGAGAAAAGTCACATCTAAAGCCAGAATCCCGGAAAAAAATTCTAGGAGTACTCTTGGATTCTACAACCAGACAATCCTTCTTACCAAGGGACAAACGAACTTCAATAAAGAAGATGATTTTAGAGTTCCAAAGAAGTTCAGTTACGATAAGAGCGGCCATGAAAGTCTTGGGGAAGATGACAGCTTGCATCCCGTGTGTCAGATGGGCTCAGGCTCACTCAAGACCATTAAACAAAACCAAACTGCAATACTTTTGAATCCCAGAAGAGAGTATAAACCAAAAAGAAACAAGGATCCCTAAAAAATAACTTTAAATAATACATCTAAAAAGACTGTTCTTTATCAAAATTTAAGATAAAATAGTATTAAATGTACCTATAAAGACCCTACGTCACACTGCAATGAATCCTGCCTGGCAGTGGAGGTTGGCACCCTAATTTACCGCGGTAGGCGCCCCCACTCCTCGACGGCTCACCCTACCATGCCCTGAGAGATGCCTATAATAAAGGAAAAGGCTGGTGGGCCCTATATGAACCTACAAATAAACAACTACCTAACAGTGGAGGTTGGCACCCTAATTTACTGCGGTAGGCGCCCCCACTCAACGACGGCTGACCCTAGGGTCCCTTACAATCCCTAAATAAAGAGATAGACAAAAGATTATGTCCCACATACAACTCCAATACCCGTGAGAGAAAAAAACAGAACAAAATGCAAAAAATAACACAAAAAAAGAAAAAAACACAAAAAAATAATGTATATATGTGTAATTTTGTCAATGTACCAGAGGGGGCAATGAAGAGTGCAATATCTATAAAGCAACGCCTCCCTCACCATAAATATGGATAAATTTATTTCACCTGAGTACAGAAGCAGGAGCACTGTGAAGCACAATAACGAAACGAGCCATGCCCACCTAATGGAGTACAATCAGATGTTTAAACCCAACGGGTACATGGAGTGTTGAAAATATATGTTTTGTCCAAATCGGATTAAAAAGCTTATTAATGCCTATAATAAGCAATAAGATATCGTTATACACACTCCTATATCTTGTTAAATACCGTCCACATTTATCTTGTTAAATGTTGTCCACACTTATAACACTATCTTAATATGTCCGTGTTAGATGTAGAACGTGGACTTACATGTCCTCCAAAATAGACATAATATGCTAAGTCAATAGCCATGAAAAAATGGACAACAAGAGTATAAAGTAGCAGACAAATGTCCGCACTAATCACACTATATAAATATAGCAGTGTTAGATATTTAAACAAAACGTGGACTAGATAACAGAAAGTTCACGGTAGCAAAAATAAGGATCACACCCAATACACATGTGGAGAGACTCCTCAATATACACATATGATGAAAATAAAAGGACTCGATCATCCAGTTAGTACAGTCAGATAAGCAGCAGGATATACAGCCACCAAAGTACTTATCTATTCACTGGAATCTCCCGAGGTGTAGATCACAAAGCTACCGGAATATCAGATGGTTCCATACAAGTAGCCGAAGTCAGCTGTTGTCATATTGTCCCCAAACAGTGCCCGACGCGTTTCCCCCCCATAGGGAATGACGGGGGTTCATCAGGGGTAGGCAGCCACACACAAAATAGAGGAGCTGTTGAGGTGTATGCCACTCACCATATCCATCTTTATATACACTAACGGATAGTGCCGATACCGGCTCCACGTGGAGTAAGCCGGAAATGACGTTCTAGCGTGCGGCGCCCGAATCTAGCGTCACACAGTCACACAGACTGCTACACCTCAACAGCTCCTCTATTTTGTGTGTGGCTGCCTACCCCTGATGAACCCCCGTCATTCCCTATGGGGGGGAAACGCGTCGGGCACTGTTTGGGGACAATATGACAACAGCTGACTTCGGCTACTTGTATGGAACCATCTGATATTCCGGTAGCTTTGTGATCTACACCTCGGGAGATTCCAGTGAATAGATAAGTACTTTGGTGGCTGTATATCCTGCTGCTTATCTGACTGTACTAACTGGATGATCGAGTCCTTTTATTTCATCATATGTGTATATTGAGGAGTCTCTCCACATGTGTATTGGGTGTGATCCTTATTTTTGCTACCGTGAACTTTCTGTTATCTAGTCCACGTTTTGTTTAAATATCTAACACTGCTATATTTATATAGTGTGATTAGTGCGGACGTTTGTCTGCTACTTTATACTCTTGTTGTCCATATTTCATGGCTATTGACTTAGCATATTATGTCTATTTTGGAGGACATGTAATAGTCCACGTTCTACATCTAACACTGACATATTAAGATAGTGTTATAAGTGTGGACACCATTTAACAAGATAAATGTGGACGGTATTTAACAAGATATAGGAGTGTGTATAACGATATCTTATTGCTTATTATAGGCAAAATTACACATATATATATATATATATATATATATATATATATATATATATATATATATATATATATATATATATATATATATATACACATACACATATATATACATATACATATACATATACATATATATACATATACATATATATATATATATATATATATATATATATATATATATATATATATATATATATATATATATATATATATACATTATTTTTTTTGTGGTTTTTTTTTTTTTTGGGGGGTTATTTTTTGCATTTTGTTCTGTTTTTTTTCTCTCACGGGTATTGGAGTTGTATGTGGGACATAGACAAAAGATTATCTCTTTATTTAGGGATTGTAAGGGACCCTAGGGTCAGCCGTCGTTGAGTGGGGGCGCCTACCGCAGTAAATTAGGGTGCCAACCTCCACTGTTAGGTAGTTGTTTATTTGTAGGTTCATATAGGGCCCACCAGCCTTTTCCTTTATTATAGGTATCTCTCAGGGCATGGTAGGGTGAGCCGTCGAGGAGTGGGGGCGCCTACCGCGGTAAATTAGGGTGCCAACCTCCACTGCCAGGCAGGACTCATTGCAGTGTGACGTAGGGTCTTTATAGGTACATTTAATACTATTTTATCTTAAATTTTGATAAAGAACGGTCTTTTTTAGATGTATTAAGTTATTTTTTAGGGATCCTTGTTTCTTTTTGGTTTATACTCACTCAAGACCATTACAAGAACAAGTACTCACGGTATGGGATCGGCATCGTTCGTCATTAGACAAGAAGCTACAGCTATCAATGAAGGCAAGAAGATAACTACGATGGTGGACACAGGACTACAATCTAAGAAAGGGCGTCCCTTGGATATCAACCCCTTGTGTGGTAATCACCACAGAGGCAAGTCAGTGGGGATGGGGAGCACACATGGGTGGAAGATTCTTTCAGGACAAATGGCTCGAAGAGATCAGTCAGATGTCGTCAAATTACAGAGAATTATACGCAGTTTGGGAGGCTCTCAGAAGAAACCGTTCACACATAAAGGACAAACATGTAAAAGTCCTATCCGACAATGTGACGGCGGTATCCTTTTTGAGACATCAGGGAGGTTCCAGACACAGAGCGCTTCAGGGTCTAGCGCAGAGAATATTTGCCTGGGCAGAAGACGTGGTCCTGTCTATAACAGCAGTGCATCTAGAAGGATCACAGAACATACTAGCCGACTGTCTAAGCAGAAGAAAGGTTTGTCCAACCGAATGGGAACTAAATCAAGAAATGTTCCAAATACTTTGCCACCGTTGGGGAACTCCCAGGATAGACTTATTTGCCACAAGGAAAAATTCAAAGGTGCCCAGATTTTATTCCCTCAACCCTTTAGACATGCCGGAAGCAGTCGACGCCTTAAGTCAAACATGGAACGAGCCTCTGTCTTATGCGTTTCCACCAATAGCACTTATTCCAGTAGTGCTCAGGAAGATTCAAGAAGACCAGGCAACAGTACTGACGATTGTACCATTTTGGCCAAAGAGAAGTTGGTTCCCATTGTTGGGAGCCATGACGACGGAAGACCCTATCAAACTCCCGTTATGGAAGGATATCATCCATCAGGGGCCCGTTCTACACCAAGACCCGGAGAGATTACATCTATCAGCATGGATCCTGAGAGGGACATCTTGAAATCCAGAGGTCTTTCAGATGAAGTAATTTCAACCATCCAGGCTAGTAGAAAACCTGTGACATCAGCCATCTACCACAAGATCTGGAAAAAATGTTGTATGGAAAGTGGCAGGTCGGCCGTGATTCCGGGAGCCTTAGATGTTCCTAGAGTCTTAAATTTTTTACAGGCGGGTTTTAACTTGGGGCTCAGGCCAAGTACGATTAAAGTCCAAATCTCGGCCCTCAGTACTTTCCTGGATTATCCATTGGCCTCCCACCCCTGGATAATTAGATTTGTAAAAGCCATCTAGAGATTAAGACCTACTTTAAGACAGTTAGCTCCTACATGGGACTTAAATCTGGTCCTTAGGGCTCTATGTAAAGATCCTTATACTCTTGAGGAAGACATGCCCATTTCAATACGTACCTGGAAGACTGCCTTCTTAGTAGCGATTACAACAGCTAAATGCGTAGGGGAAATTCAGGCCCTATCAATTAAGGATCCATATCTTCAGGTTCGAGAGGACCATATAATTCTAAAATTAGATCCAGCTTTTATCCCTAAAATAGCCTCAGCTAAAAATCGAGATCAGGAAATAATTTTACCTTCCTTTTGTGAGAACCCTTCTAATGAAAAAGAACAGGCTTTACACTCCCTGGATGTTAGACAGGCAGTATTAAACTATCTAGAGGCCACTAGCTCCTGGAGGAAAGATTCTAATCTTTTTATTCTATTTGGGGGTAAGAATAAAGGTAAAAAAGCTTCCAAGGCCTCAATAGCTAGATGGATCACGACTATAATTTCAAAAGCCTACTCTTCAGAAGGGATAGCTTGCCCAACAGGGATTAAAGCACACTCTACTAGGGCCGTTTCAGCATCATGGGCTGAACGAGCAGGAGCGTCCCTAGATCAGATTTGCAAGGCCGCAACTTGGGCCAGGGTAAATACGTTCTGTAAGCACTATAAACTAGACATAGTAGCAGCTCAGCAGACGACTTATGGGAGAAAAGTTCTCCAAGCAGTTGTCCCACCCTAAACGTAGTTTTCTTTGGTATTCTCCAATGTGCTGTCAGGGGGACGTCCTGGAAAATGGGTATTATATCTACCGATAATTCGGTTTCCAGGAGTCCATCCTGACAGCACCGTTATTTCCCCCCCTATGTATGCCAGTTCATATGCTGTAATATGTTTGGTTAATAAAGTTTTCAAAAGTATATCTATCCATGGTGTGGTACTTGTCAAAACACTGAGGAAAAGGGGGTGGAGTGAGTGGGACCTTTTAACCTCGTGTTGTTTCCTGTCCCTGCAAGGATGAGGAGGACGTCCTCCAATGTGCTGTCAGGATGGACTCCTGGAAACCGAATTATCGGTAGGTAGAATACCCATTTTTGCAATTTCACTTGGAAGTTTTTTCCTGTTTTCAAGTACACAGCATGGTAAAATCAATTGCATTGTTCAAAAGTACAACTCGTCCCACAAAAAACAAACCCTCACATGGCCATATTGATGGAAAAATAAAAAAAAGTTATGGCTCTGGGAAGAAGGGGAGCAAAAAATGAAAACACAAAAACAAAAATACCTCTGGTCGTTAAGGGGTTAAAGAGTAAAGAATGATTTTGCTACATGATGTCCTATGAGTGTCCATGTTTTCTGTCACTGTCCTCTTGGGTCCTGGCATAGGGGAAACCATAGCAGGAAATAATGGATATATTGGCTCATAAGTTACTTTTTATGCCATTTCTGTCCTCAGGTCAGGGACCTAGTAAGAAAGCGGCGAAGCACAGGGCGGCAGAAGTGGCAATCTCCCTTCTCAAGAGCGGGGCTATGTTTGCAGCAATTATTGAGGAGAACAGGTGAGGATGGATAGATGGGTTATTCAAAGAGGACCTGTCACCAGGTCAAAATTGGTCGGTAATTGATCTTGTTTTATTCCCGCCTCTCCACTGAGTACCGTATTTTCCGGTGTATGAGATGACTTTTTAACCCCTGAAAATCATCTCAAAAGTCGGGGGTTGTCTTATACGCCGGGTACAGCGTGTGCAGGGAGCGGTCCTGGATGGTTCTCAGGGTCTGGAGGAAAGGAGACTCTCCTTCAGGCCCTGGGATCCATATTCATGTAAAAAAAAAAAAGAATAAAAATAAAAAATATGGGATATACTTGCCCTCCGACGGCCCCCGACTCTCAACGATGCAAGCGGTGGCCTCCGTTCCTAAGGATGCATTGAGCGAAGGACCTTAGATGACGTCACACGACCGCGACGATCGTCTTGGGTCCTTCGCTCAATGCATCCTTAGGAACGGAGGCCACCGCTGAGAGCCGGGGGCCGTCGGAGGGTAAGTATATCCCATATTTTTTCTTTTACATGAATATGGATCCTTTCCTCCAGACCCTGGGAGCCATTCAGTTTAAGGTCAATGGTACTAAATACTAATGAGATGTATGTAAAGTTTTGGCTTTACAGTAAGTAATAATGCCTTAATACATTCTTTCTCTCTCATTCTGGCATTTGGCAAATATTAATAATTATGGTAATCCTAATTGACCTAAAACGGGAAAGGTTTATTCTGATTTCATGTCCGATATTGAGAAAAACTTGCAGATGTGTCTTTTTATATAGTGTATGTAAACTTCTGGTTTCCACTGTAATGTGTATATATGTGGCCACAGCTTTCCGTCTTTGTTTATAGCAGTCAATAATTCGGTGGGTGCAATGATGTTTTCATATTATCAGCAGCACATCACCCCATGTAAGCAGGAGATGTGCTGCCGAGTGTGACATTCTGTGGGCACGGAGCAATTCGTAATCAGTCTGTGAGCGCAGAGTGTCTCACTGACTATATGGAGCAGTACACAACCGCAGTTTGGCTTCCATATAGCCAGTTGGCTGTTTGGCCCAGTGCACAGCATGGTACAGATGTTATTGGAGCTGCACATCTTGCAAAGAGTAGACACGTTTCTGTTCCTTTCACAAACTCTTAACTTTACACCGTTATTCAAGAAAAAGAAAACCGCAAAGGCCATAAGAAGGGGGATCACCAGGCAGCAAGGATTTATGCAGAAAACACAGCTTTATTAAGTTGAAATACACGACAAAAGGAAAGCTAAAAACATCTAAAAACAGATAACCATGCCTAAAATAAGGCAAGTGCCACAGGGTGAAGCCCTGATGAAGCCACCGCTGTGGCGACACGCGTAGGGTATATGCTCTCTTTTTTAGTGCCTGTTTCTATTTAGATTGGCTTATTATACCCAATCTCTCTGTGGGGGAAATGGCAAGCTGGCATGCTTTGTACATAGGGAGCGGCTTCATTTAGTATGCTATAATATTGCTCCATGCACAATCTGGTCTATTTTGATCATTTGAGCTTTTAGGGCTATTTTGTCTGGTCCTTACTTGTCACTGAGTGTGACTTATATTTGCTAGTGACCGATAGTCTAATGTTATATCCAGAAGCATTTAAGATATGGTTTTTTGTGCATTTATTTGTGTACTATGCTAGCTTATTTATAGGTTTTTCTGGTGTGCTTAGAACTGATATATTGCATGTATTATATCCTTGTGCATTTCCAGTTCACTATATGTGACTCCTAGGGCATGTATTGTTCATTTAATATTACCTGTTTTGTTACTACACACTTGTAGTTGGTACATATGCTGTCCATATAGGAGTCTGCAATATTTTTTGCATGCATGTCACTTTTTTCCCCCCTTATGTTGTATGTTATGTAGGCACTTGCCTTATTTTAGGCATGGTTATTATCTGTTTTTAGATGTTTTTAGCTTTCCTTTTGTCGTGTATTTCAACTTAATAAAGCTGTGTTTTCTGCATAAATCCTTGCTGCCTGGTGATCTCCCTTCTTATGGCCTTTGCTGTTTTCTTTTTCTTGTATATGTGTATATTCTAAGGTCAGGGTTGGATCCCAGTGTTTTACATTATGTGGTGCCCCCATACCTTTAGTTTTACACCGTTATTTAGCATTAAAAAAATGGGGCCTGCCATGTGTGACTCTGGTGGCTTTTATGCCGTCTTAGCCACACTTTTAAAACAGACCATAGTTCTGAATGGCTTCAGTTTTCTGGACTGGTTGAAGCCACGTTTTGATCAGTAAGGCCTTATTGTCATCTCTGATTCCGGGGATGGGGTACATGAATGTCCCAATGGTCGGCCCAGGCATTGGTTTGGATGAGACACTGGACCACGACACGTAGTATAATATGGTGGGGGTGGCCGAATATGCTCTATTTTATTGTCACTTTTCTGTTTTATGGATAATTCACCTAAAATGATGAAAACTGGTTTGTTACAAGATGAATTGATAATGGATGGTACAATTGAATATTGCATGTTTCTTATGACACTAGAAAATGATGCACTCACTGGTATGTACGTATCTTTCTATCATGTATAGTACCACATTCACGGAGGAACCACCCGAAGAAATAATACTAAAGACAGAGACGTCGCCACCTCCACCTATATCGAGGTAAATCCTTCCCAATAAGAAGCGAGCAGTGATGGCTCTTGTCCTTTCACACAGTGGAACGAATCACAATGTGACTTTGCTTTTGTGTATTTTTTATTTTTTTTTAAATTGTGTTTCCAATGTTTAGTGAGTAAATCAGGGATAATAACTACTATCTGAATATTAAAAGTCCATATTATCCCCCTTAAAGATCCTTGCCATCTGACTTGGGATAAGAAGCCAAACCAGAAACTCCATTTGCAGACACATGTTTTGTGCTCCTCATCAGCACAAAGCAGGAGAACGGATTTGGATGGATGAGAGGCCTTCTTATGCTCTCTTGGATTTTTTTTTTTTTTCCACAAGGAGAAACTTGACCCATTAGACCTCCTATCACAGACCTCTCATCCAGCCAAACCCGTTCTGCTTTGCACTGATGAGGGGCAATCACTCCTGAAACGCGTGTCTGCGAGTGGAGTGTCTGGATTTTTTTAACCTACGTCATGTGGCAATGCTCATTAGAGGGTCGATATTGACTTTTAGGATTGCTACCTCCAATAGGTGGCACTAGAGTTCCTCTCCTTTTTTTTTCTCTAAGAGGCTATTTGCATTTTTTCAAAAGGAAAAAAGTGTGAATAAATTGATAACTGGGAGGTACTAGTTGGGGGCGTGTCACTACGTAGTCTGGCAGTGTCCAATCAGTGTCAGTGTAGGGACATGCCTCTTTGACAAGGGGAACGGTAACACCCCTTTGTCAATCTATTCATAAATATTTATATGCTATAACAGTGACCCCCCCGCAATGCATCGTTATAGGAAAAGAGAGCCTAGAATTGTTATTTCATGGGAAATACGAGTACTTTGTTAGACCTGTCAGGGGAGGGTCAGCAGGTTCTCTTTAGCCTCTAATGGGCTTGTCACCTTTTTAGAGGGTGATTATTTAATTTTCTCTTAGTTTTTATTTATTTTGCAGAGCAAATGATTCAATAATAATTAGCTAAATATTTATTGTTTCATGGTGAAATCCATGCTGAATGGCTGATCCTATTGACTGATTTCAGGCACTGCCCTTTCCAATCTAAAATCCACTCTAAGGACCCTAAATACAATGACTTGCTTTTTAAGTTGGCCTCACCTCAGCGCGCGCTCTCACAGCTGAAACCCAATGCAGTGAGACATTGTGTGGATGGGCTTGCCTCCATT
Source organism: Ranitomeya imitator (assembly GCF_032444005.1). Lineage (NCBI taxonomy): Eukaryota > Metazoa > Chordata > Amphibia > Anura > Dendrobatidae > Ranitomeya > Ranitomeya imitator. The sequence goes on along the minus strand of NC_091284.1, from coordinate 724,901,724 downwards.
GTAATGTTGGGGGTGACGTGTTTGTTCCCTGATTGGATAATGTGAGATGAGTTCATTGTGCATGGAGGGGGACAGGGTGAGCTGTGACACATTGTGAATGGTGGATCCTATGTAATCCTGCCTTTGGTGACAGTACGATGACTGCTGTAAATGATCTCTACAGCATAGGAAGGGTCAGCTTGGTATTAGACTTGAAAATTGCTGGATTTCAGATTTGTGTTTTTGCTATAGCTTGGTGATATGGAAAGCATAAAAAAAAAAAAAAAAAAAAGAAAATACCTTGAACATAAAATTTTGATGTAACTATAGTTGGTTTTTGGTGATTTTCTGATGACCCGTTCCTTTTACTGTCTTTGTTTAGGAATCACAGCATTGACATGAAGCCGCCTTTGTCTGCACAGCAGTCGGATGGGAATCCTGTGGGGGCCCTTCAGGTAAAGCCTCTCCTGCCTTCATTGTGATACATTGTTCCTTTTGTTACATCTTTTTTGGTTTGTTAGGAGCTTGTGGTGCAGAAAGGCTGGAGGCTTCCTGAGTACACGGTAACCCAGGAGTCCGGACCGGCACACAGGAAAGAGTTCACCATGACCTGCCGGGTGGAGCGGTTTCTAGAGATTGGTACGTAATCTCCGCACCAGGGAGTCCAGATCGGCTTATTAATACGGGTTGGACGGAGGCGTCTGACTTTGATTGCAGTTCAGAGAGCTTGTGTTCTAGTAAGGCTGTAACCTTGGCACACTGCATATGACGTGTATTACACTATATGCAGATTGCCTCTTCAGAGGAGTAGAGGGCTTGAACTCTATAGCGCCTCCTGTTGGAAGCAGCGATCCTGCAAGTCAATATCGTCCCTTTAATAAGTCTTGAAATGTGACGTAGGTTAAAAGCCAAATCAGAATCTGTTTGCAAACACGGTGTTTCAGGGTATTGCCCCTCATCAGTGCAAAGCATGAGAACTGATTTGGCTATGTGTATTACTCTAGTGACTTACCGTATATACTCGAGTATAAGCCGACCCGGGTATAAGCCGACCCCCCTAATTTTGCCACAAAAAACTGGGAAAACTTAATGACTCAAGTATAAGCCTAGGGTGGAAAATGCAGCAGCTACCGGTACATTTCAAAAATAAAAATAGATACCCCGTGGGACAAACAACTTGTTGAAACCATTATGCAGAGGAAGTTTGACTGGTGGCCTCATTTGGATGGTTTGTTTCCGCTATGACTGTTACCCATTATAACTTAATAGGAATGCTATTGTCACTCACCATGGTTCAATAAGGATGTAGGGTCATTATACCATGTCACATTCAAATGAGTGGCTACTGTAATTATGAATTCATACAGTTCTTTAGATGGGTTTGAATAGTGAAAAAGTCATTTGTTGCGGAGCTCCGTCCCCTTTTTTCATTTGAATATTTGGACAGATGACATATGCAACTTTTTTGCTCAAATTGTATTTGGATATCTGAATCTCGATAAGGAGATTTAAACGCAAAAAAACTATTAGAATATCCTTTTTATTTCATTATTTTTTTTATTTTTTTTATTTTTTTTTTTTGCAATTTTTGCTTGTTTTTTTTCTGGTGTATTGGGACACAGTTTTCAATTGCCATAGGGATTTGTAGGGATATCAGGACAAGCCGCCATCGAGTGGGGGAGCCTACCGCAGAAACTTGGGGTGCCAACCTCCACAGTTAGGTAGGGGCCAGTATAGTGGACCCGCAGGGCTCAATAGGGCACATAAAATATATATTTTTTTTCCTATGGTAACGCATTTGTTGTTGTGTTTTCAAATTTGGAATAATTGTTTTTAACTTTATCCATTAAAAGTTATATTTTAGGCATCTTTGTTTTTCTGGGTTTGTGATTCTTTCCTAGTCACCCTGGAGTTAAAGCGGGATGGCCACCTGCAGATGCAAGAGAATTATAAGGGGAAAAAAACACCGCTCCTACAGTATATTGAATAATAGTGTATAATATTATGGCATCGGTATCCAAGTGCATCACAATGCAGCTGCAGATCCTATAGTGGAGCTGACCTGTCTATATAACATTATAACTGGCGTCTACACAGGGGACCGTGTCCTACTGTAAATGCTATGTAATACTAGAGTGAAATACCCAAAATCACTATGCACAGAAATATATATATATGTGCATTTTGACATAAACCGACATTTAGGACATCAACTATTGCCCAATACGGGAAGGTTGTCCGAAAAATTTCCGGACAACTCCCATTATAAATTAAACCTATAGAGACCACCGGAGTATAACGCCCCAAAAATATCTTTCAATGTACACATAATAGTGAAAAAATATATAGCTTTATTGGAAAATATAAAACATCGTAAAAAATCAGTAGAATGATGGATAGTTGGTGATGACACAATAAACGAACACAGCGGTATTATAAAAATCAATAGTAGCACCTAGTAGCAACAGAGACTTTGATTCATGAAATGCATGGCCAAAATGTAAAGTCTAAAGTCCATATCATACATAAAAAAGTCTCACAGACAATAATAGGTCCCCAGCATTACCCCAGTTAAGTACAAAGTATCAAATTACCAGGTGACTCCATGTGTTGCCGCTAGAATAAAGTGCCAAGTGCTCAGAGCATATGCTACATAAGGTGCTTACCCATGTGGGAATGATGCCTGCTGAGTCTGTGACCCCGACGCACGTTTTGCAATATTTTGCTTCCTCGGGAGGCTTGTCACAAATGTAGCAGAGTTGAGTGTTTGTTATATTTCCTGTATTGTTAGATTGTACAGATGTAGCAGAGGCAAGCTTTCAGTTATTTTATCTGTATGGCGTTCATACAGGTCACACAGCGTTGAGGATTTTTCTCATTGTACAATGAGACTGTGATTGTAGAGGAGCCGTGTTTGTTGTACAATCAGACTATTTCACTATCTGACAACCCCCTTTAAGTGTTACCTATTCACGGCAGAGTTGAGTTTAGTATTGCCTATCATGGTACTTGAATGATGGGAGAGTAACATGCAGTGTTTGTGTCACATACTGTGTGTGGCATCCAAATTAATAAATCCCGGAGACGCAGACGAGAGTTCATAGGTGTAAACATGTCAGCAATTGCCCAATGAACGAGCAAAATGCTGCTGATTCATCGAGTGATTGGATTGTTTATGGTGGAATAGAAATCATTATTCTCAGCAGCACATCGCCGGTGTAATTTGCAGATGTGCTTCCGATACCATGATGTGTGTGGACATATTGATCTACTAGTGATATTTCTGTCCCCGTTATTATTCGTCATCCTGTGTAAAGAGGAAAACGAGCTCCAAACGACTTCATTATTGTCGATTGCCTCAACTCGGTGAATGTAAATGCAACCAAAATATGTCTGTGATGGTGCAATGTGAGTGTTCAGGGCCATACTGTCTAAAACTGGCCCTGTCTGGCAGTAATAATCTCCTGCTGATGAAACACTCATTGTATTGTAACAGCACACAGCCTAATAAGTGACACATCCCTGAAATCCACGTGTCAACTTGCTGCAGATGGTGTCACTGTGCATCGGTCAACTATACAACGCACTTTGCACAAGGAGAAGCTGTATGGGAGAGTAATGCGAAAGAAGCCGTTTCTGCAAGCACGCCACAAACAGAGTCGGCTGAGGTATGCAAAAGCACATTTGGAGAAGCCAATTTCTTTTTGGAAGAAGGTCCTGTGGATTGATGAAACCAAGATTGAGTTCTTTGGTCATACAAAAAGGCTACCCACAGTAAAATTTGGTGGAGGTTCCATCATGCTTTGGGGCTGTGTGGCCAATGCCGGCACCGGGAATCTTGGTAAAGTTGAGGGATGCATGGATTCCTCTCAGTATCAGCAGATTCTTGACAATAATGTTCATGAATCAGTGACAAAGTTGAAGTTACACAGGGGATGGATCTTTCAGCAAGACAATGATCCAAAACACCGCTCCAAATCTACTCAGGCATTCATGCAGAGGAACAATTACACTGTTCTGGAATGGCCATCCCAGTCCCCAGACCTGAATATCATTGAACATCTGTGGGATCATTTGAAGAGGGCTGTCCATGCTCGGCGACCATCAAACTGAACTGGAATTGTTTTGTAAAGAGGAATGGTCAAAAATACCTTCATCCAGGATCCAGGAACTCATTAACCCCTTCATGACCTTGGGATTTTTCGTTTTTCCATGTTCGTTTTTCGCTCCCCTCCTTCCCAGAGCCATAACTTTTTTTATTTTTCCGTCAATTTGGCCATGTGAGGGCTTATTTTTTGCGGGACGAGTTGTACTTTTGAACGACATCATTGGTTTTAGCATGTCGTGTACTAGAAAACGGGAAAAAAATTCCAAGTGCAGTGAAATTGCAAAAAAAGTGCAGTCCCACACTTGTTTTTTGTTTGGCTTTTTTGCTAGGTTCATTAAATGCTAAAACTGACCTGCCATTATGATTCTCCAGGTCAGTACGAGTTCATAGACACCAAACATCACTAGGTTATTTTTTACCTAAGTGGTGAAAAAAAATTTCCAAACTTTGCTAAAACAAAACAAATTGCGCCATTTTCCGATACTCGTAGCGTGTCCATTTTTCACGATCTGGGGTTGGTTGAGGGCTTATTTTTTGCGTGCCGAGCTGGCGATTTTAAGGATAGCATTTTGGTGCAGATACGTTCTTTTGATCGCCCGTTATTGCATTTTAATGCAATGTCGCGGCGACCAAAAAAAACGTAATTCTGGCGTTTCAAGTTTTTTTTTCTCGCTACGCTGTTTAGCGATCAGGTTAATGCTTTTTTTTATCGATCGGGCGATTCTGACCGTGGTGATGCCAAATATGTGTAGGTTTGATTTTTTTTTTTTTTATTGATTTATTTCGATTGGGGCGAAAGGTGGGTGATTTAAACTTTTATATTTTTTTTTATTTTTTTCACTTTAACTTTTTCTTTTTACTTTTGCCATGCTTCAATAGCCTCCATGGGAGGCTAGAAGCAGGCACAGCACGATCGGCTCTGCTACATAGCAGCGCTCTGCTACATAGCAGCGATCTGCTGTTCGCTGCTATGTAGCAGAAAATCAGGTGTGCTGTGAGTGCCGACCACAGGGTGGCGCTCACAGCTACCGGCGATCACTAACAATAGAGGTCTCAAGGACCTCTATGGTTACAATACTGAAGCATCGCTGACCCCTGATCATGTGACGGGGGTCGGCGATGCTGTCATTTCCGGCCGCCCGGCCGGATGCGGTAGTTAAATGCCGCTGTCTGCGTTTGACAGCGGCATTTAACTAGTTATTAGGTGCGGGCAGATCGCGATTCTGCCCGCCCCTATTACGGGCACATGTCAGCTGTTCAAAACAGCTGACATGTCCCGGCTTTGATGCGGGCTCACCGCGGAGCCCGCATCAAAGAGGGGCTTCTGACCTCGGACGTACTATACCGTCCGAGGTCAGAAAGGGGTTAAAAGCTACAGGAAGCGACTAGAGGCTGTTATTTTTGCAAAAAGAGGATCTACTAAATATTAATGTCACTTTTCTGGTGGGGTGCCCATACTTATGCACCTGTCAAATATTGTTTGAATGCAGATTGCACATTTTCTGTTAGTACAATAAACCTCATTTCAAGGCAGAAACATTACTGTGTCCAACAGTTATTAGATATATGAAACTGAAATAGCTGTTGCAAAAAAAAAACAATTTTTATAAAACATTAAGCTTAAGATTAATAGGGGTGCCCAAACTTTTTCATATAACTGTACCTCATACTGCCATCAGATTACATAGCAAAAAACCTGACTGATTTCCTTTAAAGTGAAGCATCCGTCCATAGGGTTGTCCATACATGTGGGCACAACAGCCATACATGGGGATTGTGGCGATTTTCAGCCTTGTGGATGTTGGAGGTGAAGGTCCTCAAACTTTTTGCCTTATGTGTACTTGCCATGTAGCCATAAACCACATTGAGCCCCCGGTAAAGGTGTGCAGTGATGGCTGTGAGTCTAGAGAAAGCAAAGCCTGCTCATCACGTTGATATTGCTGGGGTCATTTTTTTTTATTGCTGGGGAGTTTGAGGAGAAATCTCCTAAACAGAGCAACAAAGGCGGTTGTATACAATGTGTAAGATATTCTACAAATCCTTGTCACCCTGATACAAATTGATTGTAATTGTTGGCCGCTCTGCATTGACCCGATTAGTATTCTTCTAGAATGGGGATGTGTGTGAAGTCATCCTGGCAGGGGAGAACTAAAGTAATAACTTTATAAATCCTGGAGCAATATATGCCACGTTTTTATTGTGGAGTTTATTATGTCTGTCTGCCTTGGTGAAGTTGTAAAATACCTAGCAACTTGTGACATATGGCCGACAAACCGCGCCGTAATTAAGGAGACGCATATCGTGCTTGCCATGTTTTATATCAATGGATTTAGTTTCTTGCCTGGTATGGTAGACATACTTTTTTAACTGCATCTTCACTGACTCGCTTTACCACGGTGTTTTGCTCCAAAAAATATAAATACGGATTTTAAAATCCTTTATTTTTTTTTTTTTTCCAGGCAGTGGCACATCCAAAAAGCTGGCGAAAAGGAATGCTGCCGCCAAGATGCTCCTACAGATACAAAGGGTACCCACTGAACATCGGGAGAATGGAGAGCTGGACGCTGAGGACGATCAATTTTCTATGGTATCAGATTATTATTATTCTTACTAATAATATATCTTGTATAGCGCCACCATATTTACAGACATTAGCATCACTGTCCTCATTGGAGCTAATAATTTAAAAGCCCATGAACGTGTTAGTGTAGACAGATCATGCCTACATACAGTGGGTGAAATAAGTTTTGAGCACGTCACTAAATTTCTAGGTAAGTATATTTCTAAAGGTGTTAATGACATGAAATTATCTCCATATGTTGGTAACAACCCATCCAATCCATACAGGCAAAGAAATCAAACCATAGATGTCCATAAATTAAGCTGCGTGTAATGATGAGAAATGACACCGGAAAAATGTATTGAACACGCTTACTGAAATGTATTTAATACTTTGTACAAAAGCCTTTGTTGGTGATGACAGCTTCAAGACGCCTCCTGTATGGAGAAACTGGTTGCCTGCATTGCTCAGGTCTGATTTTTGGCCCATTCTTCCACACAAACACTCTTCAATCCTGAAGGTTCTGAGGTCATCTCCTATGATCTTTGTGCTTTATCTCCTTCCATAAATTTTCTATCTGATTCAGGTCCGGTATTGGTGTAGGCCATTTGTTCTGCTTTGTCTTTCTCTGAAACCGATTGAGATTCCTTGGCTGTTTGTCTGGGATCATTGTCTTGCTGAAATATCCGCCCTCGTTTCATCTTCATCATCCTGATAGATGGCAGCAGTTTTATTTTTTATCAAGAATGTCTGTGTACTTATGTCCATTCATCCTTCCTACATTTACATGAAGTTTGTCAGTTCCGTGTCCTAGAAAACAGCCCCACACCACGATGTTCCCACCTCCTGACTTCACTGTTGGTATGGTGTTTTTGGGGTGATATTGTTAGGTTGAACAATAAGAAATGTTCACTCTAGTTGCCTACTCCTGGCCTAATGGATATTGATCAGGTGCGCACTAAAGAAATAACATCAGGCAACACACAGTCGGATGTAACCTCTCCTTGATCAATCTATGGCTCAGCTCCAAGGCGCCTTTATTTAATCAGAACACAGGTTTATATAACCCCTGTAAGATGTATTCCATTGGTTAGTGGGTTGGGCAATGAGCAAGTCCGTGGGCGGACCCATGAGGTCAGCAGGGTGGGTTGGTCCATGAGGTCAGCAGGGTAGGTTGGTCCATGAGGTCATCAAGGTGGGCATCACTGTGGGTGGATCCATGAGGTCATCAGGGTGGGCGTCATCTTGGATATCAGCACATGGTGTGGTGAAACAGGAAATGGCAGCCATTTTTAGTGTCTTACTTTGATCTGAGAAAGCTTATGTAAGGTTAAACAATACACGTTATGGGTCGCTTCTCTCAATCTCTTATGTCTTGAGGTTAATTATTTGATCTTATGGCTCTCCTCAACAATATGCAGTGCCTTTTGGCCTCCAAACATGCTGTGTATTATGGCATCTAAAGAGCTCAATTTTTGCTCTCATCTGACCAGACTATATTCTCTCAGTATTTC